>NC_050452.1:47650430-47971541 GCF_903995425.1 Onychomys torridus
TAAAGGGCCTACTATCCCTTCCTATTTTTAAAAAGAGCTGGTCATAACAGTCCTGGACTGGAGATAATGTTATGGATCCAAAGATATTCTTTACAAGAGGCCTACATGCTTTCCCCCTGTAATCTAGGAGGGCATAAATGACTTAATCCAGAGTGGAAGTGAGGCCAAACATGTGCAGATGCATCTTACTGAGAATCTTTTGTCTTTAGAGTCACATGGTAAGAGTACTGAGGATGATGCTATCAAAGGCATAAGTAAAGGTTATGTGGGGAAAGCACATTTTGGGTTTGCTTTCATATATTTTTAGAGTGAAATTAAAAACTTTTGGGGAGCAACAGAAAGGTCCATCATCAAAGAAAAGATGTTTGTGCAAAAGCATGATAGAAGTAATGTTTATTTTTTAACTTTTATTTGTTGCATTTTACTGATATTTCTTTCAACAAACACATACTATTTTATAAAGGAATTATTTAATTAGACATTGTAGATAGCGGATCTCATATACAATCACTCATTATCCTTGGTACTCAAGGAGCCTATAAAAGTAAGAGGTCTTATCACATAAAATAAAGTGTGCACTAAGGACAGGTTCAGGTCCCACTGCCTGGGTGCTTCCCAAACAGTTCAAGCTATTCAATTGTCTCACTTATCCAGAAGGCCTGATCCAGTTGGGGGCTCCACAGCTTTTGGTTCATAATTCATGTGTTTCCATTAGTTTGGCTATTTGTCCCTGTGTTTTTCCAATCCTTAGTGCATGAGCTGGATGTTTGGAACCTTGGGCTTACACAGGGACACTTTGCTCAGCCTGGAAGGAGGGGACTGGACCTGCCTGTACTGAATCTACCAGGTTGAGCTGAATCCCCAGGGGAGTCTTGGCCCTGGAGGAGATGGGAATGGAGGGGAGGGGCTGGGGGAAGGTGGGGGGGGGGATGGGACTGGGGAGGAGAGGGGAACCCATGGCTGATATGTAAAAATAAAACACAAATGTAATAAAAATAAAAATATAAAAAAAATAAAGTGTGGATGAGGCTTAGAAGATGTCACATGAAGAGAACCTGTTGCCTACCTAATATCTTCCTAAGTTGAGCATAAATGAGAAAGCCATAACAACAACTCCTAAAACAAATAACAGCAGAGAAGGATCACATGGCAATGGTCACCAGAGGAGCAAATATGGTGTTGTATTTTATGTTATTACCTTGTATATTATATGTTATTGTTTGTTTAGGTCTTCCTATTTTTCTTCCTTCCTTCCTTCCTTCCTTCCTTCCTTCCTTCCTTCCTTCTTTCCTTTGTAGTCAGAAGTTTTTCTGTGTCCTGCCTGGCCTGCAGTTGGAACAAATCTCTCACTCACAGTCGCTCAGCCTTTTATAAGGCTTAATATTAATTAAAACTACTTGGACATTTGCTCAGGCTTATTACTGACTAGCTCTTACACTTAAATTAACCCATAATTATTTTCTATGTTTAGCCATTTGACTTGGTACCCTTTTTTCAGTTCTGCCTTCACTACTTGCTTTCTCTGTGTCTTGCTTGCAACTCCTCTGTTCGCTTTTCTTCTTCCTCTCTTTCTAGTTAAAATATCCTGCCTAACCCTAGGCCAAATAGCTTTATTTATCAACCAGTCAGAGCAACACATATTCACAACATACGGAACGACATCGCCCATCAATCTTTCCTTCCTTCTTTCTCTCTTTCCTTCCTTCCTTCCTTCCTTCCTTCCTTCCTTCCTTCCTTCCTTCCTTCCTTCCTTCCTTCTTTCCTTTCTTCCTTTGCTTTTGGAGCAGACAGGGTATCTACTTCAAGCTGGCCTCAAATGGATTATGTAGCTGAGGATGACTTTGAACTTCATATCCCTCTACTTCTGCCTCCTGAGTGCTGTATAAAAGGTGTGAACTACTATGCTTGGTTTATGCAGTGCTGGGGATCCTGTAAATGGCTACTAAGTCATAGCCTCAACTCCAGCTAGATCACTGATCTTTAAGCTAGTTGCCTCTACAAAACCTCAAGAATCTGTGTTCTTATTAATTTGATCTTTCTTTCTGGGGTCTGATCACAGAAAGAATATATACTCATATTTTTGTTTGTTTCTTTTCTTTTTTTTTCCTTTGATAAAATTATTTGACATAGAAACGTACAGTGAGTGTTTTAGTTTGAACGTTCCCTTCAAAATTCAGGTTAAATTCAATTGCCCTATAAAGATATTGAGAGGTGGGATCTTAGGGAAAATCAGGTGTGGACTCTAATTAAGCATGGTTTTATCATTGTGGAAGTACCTTGATAAAAGAATAAACTCATGCGTTCTCTTGCTACTGTCATCTTACTTGAATGTGTACACTTGTGCCTCAACACTGTTTTAATGCAGCATGAAGTCCTTCAGCATATGTGAACTCTTTTCTTCAGACATCCTAGTCTCTAAACTATGGGTTGAATAACATTCTATTGTTTACAATTTATGCAGTCTGTGCTATTCTTCTATAGTTCGAGAAAGTAAATTTAGACACTAGTATAGAGATTCTGGAGCACAGTATTTCTGTATACAGCTCTGTATATGTCAAATAACCTCTAGTTATTTAAGAACAATAGGGACTTGGAAGAGGAAATGATATGTGGACACGTTAGATTTTTTTTTTTAATTACAGCATCAAAATGTTGCTTGCTTACTAGATTAACAAACTACATGATCTAAAATCTTGCATTTGAGAGAAAGTTGAAAAGTGGTCACACAGGAAGACTTATTTCTTTTTTTAGCAGCTATCTAGAGATTAAATTGAATAAATACAATGAAGTTAATTTCAAACTCAATTAAAACTCTTCCCCACATAATTTAGACTGTAATTAGATATATCTTTGACCGCCACACATTTACATGTTGTTTGCTAATGATGTTAATAGTAACGGTTGCTTCGAGAGGGAAGGCCTAGCATTTCTGAGGCATTGAGAATGCTACCTCCAGAAATGAGTAAAGTAGCTTTCACAGACCCTGAGCTCGCTCAAGAGAGACTTGTTCTATAAGTGATCCATATTACTGAATTCTTCTCTGTCCTGCTTGGAGATACAACTTCTTCCTTCTGCATCACCAACCATGACATGAGATGATAGGTGAATCTTGCTTTTCAACCTTCAGAACTGTGAGCTAAACAATCCTGTTAGCCTGCCTCAGCTATTCTTTTCTATTAACTCTCAAGGCTTCAATATGCTTTGCCTTTATGTAAATACTCTGAATTTTAGAGTCCATCTTGTTGAAGAGAATGTGGAATAGCCAAAAGAATAATATTAATTCATGACTAATAGTAAAATGGGACTTTATGTCGAAAATGAACTGAGAATGACAATGAATGTATTCTTACTATCTATCTCATCTTAATTCGTAGAATTGTGACTGGTATGATAACTGTTTACACAGGCAAACTCTCTCAATCTTCACTTCCTGTTTTCTAAAAGTGCCTTCAAGTTTACTGTGACTCCTCTGCATTCAGTAGTTTGTCATGGAGTAGTTTTTCAGGCTTTGGAGTCTATCCATCATTTACCTACATCCTCCCAGATGACTTGTAATCCATTAAGTGTTTGCTCTGAACTTTCATACTAACTTCAGTGTTATTACTCATTCTTGTCTAGTAATTGATGTCAAAAGTAGAACTTCACAGAATATGAAATTCCAAGAATATAATTATACCATTCAGAGCTAGTAGGAGTTCTAGAGGTTCACAAATTTGGGAGAGGTATTTATATCAGAATCATCAAGGGAACAATGTGACAATTTTCTTCTACCCAAAGGGAGAAAGATTTTAAACATAATTAGAAAAAGACAGTAGGTGAAATTAATTTTGACACATCTCCCTTGATAAAGTCATTATTCCTCATCATGTTTAATAATACTATTATTAACATGTGCATAATATGTTTGCATAGACTTCATTCAATAGATATTTATCTTGTATATATTTTGTGAAGTATGTTTTGCCATGAATTGAAATGTAAGAGTGAATAAAGTATTCTTTGGTTTGGCTCTTATCAGGACTCTGAAGCAGTGTTGAAAAAAAACCAACGTTCGAGGTAATAGTGTTATTAAATTGACGAAGAAGGGCTGGCGAGATGGCTCAGTGAGTAAAGCTGCTTGCAACCAAGCTGGGAGAACTCAATTTGATCTCTGTGACCCATAGGATAGAAAAAGAGAATGGACTCCTGCTACTCATCTTCTGACATGTTTTGGTGTGTATAAGCAAGCACATACATATACGCACATGCACATGCATGTGCAGGCTAGCACATACATGCACTCTCTCTCACACACAGACATTAAATCAATGGTATAAAGTTTAAAAACAATGATGAGGTAAGTGTTATATGGTTCTTTTACAGTATGACCAGGAAATACATGTTTGAGAAGCTTTTTCTAGTTATTTGTAAGAAATTGACTATGAAGTCCTGTTGTGTAATGAGAAGGGCATTTGATGAAGAAAAGGCAGCCAGGGTAAAATCCCTCATGTGATGTGTTGAAGTATTCTGTAAGAATGGTTAGGATGTCAGGAGATAAACTAGGAACACTGCTCATGGTGACTAATGTGAGAGGTGACGTCAAAGTGGTAATGGGTTATATACAGAGAGTCGTCCTGTAACTGGATTTTCAATCTACATGTCAAAGACAGCCATGCATAACTTCTAAGCTAAGGAAGATGGTTGTATATTCTGTTTGTGTTCTGACAAATACAACTTGCCTGGAGATCAGAGGGTACAACTAGCCTCTAATTAACCATAGAAGCCAGGAAATGGCGGCTCACACCTTCAATCCCAGTACTCAGGAAGCAGGAAGATCAGGAGTTTATGGCCATGTGGGCTACATGAGACTGAACCAGTCAAAAGGAGAAACAGAGGCAGGCAGTGGTGGTGCATGCCTTTGACTCCAGCACATGGGAGGCTCAGGCCTTTGATCCCAGCACATGGGAGGCTTAAGCCTTTGATTCCAGCACATGGGAGGCTCAAGCCTTTGATTCCAGCACATGGGAGGCTCAAGCCTTTGATCCCAGCACATGGGAGGCTCAAGCCTTTGATTCCAGCACATGGGAGGCTCAAGCCTTTGATTCCAGCACATGGGAGGCTCAGGCCTTTGATTCCAGCACATGGGAGGCTCAAGCCTTTGATTCCAGCACATGGGAGGCTCAAGCCTTTGACTCCAGCACATGGGAGGCTCAGGCCTTTGATCCCAGCACATGGGAGGCTCAGGCCTTTGATTCCAGCATGTAGGAGGCTCAAGCCTTTGATTCCAGCACATGGGAGGCTCAAGCCTTTGATTCCAGCATGTAGGAGGCTAAAGCCTTTGACTCCAGCACATGGGAGGCTCAAGCCTTTTATTCCAGCACATGGAAGGCTCAAGCCTTTGATCCCAGCACATGGGAGGCTCAAGCCTTTGACTCCAGCACATGGGAGGCTCAAGCCTTTGATTCCAGCACATGGGAGGCTCAGGCCTTTGATTCCAGCATGTAGGAGGCTCAAGCCTTTGATTCCAGCATGTAGGAGGCCCAAGCCTTTGATTCCAGCACATGGGAGGCTCAGGCCTTTAATCCCAGCACTAGGGAGGTGGAGATAGGAATATAAGGTGGGTAGAGACAGGATCTTCCCCCATTCAACCTGAGGAGATGCTCCCCTTTTGGTCTTAGATTTCACAGTGGTAAGAAGTTCCTACTGGCTGTTGTTCTGCTTCTCTGATCTTTCAGTTTTTACCCCAATATCTGAAGCCAGGTTTTTATTTGATAGGACTAATTAGGATCATACTTCTATCTGCGTTTTAATGCTATCACTGCAGAACTAAAAGAGCAATGACAGGGTTGAGGAGACAAGTTAGGGAATCTCTTCAAAAACTCAAGGAAGAGAAGATTCCATCTCAGGCCGGGGAAATAGCAGTTTGAGGAATGCTCACAGAAGTTGCTGACATCGAATGAAAATCTGGTATAGCCAAAAGAGGAAATAAATTGTTTAGACAATTACTGGCATTGGAAAGATTAATAGTGGGTCAGGGTATCTAACCAAGATTGAACTGTATTGTACATCTTCTAAATTTAGGCTTTATAGGCTTGAATATTGCATGTTCAAAGAAAAAAGCAAGAAAGTCATCAGTGTGGGAGACAGAACTTAGTTGGAGACATGAATTTGAATGTCTTTACAGCATCAGATAGTGATTGAAGTGATGGGAGCAGTAAAGTCACCAAAGAGGACAGACAGTGCAGTCACAGACATCTAAAGTTGGATATCAGAGTGATAAAGATACAGAATGGAAATGCAAACAAGAAAAAATAACCAAGGAATAAAATCAAGTGAGGAAATTATTTTTAAAAATTGAGTATTGGAATATAGATGTTAGAAGAAGACTAAAACTTACCACTATATTTAACAGATTGAAAGATGTTGGTGATCCTTGTTATGACAATATTAGGAGTAGATTTAAAAGTGTTAGCTAGTGAATATTCAAGAAAGAACAGAAAGAGGGAAATGGAAGAGTTTTCAGTAAAAGAGCAGAGATAATTGGAGTGGTATGTAAAGTGAAATTAAAGATAAAAGTCTCACATTTAAGATGTGAAATAACTTGTATGTATGGTTTATTAAGCAGATGTAAAACTGTAGTATAATAAATAGGCTTATATATTGTATGTTCATATATATATATATATATATATATATATATATATATATATGATTCATTAGGTAAAAGAGGAAAAGTTGGATCCATTATGAGTAATCTCCATTAGAAATGTCTTGATGAGGATGCAAATTATCTTAGGACAGAGGATTAAAGTTCTTCTTAAAGGAGAGAGAAATTTGGGAAAAGATACCTTTTGTTGATGGATTTGGTGTATGGTATTTTGGCCCCCATAAGCTTATAGGGAGAGGCAGGATTAGGAGGTGTGGCTTTATTGGAGTAGGTATGACCTTATTGAAGGAAGTATGTCACTGTGGAGGTGGGATAGAGTGTCTTCTTTTCTGAAGCTATGCTTAGTGTGACACTAAGACTCCTTTCTGTTGCCTGTGGTTCAAGATATAAGGACTCTCAGCTCCATTTCAAGCACAATGTCTGCCTGCATGCTGCCTTGCTTCCCACCATGATGACAATGGGCTAAACCTTTGAACTATAAGTGAGGCACCCCAACTAAATAATTTCCTTTATACGAGTTGCCAGCCGTGCAGTGGTGGCACACGCCTGTAATCCCAGCATTCGGGAGGCAGAGACAGGTGGATCTCTGTGAGTTCGAGGCCAGCCTGGTCTACAAAGCAAGTTCCAGGACAGCCTCCAAGGCTACATAGAAACCCTGTCTTGAAAAACAAAAACAAAAGCAAAAACAAAACCAAAAAGAGTTGCCATAGCCACAGTGTCTCTTCACACCAATAGAGACCCAACCTAAGCCATGGTGGAAGGGAGATGTGACTTCTCTCTTGACATCATTTTCTCAGTGAAATTTGAACACATGTTATTAAGAGAAAATTAGAAGGAAAGGTGAGAGGCTGAAAGTTGGGGAAAGAACACACATTGGTCAGTGACCTCAAAAGAAAGAACATATTGAACACAGAAATTCAGTATCTTTGGCTGGTCCTGAGAATGAGAACCCATCTGGCATTCGATTACAGGCATGTAAGTAGGACTAAGTTAATGATGTCCTCCTACCCCTCCCTTTCTTGATCTTTACCTATAGGCTCAATCCAGTAAGAGATAAGGAAGGATAGAGATAGATCCAACCCAGTGGCTCTCAACTCTTCTAATGCTGTGACCCTTTAAAACAGTTCCTCATGTTGTAGTGACACCCAACCACCTCCAAATTATTTTTGTGCATATTTCATAACTGTAATTTTCTACTCTTATGCATTATAATATAAGTATCTGTGTTTTCTGATGTTCTTTGTCCACCCTGTGACAGTCGTTTGACCTCTAAAAGGGTTGTGACCCACAGGTTGAGGACCTCTAATCTAAGCTGATAAATAAGAGTGAGGGAGATCCTTGGTAGAATTTTGAGGGTCACTTATGTATACTATCATATCATCTGCAATAGTGAAATATTGTGAAATAGTGAAAGTCGGACTTTTTCCTTTCCATTTTTGATCTGCTTTGGCTGTCTTATTGCTCTAGCTAGAACTGTGGGTACTATATTGAACAGGTATATAAGAGAGACATCCTTGTCTTGTTCCTAATTTTGCCTTCAGATATGTGACAGGACACAAGATTAACTAAAAAAAAATCAATAGCCCTCCTATATACAAATGATAAATGGGCTGAGAAAAAAATCAGAGAAACATCACCCTTTACAATAGCCACAAATAACATAAAAAAAAAATTGGGGTAACTCTAACCAAACAAGTGAAAGATTTGTATGACAAGAACTTTAAATCTTTGAAGAAAGAAATTGAAGAAGATATCAGAAAATGGAAAGATCTCCCATGTTCTTGGACAGGTAGGATCAACATAGTAAAAATGGCAATCTTACCAGAAGCGATCTACAGATTCAATGCAATCTCCATCAAAATTCCCATGCAATTTTTCACAGATCTTGAAAGAACAATAATCAACTTCAACTGAAAAAAACAAAAAACAAAAACAAACTCAGGATAGCCAAACAATCCTATACAATAAAGGAACTTCTAGAGGCATCACCATCCCTGACTTCAAGCTCTACTATAGTGCTATAATAATAAAAACAGCTTAATATTGGCATATATCAAAACAGACACATTGATCAATGGAGTCAAATCAAAGACCCTAACATTAATCCACACACCTACAAACAACTGATTTTTGACAAAGAAGCCAACATAATACAAGGGAAAAATAAGAGCAACAAATGGTACTGGCATAACTGGATATCTATATGTAGAAGAATGCAAATAGATCCATATCTATCGCCATGCACAAAATTCAAGTCCAAGTGGATCAAAGACCTGAACATAAATCCAGCTACATTGAACCTCATAGAAGAAAAAATGGGAAGTAGCCTAGAATGCATTGGCACAGGATACCAGTTCCTAAATGTAACACCAGTAGCACAGACACTGAGAGCAACAATTAATAAATGGGACCTCCTGAAAGTGAGAAGTTTCTGTAAGGTGAAAGAACTGTCAATAAGACAAAAAGGCAGCCTACAGAATGGGAAAGAATCTTTACCAACCCCATATGTCACCCATAGAGGGCTGATCTCCAAATATAAAATGAACTCAAGAAACTATTCAGAAAAATATCAAATAATCCAATTAAAAATGGGCTAAAGAGCTAGACAGAGAAGTCTAAACAGAAAAATATCAAATGGCTAAAACACATTTAAGTAAATGTTTAACATCCTTAGCCATCAGGGATGTGCAAATCAAATGACTCTGCGATACCATATTACACCTGTCTGAATGGCTAAGATAAAAAATACTGATGACAGCTTATGTTGGAGAGGATGGGGAGAAAGGGGGAACACCCCTCCACTGCTGGTGGGAATACAGTCTTGTACAGCCACTCTGGAAATCAGTATGGCAGTATGTCAGAAAATTGGGAATCAACCTACCTCAAGACTTAGCAATATCACTACTGGGCTAATACCCAGAAGATGCTCAACCACATCACAAGGACATTTGCTCAACTGTGTTCATAGCATCTTTATTTGTAATAGCCAGAACCTGAAAACAACCTAGATGCCCTTCAACCAAAGAATGAATGAAGATAATGTGGTACATTGATTCAGTGGAGTATACTCAGCAGTAAAAACAATGTCATCATGAAATTTGTAGGCAAATGGATGAAACTAGAAAGAACCTGAGTGAGGTAACCCAGGCCCAGAAAGACAAATTTGGTATGTACTCACTCATAAGTAAATATTAAACTCAAAGCAAAGGATAACCAGTCTATGACTCACAACTCTAGAGAAGCTAGGTAAAGAGAACACTAAGAAGGACACATATTGATCACCCCAGGAAGGGGAAAGGGTTAAGACCTCCTGGGTAAACAGGGAGTGGGGAGAGGAGGAGATGGGAGGCGGGAACATGAGGGCTTGAGATGGTTGAGTTGGGGGAGAGACAGGGAGTGAGATCAATGAAAGAGTTATCTTGACAGAAAGTATCATGAAGGGGATGGGGAGAAATCTATAGCCAGGGAAAACCCCAGGAACTCATAAGATTGTCCCCAGCTAAGACTCATAGCAATGGTGGAGAGGATGCTTGAACTAGCCCTCCCCTGCACTGAGATTGGTCTCTACTCTGTCACTATAGAACCTACATCCAGTGACTGTTGGAAGAAGATTCAGATACCCACAGCCAAGCACTTGACCAAGATCCTGGAGTTCAGTTGAAGAGAGGCAGGAAGGATTATAGGAGCAAGGGGGGTTAGGATCATGATGGGAAAAACCACAGAAATAGCTGACCTAAGCTAGTGGGAGCTCACACACTCTGGACTGACAGCTGGGGAGCCTGCATGGGACGGTACTAGGCCCTCTGAATGTGGGTGACAGTTGCTTGGTTTGCTGTGTTTATAGGTCCCCTGGCTATGCGTCCAGGACTCATTCTGGGTACATGAACTGGCTTTTTAAACCCCATTCCCTATGGTGCGATGCCTTACTCAGGCTTGATGCAGTGGGGAGGGGCTTGGTCCAGCCCCTACTTGGTATGCCAGCCTGTGTCCACTACCCGAGGGAGGCCTTGCACTCTATGAGGACTGTATGGGGGGGATATGGGGGAAGTGGGAGAAGGGGAGGGAGAGGAACAGGGCTTGGTATGTAAAAGGAAAGAAATATTTCTCTTAAACAAACAAAAAAAATTATTAAAAAAAAAGACTGAGGGAGAGATGAACAAATATACTGTCTTTAAATAGCTGTAAACAAAAGCAAATTCTCAATGGAATGGCTTGACAACACAAAATACACTTTTCTCACACATATTTCAAGTTAGTGGATGGTTCTCCAGTAGAGCAGGATTCAGAAACTTTTAACTTTTTCCCCTTTTGACCAGCAAGCAGTGAAAATAGCCTAGAAAAGACAAGTCATGTTTTCAGTTGATTAAATTTATTTTTTGACAATTGCATTCATTTGCATAGTGCATTGTGTTCAGGTTCACCTCCACATTTTATTTTTCTGTCTCCCTTTTTGTCCCCAAACACTGGTTTCCTGTTCACGTTCATGCCTTTTGGCTGTGGTCAGTGAGCCATTAATTTTAACAGGGAGTGTCTGAGTAACCGCGGGTTTGGAATTGCCTTTTGAAGATATGAAGGAGTGGGAACTTAGGGAGGATCAGGTGTGAACAATAATTGAGAGTGGTTTAGTTGACATAACAATAAACTAATGTGTCCTATGCTGCTGCTGTCTCACTCGTGTGTGCATACTTGTGTTTCCACAACGCTGCAATAAAACATGAAGTCCTTCATCATATGTGCCCTCTTTTTCTTAGAATTCCCAGTCTCTAATATTATGAGCTTAATAACTTCTATTGCTTATAATTTATATGGTCTGTGCTATTTTCGTCTAGTTCTAGAAAATTAAGTTAGACAGTAGCATAAACATTCTGGAACATAGTATGTCTGTATGGAAAGTTGCATATGCCAAATAACCCCTATTTATTTAAGAACAACAAGGAAATAGAAGAAGGAAACTATCATAATGACACATGAGCATTTTTTATTAAAGCTTTAAAGAGCTGTAAATTCTAAAATCTTATATTTGAGAGATAGTTGAGAAGTCATCACACAAGAAGTTTTGTTTTTAGCAGATACCTGACAGATTAAACTGAATAAATGTAATGAATTAAATTGCTAACTCAATTAAATCCCTACTCCTTGTAACTTGTGCTGTACCTGGCTATATTTTGAACTCGAGGTCCCCTCATTTCTACCTCCTCAGTGCTGTATTAAAGATAGTATATTGTCTATTTCTCCTCCAGAATCTATCAGTTGCTAACAGTTCAGCAGTGAATAATTAGTGCCTCATAATCCTCTTGCCTATTTATAGTTAATTTTTGACAGATACAGTATTGTACAAGTCCAGTACAGGCAGCTGCAGCTACTGTGAGATCATATTTGCAATAGCCGTGTTATACCTGAATTAGTAATTAACATCCCTCCTTTCTAACTTCTGCTTTTTCACATCCTATCTGATTCCTATTCTGTAATGTTCTCTGAGATTTAGAGAGGTGATATAAATGATCTGTGTAGGGATGTACACTCAATCATTGTTTGGTCTAAGCATCCTGAGCAGTCAGGAGTCTCTGCATGTGCTTCTGTTCATTTCAAAGGAAAGCTTCAACAATTAAAGATGCAAGTAGCATTTATCTTTGAATATACATATATGTATTCAGATAGTAATTTGGTGTCATATCAATTTGGCTCAACTACAGTGGTGAGGTTACTGGCAGGCTCTATTACCTCTCTAACCATAGATTTCTTTTTATTGAGTGTAGAATCCGAGGAATGTGTTCTTTCCTATAGAGATCACCTCAGATCAGATTCAAGGGTGGTTGGTTGTCTGATAATAGTTATACCACTATTGTACCAATGAGCATGTCATGCCTGCATGTTTGACACGGTGGTCCATAGAGTTCATAGCTGTATAAGACCATCAGTGTAATTTCTCCCCCAGCAAACTGCACAGGGACTTCTGGAACCTTGTAGATTGATTGTCAAGGCAGAACTTCCAGCTGAGTTTAGATTTTGTCTGTACCTTCCAAACTAGAAGTGTGGTGTTTTCGGTAAAAGGTTCTTAATTATCTGGTCTTGGTTAATAATCACGAGGAAGGACAATAGCCTCTGTAGTTTTGGAGACTCTTGGGGGCTCCCTGACTAACAACTCATAGGAAAGTTTCTCACATCTGGTGCTGTGGTTTTGATTGACAAACAATGGCCTGTAGTGACAGCATTGTCAATCCGTGTAAGATAGTTCCAGACTGTTTTTAACTTATGGGGCTTACAAAGCAGTAGATCTCTGCATTAGTTATATTTCTACTGTTGTGATAAAATACCATGACAAATAGAAATTTAAAGGCAAGTTTATTTTTACTTAAGCTTCCAGGGAGCTAGAGTCCATAGTGGTGGGGAAGTCATGGTGGGAGTAGGAAACTGAGAGATCACATTTAAACCACATGTATGAAGCAAACTGTCTAAACATGATGAAGAGTGAAGTTATAAATAAAGTATGCATGAAGTCATCTACTTCTTCCGGCAAGGCTCCCTCTTCTAAAGATTCCATAATCTCCCCAAATAGTCCCACAAACTAGTGACCATGTATTTAAACACAAGAACCAATGGTAGTATTTCTCATTTAGACTACTACAATTTCCGTAGGGACTTTTCGTAGATGCTGTTGATTATTTCTCTGTCCTAATCACCTTGTTTCACATGTTTCTCCACCCACATTCCTGCTTGAACTTTTCTTCTACCATAATTTTCCTTCTCTACATTCATCTAAATTGTCATCTACTATCCCTTCATTCTTTATGGCAACCCCCAAGTTGTCATTCTAGTTTTATAGTTCTCCAAGTGTTCTAATTAAATGTATAAAATGAAAGAGTAAAAGCTAGGTAAAAATGTACGAAGTGAGGCTCAGTATGTATTTTTTTCAAATTCCATCAATTAACTTGTAAATTTAATTTTTATAGCTTAACAGTACTTATGTACATACATATATATAATTTTATTTTGTATAAATAGTATGTTTTTATTATCTATCAGTTGATTGACATCTAGGCTGATATTCATGAGGCTTGGAGTTTGTTTCATGTTTATCAAACCAAGAATATGTTAAAATCAAGGTCAAAATTTTTATTACCATAAGAATATTTTCCAGGGTTGGGGATTTAGCTCAGTGGTAGAGCGCTTGCCTCAGCTCTGAAAAAAAAAATAAACAGAATATTTTCCTTACTTATTGAAAAAATCAAACTGGAAAGCTTATACCAAATCAGAATTAACACTTTCAAGATTTCAAACACACAGTTATACCCTTTCTACTTAGAGAAGGAAAGAAAGTAAATGAGAAGCATTTGAAATCTCTTCTCATTCCTTCTCTTCTTACATTCTCAGGAGAAATCTTTGAGCCGCTGATAATATAAACAAACAAGCAAATAAACCTTTAGAAGATTGAAGATTGAGAGATTATTATTGAGATTCTACTGTAAGGGGTATAACATTTTAGGATGAAAATAAAATTTTCAGATGGGAATAAAGGGGATTTTTGAGTGGGGGGATTAGAACAACATCGAGAATATGTTTATGTTTATGTTTGACACATTAAAGAGTGATACAATAGCAGAAAACTGGTGTCAGTGGGAACTGAGAAATTTGGGGAAATTGGGCTACTTAAAGAAATTGACTCTGAGGTTCATGATTTTGAAACTGATTGGATGTGGAGAAGAGGGTACAGATAGATTCTTTTCTCTGTTTGAAATGCCTTCTACATTGAACCATTTTCTCCTATTTATTTTTCCCCATCCGTTCTCTTTATGTTATCCCAGTATTCAGAGTTAAACTTTGTAATTCTTTCCATAGGAAAGACTTCTCAGATGACCATCATAATGGCACACAAAGATATTGGTGTTCTTGCTTTCCAAGACAAGCTCTTACTGTATTATTTCATCATCACAGGTCTGTTCTGGTAGACTACGGGCTGCTGGGATCAGGTACTGCTCATCTGATCTCCTTTGTTCTTAGTGTTTGGTTCAGGATTCAAACTCGTTAGATTCTGGTCCATAAATAAGTTTAAGCACATGTTGATGTGCTTTTGGTAAGATGATGGTTTGACAGTCTGTCAGTGTTAGCAGTCACCAGTACAAAGTGGGCAGAGATTCAAGAGGTGGAGAAAGAGCTAAAGTTCTCTTAGCTTGGTGGTGAGTTCAACATTTAGTCATGTAAGTGGATCTTGGTGTTGTGGAAGGTGCATTTTAAATGCTTTGTAAAGTAGTTAGAATTCAATCATAGGAAAATAATCTATTAAAAAAAATTGGAGAGGAGTGAACTGACAGGTATGAGAAAAGCTAGAAGAGGAGTTCAGACATGTATACATAGCAAAACTAGCAAAGACAGCAGCTACTATAACTAATATCCCCCATCACTGGAAAAGGTACTGGAGGACAGGAAGTGTGGATGCTGCAGCTTCACCAGCTTCCGGTTTGTAACTTAACAATATGGCAGTGTTAATGCTTAGTCACTTTGAAATACATAGAAAACTACTTCCACTGTTCTTATTCATATTTATGTGAATCTTTGCACTATAATTTTGGCAGAGAGGAAATAGCCTGAGACCTTAGTGACCAATCATTTAAATGCATATCTGAACCAAATGAAAAGCCGAGAACTCAGACTACAAAATGTTACTTTGGCATATTTTTACATACATTAGGTTGAAGTGGTTTCAGGCTAATTTGTGTAACTTACTGGTGCAATGCAACACAATTTGTTAGGTTGAAAGCCAGTGGGCTTTTTCTTCCCACTGGGAACCTATAAATGACAAAGTGATGATTTAGATAGTATATTTGTAAAATTAATAGAGATAATCTTTTTGTTTTATTTGTGTTAAAGTGCTGAGAACTGTATTTCATTTTCCCTTTAAAATGACTAAAAATATTTCTTTGATATTGGCCAAGCAAAATTGAATTCCTCATACAGCATTTTAAATGTTAATCAGAGACAAAGGCGGCACTGGCCAGCGAGGGCTTTGCTTTAGAAACTAACATTTACATTGCACTTTTCATTTGAAAAGCCATTTAGAAACATAAATTAATCTTTACAACACTGCTGAGAAGTAGTTAATGGCAGGAAGGATGATCATTACTCCCATATTACAGATGAGTAAAGCTAACTGCAAGCTTAGTGACCAAATTAAAATTATTACTCATGTGTCAAATCATTTATGACTATCCCCATCTGATATTTCATGCTTCAAGTTTTTAATGCATAATCATCTCTTGGTTGGATAAACGCATTGCTCCCAGGTCTTTATGAGAAAAAAATGCTGAAGTAATAAGACATGCACATAGAGTTTGGTCAGCATATGAAGGAATATCATTACCTTCTCCTGAACACACAGGGGGTGACAAAACATACATCATTGACATCCTTCATCTCTTCTCTGTACAGACATCATATTCAATTAAGCAAAGAGCTCTCTGTCAACAGACTTGACATGTTCACCTAGGGAATGTCACAGCCTCCCCTGAAATCAATATTCAAGTTATGATAGACTGACAGTTTAACAGATGAGTGAGCATCCCTTGATTTTTACCTATTTTTGCTACAGAACTAAGAAATGTGCTTTAAGTGTGAACAAATACACTTCCTTAAGTTTGAAGGATATAGTTATGGGATGTAAATAGGGAGCATATTACAGTGCATCAAAGGACACATTAATAAATTACTGATCAGAGAGAAAGGAATGAAGTCCTGTCTCAACTGGTTCAATAAAGTTGACTCTTGGTGATTTACAAAGCCACATGGTCACATGTAAGGAGTTACTCTGGGAAGTAATTTCTGGGAATCTTTTGTCTGATAAATATCTCAAAGATCTCCAACTTTCTAATGTTTGACAAATTTGCTTTTCTTCCTGAATCTACAAAATGATTCACAAGCTGACTATGAATGGGAAAGGAACACATTTTAAAAGTTTAGAGGGAAAGAGTAAAGAATAGAGGTACTAGAAAAAAAAAGTTTCCCAATTTCTGAAGTTTTGACAAATGTAATTCTTTGACAAAACCTTTCTTTTGTGTGGAAAGTATCTTTACTGATAGAATTACATTTTCTATGTTCTCTGATTTTCCTTTAGGATTTGAATTTCCTTATGGATCTTACATGAGCTACCTCTCTTTGGGCTACTGTATTTGTGAATGAAATGGTAAAAGTCAAGATGCACAGGACCTAATGTACATGCTGAGGTCTGGGTTAGCTGGGAAAACCCATTGGAACTTTGAGCATGCAAGGAAATTGTACTGTGAGTTCTGAAAAACTGAAAGAGTGTGGTTTTGTTTGTTTTGATTTTTGTCTTCATGATGGTTTGGAGAACAGAGCTTTATTGTCTGTTCAAAAAATGTTGTTTCTCTAATTACATTCCATAAAATAAAATAAGAGGGGAAATATTAGTTTG
Source organism: Onychomys torridus (assembly GCF_903995425.1). Lineage (NCBI taxonomy): Eukaryota > Metazoa > Chordata > Mammalia > Rodentia > Cricetidae > Onychomys > Onychomys torridus. The sequence continues at coordinate 47,667,500 of NC_050452.1, forward strand.
TGTAATTGAATATAAACAGAATGATAAACAATGTTGAATTTATAAAAGTTCAAATAAATATTATATTCTCATTCAACTAAGCTATAGTCTCCTTTGGAATATTTCACTTGTTAGAAGAAAAATACAGGACAAGTCTTAAGCTTTATAATTTATATACAAACTGGAAAAACAAGTTGGAAACTGAGAAAATCTAAGACACTCATAAATTCCAGTTTCAGCAAAATGGTTTTAATTCCATATTAAGAAACTTAAAGACAAAACAAAAACAAAGATGGGGTTATCTAAGTCATGGCAGAGTTTCTTGCTAGATGGTGTGTTAATCCAAAAATGCTCTCTCATTTTTTCTTCAGATATTGTCCAATTAAGTTATTTTTTTCTTTCTTTTTTTTTTTATGTTCTGGCACATTACCAATTAGAATCAGGAAACTAGAAAAAAAGGGATAATAAGAATGATGACTACATTTTTCAGAAAAATCTTTAAATCTTCCTCTTTGTATCTTTTAAAATTTCTTCTTTTCTTCCATGATTCAATGTACATTGTGAACATATAATGTACCAGATATAAGAATAAATCATTTTAGTATATTATAAGCTTAACCTTCTGGCAGACTGTACAGCTTTGGTGTGTTATGAGTGCGCACGTGTGTGTGTGTGTGTGTGTGTGTGTGTGTGTGTGTGTGTGTGTATGTATAATCTTTAAGTGGGTACCAATACAAAGGAGTCATGTGACACAGACTTAACAGTATGCATTTCAGTCATTCTGAAGAGGTACCTACTTAGATTTGATTTATCTCCATGGCAACTGTATTTCTAAATTTTATTATTACTGTCTATCTTACTTTATTTTAGTAGCTTTTCCTTCATGTCAAGGATTCCAGATATAGGACACTTAGAAGAAAAATCAGAGTTTACAATTTTAAGTTCCTTGGACATCAGTGGTCTGGAAAACCCAGCTATGTTTCTGTTTACTTATGAGCTCACTGCATAGTTTCTCAGTCTGTTTTCTTCATGTTCCCACCCAACCTGTACGTTTACAACTTCCAGCCTTGTGACAATGTTAGCAGTTTATTCCAAGTTTTGAGGGTTTTTTCATTTTCCTTTGAAAGTAGCAGCAAACCCATCAACTTCCATCATAAAAATATTGATTTGGAATCTCTTATGATACATACTGTTGCTTCTAGAATCATTAGGCTCGCTTACTAATTCCCAGAAGCAAAATTTCCTGCCTTTTTAGAAACATAGCAAGCTATCTACAATGTCACCCAGTGCTGTCATTATAATTATGGGTAAAAAATTCATGGCTTCAAACCAGTTAGATATATTTGAAGATAAACACAAACATAAACGTGGCTCAGTATTAGCACAATGTCCTGTCTCCTGAGTGTCGCCAAACATCTGTGTTGGAATGAGAGAAGCAAACACTCAGCCAGGCCCTGGATTTCCCATCTCTGCACGTGTGTTCTGAGATCACCCACCAGGGTGCATACAAACGAATAATGAGAGAATGTTGTGATCAGCAGGACTCATTACCCAAATCCTGTGTGGATTCCTGTTTGCAGTCTGAGTGCTGACATGAGCCTTCTGAGCTCTCTGGTCCTGAATAGAAAACAAACTCAAATCAGAGTTAAAGATGATAATATTTTCATTTCTAGGTATTTAAATGGAAGTTTTCAGTATACGGGTATTAGTAGCTAAAATAGTAAAAGACTGACATCAATCTTAATTTATAATGGAATCTATAATATTTCAAGCATTACACAGGAGCTGTGAGTACATCCCTACCAGCAATGTTACCCTTAGTACATATTATTTCTATGACACAAAACATTGCACATTAGCGATCCACTGATGATGTGGTAAGAAGACTGAACTATATATCAAACCAAACTCCTAAGACAAGGTGAATAAGTCTGGACAAAACAACATTCTTAAGAGCAAGCATTTATTAATTTACTTTTATTATTTGCTACATATTATGTTAAGGACTGAGTTATAATGATAAGTAAAAGTAAGCAGGATTTCTTCCTGAAACATGCAAGAACCTCATGGGACAGAAAACTTTAATTATATGATTAAAAACTACTTCTTGAGTAAGTGCTAAGAAATGAGACTTATTAACTACAAGTCAATTAGGCTCAGATGAAGGGAAGAGTAATTTATGCCTAGGAATCAGTCCTTGTACTGTTCTTGTGATAAAAGTGGTAGGATAGGACAGTGGCATCTGTGGAGAGTCAAATCTCCAAATGGGGTTGGAGAAATAGAACCAATGTAGGCATGCTGTTGTGTTATAAGAGCAGTAGGAAGCCACAAAGGAAGGACACGTCGGTGTGGCTTTAGAGTATAAAGAACAGAGTTGATCAGAATTTGTTGAGTGTGGATAAAGATCAACACATATGTACTAAGAAATATGTCTTCATTCACAAAGGTATAGAGCTTTTGTGATAACCAATATCTGTTAATCTTTAAGGCTTTTAATAATCTTTTGAGTGATAAGATTGTTCTTGTCAATACATTTATATTGGGACTCAGGAAACAAACAGCCTGAGAGTGTACATAGATAACAATACCTATGGCAATATCCTTAGGTCATGAAATACTCAAACTAGATGGAAGGGTCAAAAAAAGGGATTTTTTTTTCTTTTTTTTCTGCAGTGGCTGCTCAAGTATATCATTGTTACACCAGAGAACATGAATCTGGTTTCTGTTATAGGAGTCTATAGCTTGCTTTAGAAGACGTTTGTTTTCCTCAGAGCAACATGTATCACATGTCTACCTTACATGATTGCAACCCACTGCTTCTGCAGATGATGTAAAGAGTTTCAAGAGGGCATCAGGAGCACATCTTCCCACCCAGGCACTATGTCCATGTGAGGCAGTAGCCTCTTTTCTTTTCCTATTCATTTCAGTATGAGCAGTAGTACCTTCACCCACACTCTCATTTGCCCAGTTTCTACACTCACCCAATTCTCTTGCAGTCTGAGTCCTAATAAAGGTTCTTTGATGGTTACAGTTTTGACTGTTAGTTTTTGTCTAGAGTAGAGCAGGCTGAAACGCTCACACGAGAGCTGGCAGTTCTAAAGACTGCTGGCACTGACCGGAACCAACATTAGGAGTTGATAACACTGAGGCAGTTAGCAAGCAGAAGATGGCAGAGAGCAGTGAAAGTATGCAAGTTTAGTAGCCTCTATTCTTAATAAAATTCTTGAAAGCTGTAGGTAGCGGCTAGCTAGATCTAGTTATTTGGAAAACCATGAAGAGTCTTGTTAACATCCTAAAGTCATTGTCGCTCAAAGCCCAGGGCTGCTAACCTAAGAAGTAAGAGCTGATGAGACTAAGAGCTAAAAATGATACAATATTACAAAAGCTGTGCTTGACTTTTTTGTGCTTTCTATCTTAACTGAGCACAAAGACCTCCAGCTGATTGATAGCAATGCCAATCTGAGGAGGAGTGAAGGCTAGAGATTGAGTTCAATTACATGGACAATTTAATCATCCAATTATACCTACATAATGAAGTTCTAACAAAAAGTCTGAACCCCAAAGCACAGGTTAATTTCCTAGGTTGTCAATATCAGAGTCATATATTAATACAAAGATGATTACACCTTCTGAAAAGACTAAGATTCCATCCCATATGATGATTACATTTCATGGTTTTCATTGTGATTTCCCTGTAACAATTGCAAATATGAGCATAACAGGTTTCCATGAGTCAATAAAACTTCATAGTGTATCACTGAACTTGAGAATGATTTGGGGAAACTATCCTGTGATAGTTAATGTTTTATGTCAAATAGGCAGAGTCATAGAACCCAGATAGTTGTACATACATAATTTTTGATATTTTTGTAAAGATGATTTTTGAATGAATTCATATTTAAATTGTTGGATTTGGGATTGATAATCTTGCATAATGTAGGTAGGATTTATGCAAGCAGTGGAAGGTTTTAACAGTACCAGTACTAAATTCCTTGGAGAAGAATGAAATTCTGTCAGCAGAATGAATGTCACATGGGCTCAAGTTGCCCTTCCCTCTCTTTAGCCTACTGGGCCACTCTGCAAATTTTGTACTTGTCAGTTTTTCACAATTCTCTGTCTCTCAGGTGTGTGTGCGTGTGTGTGTGTGTGTGTGTGTGTGTGTGTGTGTGTGTGTGTGTGTGTGTGTGTGTGTGTGTGTGTGTGTGTCTGCATTCTATTGAGTTTGTTTCTCTGGAGAACCTTGACAAAACAGAAGAAACTTGGTAATGGACGTGTGTAAACAAGTCTTTCTAACTCTGTAGTATGAACATTTACTTCTTTGTTGGGTATCAAAACTCCTGGGTAGATTTGGCAGACTTTAATAGCATGACATTAACTTAGCATTGTAGGTAACACTGAGTTAAAGGAAACTTATACACTCTTCAAGCAGACATGGCTTTGAAATAAATGGGGAGAAACGTATGTATATAGGAGACACTTGTTGGGTGAAATCAAGAGGGCCAATAGAAGTGGGAGAAGGAGGAAAACATGTAATGTCGAGGAAATGAGTGATGGTCTGAGTGTCTTCAGAATCAAGTTTGGAAAGAGTTACATAAGTTGCATACACTGAATGATAATTAAAAAACAAAAACAAAAACAAAAACAAAAACAAAAAAACAACTTACCATGAAAGGAGTTTCAGTAGATTATAATCCTTTTAATGGAGAAATGGATTTGCTATCAAGATTTCATGGTAAGCTCAGTACGGTGCAAAGTAGGGCTTCTTGTCATGTATTTATTGATATTACCTTCCTAACTTCATCAGCAATCTTCAAACCTACTAACGTCAGCTGACACAAGATTTACAAATATCTATAAAGTAGACCCCACTCTCAATACATTAATGTAATTTAATAATGAAAAATTAATGTAAGACCATGCTAGAAATTCTACCCTTTATGATCATGTGGGCATCATCCCAGAGAGGTAGACATGGTCCAACATGTATAAATCAATAAGTGTAAAACAGCACATAAATTGACTAAGACACAAATTCACATGCTCATTTTATTAGATGCAAAAGAAACCACTTTTATATAATCCAATATCCTTTCATGATAAAAAAAGTTTTAGAAAGATTAAGGATACAAAGAATGCATCTCAACATAGTAAAGGTGATTTACAGCAAGCCTACAGCCAATGCTAACCTAAATTGAGAGAAATTAAAATCAATTCCCCTAAAATCAGGAATAAGATAAGGATGTCTATTCCCTCCATATCTATTCAATATAGTACTGGAAGTCTTATCCAAACTCTTATATTCTTGAGTAAAGAATCGATTAAGAGTATCCCTTTCAGACATGCAGGGTAGTTTCTATCAATATTTGTATATGGATATTATAACTGGAAAACTGATAATGCCAATATTCTTAAGGAAGAGCACAATTAGTATCATTTGTGTCAATTGTATGTCAATTATCACCTTCCTTTGAAGACTAGTCCAACTAGACAAGAGGTACTGTAAATCATGAATGTTATGGCGACAAATTTCATGGGTCAGGGAAAGATGGCCAACCACATTAACTGTGATTTCTTTTACACATTTGAAATTTTTTTTAGTCTGTGCAATTATAGAATGATACAACATTGTAAGAAGGTTCTAATTCAACTATTGTTGGGCAGGAAGCTATTCCTTGCCTGAGTGGATATATTCATTTATTTTTAAGAGAAAAGAGACACATCTATTCTATGACTGGGAAGATAAATGTAGGTTACTGAATTTACTTTTTTTGAGCTGAGTATCGAACCCAGGGCCTTGCACTTGCTAGGCAAGCACTCTACCACTGAGTTAAATCCCCAACCCCCTGAATTTACTTTTAATGGCTCAATTGGCAAGGTGCTTGCCAAGTGACGACCAAAGTTCAATTTCCAGCACCTCTGTAAAATGTTGGTCATGTCAGTATTCACCTGCAACCCCAACAATGATCAGGGGCAGATATAAGTGTATCATTGATGTCCATTAGCCTGTTAGGCTAGTTAAGTTAATGAGTTGTGTTTCCAGTTATAGACTCTATCTTAAAGAAGTAAAGATAGAGATCAAGGAAGATATCTTTGGCCTCCACATGGATACTTACACATGTACATATACATCTTTATACACGTGTGAACACATCTAAACAAATAAGTACATATATGACACATGCATTACACACACACAAAAGTAAAAAAAAAAAGACAGTATGTAATACCACGTGAAAGGCAGAATAATTATTACCAAGAATATATAAAACTTTTGGCAAAGAATGTCAAGTGACTGTATTCTAATCTTACCTTTTATGACTTCTAACAGTGTTCTTTACTGTCTAGAGAATGATCAACAATAGATACCTTTTCTCTTTCAAATCAGTGAGTATATTTAGCATGTAGCAAAAGTAAATGGAAAAAAATAGCAAGTAGCAGATTGAAACAAGAGATAGACAGCAAGGTATTAACAAACATGACACAACATCAAGCAGAAGTTATTGGGGAAACTTGTTTGAAAGAAAACACAAAGGTAATGTCTTCAAATGGGTGAGGGGCTTATAAACTTAGCAGAGAAAAAAAAGTCCTGCTCCAGTTCCTGATTGAGAATGGCTCTTAATGAGCTTCTAGCTTTCTGTTTTAACTAGAGCCTTTAACAAATGGGATAAACAGCAGCAATGTCTGTTTATTGTCAAGGATAGAATGCCCTTAACACCCTTAGCCTCTTACTGTGTTCTAAAGGGCACAGTCTGATCCAGGACAGTGGTTTCAGTGGATCTTCGACATAAGCACATTTGTGTGTGAAAGAAAGTGGGTCCTCTTTGCTCCTAGAGTCTGTCTTAAACAAGTTTAAACAGGAGATGGTGATTTAGCAGTGTATATTATACAAAGTAGTAGAGAGCACTGACTTAATAGAACTATAAAAAATTCTGTAACCTGTTTCTAGCCTTAATCCATGTTGCATGGTCCAGGTATATGTTACTACCTCCACAAAGGATTTACAACAGATCATATAGGAACATCACCCTAATTTCATAATGGATAATTTATGAAAGGAACAATTCTGTCAAGCAAATCCAACCCAAATAATGCTAAACATATGTTTTATGTTTTAAATTGTCTAGATGCTTGTAAGGATTTTATGACACTTAATTGTGAATTATTTCTGAAGTAGACCTTCTAACCAAGCATCACAGTTGTTTAATGCAAAATTTGAATATATATAGCCCTTTAAATATGCCCAGATTAGTGATAAAAATTGCCCGTGTTTTAGTCTTTTAAAATAGTTTATCATTTGAAGATTACACAGTCTATATTCTTTATTGCTTCTTTTCAAGATCTCACAAGCACATGTAATGAATAGATTTCCTGGACTGGTAATTTCTATTCATCACATATTCCACTAATGTAGTACATAAAGATCTGTGTTTATTGTGGAAACAGAAATCGGGGAGCCTTGGTTGTTTACTACTAAGAATCATAAGATGTTTAGAGCTATCTTCATCATTTTCAATGTAGATTTCTCATGAGAAGTTAATACAACTAGCATGATTCTTCAAATGTAAACATGTTTCATATGAAAATCAGGGATCACTTGTAATTTCAACAGAGACTCTCTGCCATGGTGTCATCTTAAGGACCACTATAGCAATCTTTTCCTTGCATCAGTATTGAGATGTGGTCATGTAACAGCTCCAAGTTATTTGAGGTTTTAAAGAAACGTGGATGAATTAACTGAGGACACTTTAAGAACTTATAGTTGAGACATTTTGAATTACCTATTCTTTTAAAATACAAAATGTACCTACACAAGTCAATTATTTCAAGTGTTCTAAGGTTACTTTTCACCTAGAATAAAAATGTTTTATTTTATGTGTGAAATGAGATTTAAATGTGACAACTGTGAATGTGTTAAATTTGAGAGATGTGGGGAAATAATAATAACTGTGAGTATAAGATTTTTAAAATAGAGAAATCTGTCTGGTTCTTTTAGTGTAAAGTATGGTCTTGGTCCAAGTGGAAAACCAACTGTTATCAGGTGAGTGGCTCATTATACAGAAATAAATCCAAACTGCCTAGATGAACCTGTATTTCCTAAAACTCCCATGCACCATTAGTATATTAATAATTGCCAAGTGAAATAGGGAGAAGCCTTCAAGTTCAAGCTGTGATAGTATTAGCATCCAAAATCTGTTTGAGTCAGTCAATGGAGTAACTGTAAAGTTAACGATCTACCTCCTTGGTTCTCAAACTTTCCCATGCTGTGCCCCCTTAAAACAGTTCCTCATGTTGTGATGATCTACAACTATAAAAATATTTCCATTGCAATTTCATAACTGTAATTTTGCTTCTGCTATGAATTGTAATATAAACATATGTGTTTTCCAATGATCTTAGGTGATCCTTGTCAAAGGTTCAGCCAGCCATTCGCTCCCAAAGGGCTTGCAACCCACATATTGAAAACTGCTGATTTAACAGGACTTGGAACTGTATGATACTCTCTTTTTATTTTTTGTTTATTACATCTGTGTTTTAATTTTACATATCAGCTATGGGTTCCCCTGTTCTCTCCCCCCCTGCCCCTGCCCCCACCTTCTCCTCAGCCCCTCCCATCCATTCCCATCTCCTCCAAGGCCAAGACTCCCCTGGGGATTCAATTCAACCTGGTGGATTCAGTACAGGGAGGTCCAGTCCCCTCCTTCCAGGCTGAGCAAAGTGTTCCTGTGTAAGCCCAAGGTTCCAAACAGCCATCTCATGCCCTAAAGATAGGTCCTGGTCCAACTGCCTGGGTGCCTCCCAAACAGTTCAAGCTATTCAATTGTCTCACTTATCCAGAGGGCCTGATCCAGTTGGGGGCTCCACAGCTTTTGGTTCATAATTCATGTGTTTCTACAGCGGGGCATAAGGCCATAAAGTTTAAAATTAACCTCTTGATACTTCTTTTAGAACAATTTTCATGCAATTACCAATGTTGATTTTTATGAAAATTAATTCTTGAACTAAATCTTTAGTATATTTTCAAAATGTGCCATGACTCCTTATATCCCAGACTGTCTATGTGTCACTATAATCATGACAAAATTGTCCATGATATTTTGAAGTCATACTGTGTCTGTTAATAAGTATGGAGAGCCTTGGTGTTTGCTGAGGCAATTATAGGAGTAGAGCTTGTTTAGTTGAAGTTGAGAACATAAAAATGTGTCAAACTTTCCCAGTGTTGGAGATGTAGATGTGGAGGAGTGTGAGAAGCTGTCAAGACTGGGAGTGCCAATTTCTATTTTGATCTTGAGGTCTTGAAAACAAGGCAGTTCTTCCATTTCATGTATCTGATTATACTTTACTCCTTCTGTCTTGTTATCATGAAGGGTGGTTTCTTCTCAAAGACAGTGTATCTCACTCAGGCTATGAGGGATTAGCTTAAGGTGATCATTATATATGTATTTTATGATACTAGCCATAGAATTGGTGGTAGTTAACATGACCAATATCTAGTAGAAACAGATTTTATAGGAAAAAATGAATAGACTCAGCAGAAGAAAAAGAACTATGAAGAGAAAATTCTGATTTCCTAAATAGTCTTTAGGTTTGGTGTTCCCTTGTATGGTTATGTATTTGGAAATGTAGATTTTCTGTGATCATGACAGGAAACCTGGAGAGTTGTGAAGAAATTTAACTACTGCTGTGACAGCATTAAGAAGCTAAACTAACTGAAATTTTCTCCAGTCAGCCCTTTCCCCTTATAAATGGCTTCAGCCATTTTAGCTGGCAGCTTTTTATTTATGGCCCAATGTGTCCCACTGAACCTTGACTCTCATTGCTCTCCCTGTGCCCTCAAGTCCTTTCTCTGCCCTTCTGTCTTGCTCTGGGTCCTTTATGGCTGACCATTACAGACTACATCACCAGGAACTCTTTGCCCTCTGGTTTCTGGCTGGCATCAGCTAATAGAACACTCCTGAAGATCAGAGTAATTTTTCTACAACTGTGTCTCTGAACATGGCTTTGGCCACAATTGTCTCTAAAAGATGCTAACTTTGGTCTGGTAGCATTTATATCTCAAGGACAGCTCTCAACGAAGTTTAATGACCCAGTTTCCACCCCTACACTGGGGGATAGAATTGTTGCTTTGCAATTGCAACTCCTTGGTGTGTCAACATATTTTTTGGGCCACTCATGTTTGTATTTACCTTTTAAAAGCACTTTCTCTCTAAATCAATCTCAATTTAGAATGCTATCTATCTTTTACTGTGCTTCTGACTTTTTTTGTGTGGTTACTAAGAGTTCAGCTTCAAAAACTTGAACAAGTGCATCAGAATACGTGTATTTCATTTCTTTCAAAATTTATAATAATGCTAGGTCAATAAAAATGTTTATAATAAAGTTGGGAATGTTAACCTATGCACCACTGAGATGCCATGACACATAGAGTATCATAAAAATATTCAAGTAAAACAACAAATATGCAAGATGTCTCAGGCTAGAAATCTGAGATCAAAATATTGCCAGGGTGCATTCCTTCTGAAGCCATTTGCTATGACTTTCTTCTGGCTTTTGGAGACTTACTGGACACACACAGTGATCTTTGCCTGTACACACATTACTTTCTGTGCCTTCATTATTACCCAAGATATCTAATTCCAGAACAAAGTCTCTAAATTACTAATGAACAAGATAGTGATAGCTAAGACTCATGCTATCTTGGCAACTTTTTATGTCATTGTTTTTATTATGAAACTGGAAGTCTTATATGGACATCAGGATCAGTATTTTTATTGTTAAACTACCTTGGAACAAATAGAAATTCTAAGCTATGAGTCTTTCATCATTGTAACAAAATTTTTTAAGAGTAGAGGTTTATTTTGGTTCCAGTTTCAGAGAATTCAGTCTACTCTTCTGGCCCCTTGCATTTGGAGCTATAGTTTGGCATTATAAAATGGAGGAAGCATATTCTAGAGAGGTTGTTTATCTTTGCTTGCCAGAGAATCTGAGTCCTGCTGGCCCTTCAAATACATCCCCACCACTGACTTAACTTCCTCCTCTAGACCTTATTTCTTAGATGTCATACCAGCTCACATTAATACCACATGTTAATATCAAAAGCTTTTACACATGGCTCTTTGATAGACACATTGTCAGAACAAAATATGCTGCCAAATCAGGTTTTGTTCTATTTTTAAATTAACTAATATTTTCAAATTTTTTTATTTAAAGCTTTTTTTCATACATAAATAATTTGAATATATTCCTCCCTCAATTCCTTCCAAATAGTTCTCACCTCTGCCCACCAACTGCATATTTTTTCTATCTATGAAAAAAAAAACAGGAAATATAATAACAGCAAAAAGAAACAATGAAAATCAAAAGAGACAGACTTAAAAATAGAAAGTCAATAAGACACCAGAATACAAAACAAAATAAAAGTGACAAAAACATACATGCACACAAACACAGTGTAAGGGGAGAATCCACATGGAATCTGTTTTGTGTTAGACAGCAGCTACTCATGGGTGTGGTGCTTGTCCTAGGGTATGGTTTATATACCCTGTGACACTCCTTTGGATAAACTGATTTTCACTTTTGCAGCAGGGATCAGTTGCAAATAACTTCTAAGAGAGGAGGCTTCGAATGCCATGCTCCCTCTCAGTGCTGGGATTTTGTCTGATTTGAACTGGTACAGGTCCTTCACATTCTGTCACACTCTCTGTGAGTTCATGTCCCTGTCAGTCCTGTTCTGTGTTTAAGATACTGTCTCTTTGACAACATGGGTTTAATAAAGGCATTTCATTTCGGGCCGAATTATCTAAAGTGTCTCACTCACTGCACATTGTTCAGTTGTGGGTATCTTTGTTAATTACCATCTACTTCAGGAAGAAACTACTCTGATGATGGTTGAGTGATGCACAAATCTACAGGTATAGCAATATGTGTTATGAATGATTTTATTGTTCTGTTCATTTAGCAGAATAAGAGTAGTAGGTTTTTCTCTGGGTCCATGACTTGTCTAGCCTCAGGTTCTTGGCCATTTTAGCAATGTATGTTACGTCTTAAATTTCATGGAGTGTGTCTTAACTCCACAGAAAAAATGGCTGGTTACTCATGGAACATTTGTGCCACTTTTGTACCAGTATGTCCTGCAGGAAGGTCTGTTTGCAAAATGGGGTTTGTTGCAGATGAAACTGATTATGATTTGTCTCCTTTGGGGGTATTCAAAATAATCTCCACCAACGTGACTGAAACTTCTGGTCGGAGACCATTTTGGTTTTTCCATGTTTGACAGTGTAGGTGAGTTGTGTCTTCAATCATAGGGCCTTACCATAGGTTCTGTAGAATAGCCAATAACCTTGGAAATAGCCTGTGATGTAGGAGAGGTTTAGTGGTGTTTATTTTTCAAGGACTCAACAGATGTAATGCATTCCTGCCACTGGAGGTTTTATTTGGTGGAATGAGATGTCTAGTTAGGGCATTGTTGCCTCCATTTATATGGTGTTTCCAATTTAATTCCTTACAAAATATATGAAATTGTGGCAGCATGCACAGGACCTGCATGGGTCTGCACCAGATAGGGTCCCTGTTTTAAGAGAAGATGAAAGCCCCCATCCCTACCTCAGAAGCTATTGACAATTAATATGCACTTGCAAAAGCAAACAAAATTACTTCTTTCTAAGAATCTTACTGGAGGTATACAAACCATGAGTGAGTGAGTGAGTGTGTGTGTGTGTGTGTGTGTGTGTGTGTGTAAGTATATATTCATTTCCAAACTCAGGTTACTAAAACTCAAGTTTGAGGTTCATCTATGGCCTCAGCCTCTGTACCTACTCTTTCGAACATTTACAAAAGTTAGTAGGCAGTGATGTTACTCTGAAATACATTTAATTAAAGACATGTTGTTCTTTCTCAGCTATAATTTACCATATTTCCTTAAGAAAAATCTTTTAAAAAAGTGAACAGAATGGACTGTGACAGAACTAATAAATAAACAAGCAGAAGAAAGGGAGTCAAAGTAAAAGAATGGCTGGCACGCACATGACCTCCGAGAAACTATGGTGGCATGCACAGGCCTGCATTGGTCTGTGACAGGTAGGGTCCCAGTGCTAAGGAGAGCATCCCTAACTCAGAAGCTATATCCAATTGGTATCCAATTGCAAATGAAAAAAATAGTTCTCACCAAAGTAGACTTGGAGTGGTGTGATCTACTCTAAAGGGCAGGCCCCCTGCCCAGCAGTAGATGGTCAACGCAGAATGAACTCATTGGAGTCATTAGAGCTTCTGTCTCTCATAATGATAGATTTTGGCAGAAGCACATTAAGGTGGTATGAGAAACTGAAGAGAGGATGTGCCAAATTGCCATAAAAACATAAAGCTTTGGCTTTATGTTTTAGTTACCTTTCTTTTTGCTATAAGAAAATATCAAAACAAAAATCAACTTGATTTATTTTGACTTGTGGTGCCAGCCAGGTGTGTTTTTGTCCATAATACCAAGGGAGACATGGCAGAAAGCAGTCAGAGCAGGAAGCAAAGAGATACACTGCAACTATGCACAGAAGCAGAGAGAGTGACCAGGAGTGAGGTGAAGTTATTAACCCTCCAAACTTGCCCATGGTAGCAAATTTCCTCCAACATGTCTCTACCTTCCTCAAAGCTCTATAGACATTCAAAACATGAGCCTATAGGGAATATTTCCATTAAAGCACCACACTCTGTCTAAAGTGGAGGTAGGCACTGAAAATAATATTTTCCAGGAAATAGAGGATTAGCAAATTGGTTGATATTGCAAAATATAGTGAGTGTCTTAAAAATTCCTGTGGTTGTAACAATGAGACATCTCAGTCTGGGTTGTTTTCCTTTCCATAGAATAATTGCTAATTCCCAGAACTTATTTACTGAACATTGCTTTATTTGGCCAGATAAATGTCTTAGATAAATCTTATTTTCCTCAAGGATGATTAGTTGCCTGTGGTCGGAGTAGGTGTGATTTTGCTTCCATTTTACTGCTTATAATGTAGTTTAAAGGAATTTTTATTACATTTGAGGCCCAGAGCCCTTGTTTCTATCTCTCCATAATTGGGCTTCAGTGACTTGAAACACCAATTGAGGTAGATACAGACTGGTAAGTGGAAAATTTATAGAGGACCAGTGAAATAAGAACTGTCAAATTCTCAATATTATGAAGAAATGGACAATGTATATCTAGGACTTGCTAGCACATCTCTGTCATTAGATAAATGAGTGCCTTTAATCTCCTTACTAATGTTTCGAGGTGGCTATGCTTATATTTCAGAGGCTTATGAGTGTGTTCGTATTCAGAGGTATCATTTTGTCCACTACAAGGTGCCTCATCTATCATTTTCCTTGTCAGATACAGTATTATATAGACTTACAAAAATTGTGTTTGACTATGATTGGTCCTATTGATTTATTTCCTTTCCTATTTATTCCTATGAACCCTTACTTTCTTTCCAACACATTTACTGGGTATCACAATCAGCCATGTCATGCTCGAATTTCATGATTCATTATCCTATAATTCTATAAGAATAACTGTTGCCTGAGGAAGTGCAGTATCAAGTTGTCCCAGAACAGACTACTGAGAAGAAATGGTAGGTAAAATAAGAAACATTGTGTCATCTATGCCAGATGTACCAGAGCTGTAGGAGAAAAGGAACATTTAGACATTATAAACACCTCTAAGTAGGTAAAGGAGGCTAGTCTCTCTTTACATAAGAAAAATATATTTTGAAATTTTATGTACCAGAAAATATAAGATATAAGTTGACATTGACTATCTCAGTCTTTACTTCTTGATCACGTATTGGAAATCAAAATGATGATGACATGCATGAAATTTGGAGATGTCAGTATTGGACCATAGTTTGCCCATATCTCTAAATCAGAGTCAATACAACCTTTGTGCTTATAATCACACCATGGGAAGGTCAAATGTCAAGCCTAGATGTAGCATTATCTATCCAAAACTGGGATGAAAAGTACAAACTATCGAACCAACGTGCTTGCTATTTGAGGGGATGGGTGGTTGGATGTGAGTCAAACTAATGGACGGGAAGCATTTTACCAACTGAGTCACATCCCATCCCAAGATTGAACACAGTTTTAGCATTGTAAGTGTATTGTTGCAAATGCTTGTTATTTCAGTTGTAAGTTTCTAGTATATTCATGTATTTGTAATTGTGGTTTTTAATCTTTTATCTATAAGTGGATGTATAGTTTACTATTAGCTGTCTATTTCCTAGCCCTTCCTCCAGTTACAGGAGACAGTATAGAGGACAAGATATTGTTTTCCTGGACTCCAATTAGAATATTATTAGATCTTGCTTTTTTGTTTTCTCATTGTCTATTTAGCCTTCAACAATGTACAAATCTGAGGCTGTTATTAGAATGCAGGTTTTGGTGTATTTAAAGAAAGTAAACATTTTGATATGTTTTCTGTACTGTGAAACCTGAGTATATATTACATCTATATTGTAAACTATACAATAACAATTACATGCAATTAAAAAATACACAATGGTTTGCCATTCATAAATAAGCATTGTACCAAGAAATTTTATGGAGAAGTCTCAAGAAACCACTGATAAAACCTTGAAAGCCGTATGTAATATATTGATTGTCATCATTGCGACAAAGAAGTGTTGAACCTGGTCAAGATTTAAGCCCATCAAAATAGTTCTCAGTTCTTCCCTTTCAGAAATACGGTTTACATTCAACACGTCTTGGCATTTTTGAAGCCCCATCTCACAAAACAGCTCTGATTTAGACACATGTTTTATAAAGCCTCATAGAGTTTCTTTGTACATTGAGTATATCTTTTAAATAATTTAACCTTGAAACAGCAGTGAGCTATTATTCTCATAAAAGGAAAACTAGAAACCAATGAGGGTTACACATTTGCTGCTTTTAAGGAAGCAGAGATGCACTCTCTGCTCTATTTTCATGCTGTAACATGGCTTTGCTATTTTGAGACTGTAGGAATAATATTTTTTTAATATTTTTGTCAATAATTTTCAAAGTGAGAATCTGAGTTTACTTAATTTTTCCTTAAATTTAAGAATAAAGTTTTCATCATAAAACACTAGGATGTATGCTTTGTCTACTCTTTGTAGCCACAATGTCTAATGAAATTTATTGGTGGCATATAAACTCAGTAGCAACACAGCTGATTTCTGAATATGACTGACATTAAATGTAAAATGAGGACCATGGAGGAAACTGTCACTCACTGGTTTCTTTTGGTTATATGATCTCTCTGTCTGTATCCACATTTTATTATTGTTTTATGGGATAGTACATCATACTGTACTAAATTAGATATCTCCTAAAATATATAAATATCCAAGAAAGAATGTAAGTTCAACTATAAGGATGACAAAACCTGCAATAAACACCACATGCTAGCTAATATAAAAACCCAAGCCAGGACTAGGTTACATCTTTTGAGTGTTTGGCCAGTGGAGTCCAATATACCTCTAAATGCTTTTATTTTAAATGCTCCTGTTTACTCCTCAGAAATTCATAGGAAAACTCCCTTGATGACAATACCACTTACTTAAGCCATATAACATTGCAACATCAAGTTGTTATTTACCTAGAAGTGTCAAGTCTACAGGCTAAATTTTATAGTGTTGTTATGTTGTATGAATGATATCAGAGAAGAGAGACAGTTGTTAATCTCACCAAACTGGAAACTTTGTAATCTAGAGTAATGACTACCCTAACAAGTTATACCCACTGGTACTATAGTGGCAAGAATGTTATGGGAATAACCAACGATTTATGACTGCATTAAAGAATGCTCAGTAAGATAGAACCATATCTGACACTGTTAAAAGTGCTACAGATCTATGGATATAAAGATCTTAATACCTAGAGGAGATCTTGTTACTATTATCATGAGAAATGATTGTGAAAGTATGCACAAGACTTAGTGCAAATTCAAGCCAAAAATCTCAGCATTGGAAGGGGAGGCAGGCAACAAGTCCCACAGCTAGCTGAGGAGTTATTGGTATTTGATAGCTGCTGGGAAAGGAAGAGTCAGTTTTCTTTAACTGTGTGTGTAGTCAGAAGGTTTCTCTGGTCCCACCTGGCCCTGCAGGGAAGGTTAAGCTGGTCCCATCTGGCCCCAAGGTCCCACAGCCGCTTATAAAATAATCACTCAGCCTGTAAACAACCTAGATGCCCTTCAACTGAAGAATGGATAAAGAAAATATGGTACATATACACAATGGAGTACTACTCAGCAGAGAAAAACCATGACATCATGAGGTTTGCAGGCAAATGGATGGATCTAGAAAAAATCATCCTGAGTGAGGTAACCCAGACTCAGAAGGACAAACATGGTATGTACTCACTCATAGTAGGATACTAGATGTAAAACAAAGATGACCAGACTGCTACACAACTCCAGGGAGGCTACCTAGGAAACAGGACCCTAGGAAAGACACATGGATCACCCAATGACAGAGAAATGGATGAGATCTACATCAACAACCTGGACAACAGTGGGAGTAATGAAGGGCAATATTTGAGGGAAAGAAAGCTTAGGGGAGCAGGAGATCCCATCTGGATCAAGAACAGAAAGGGAGAATGAGGAATAACAGACCACATGAGAACAGGAAGAAGTAAAGTGCTCGAGAGGTCCCCAGAAATCCACAATGATACCTCCACTGTAGACTACTGGCAATGGTTGAGAGAAAGCCTTATCTGACCTAGTCTGGTGATTAGATGGCCAAACACCATAACGGTGGTGCTGGAGCTCTAATCCAATAACTGATGGAAGTGGATGCAGAGATCCTCAGTCAGGCCCCAGGTGGAGCTCCACAAGTCCAATTGTTGAGAAACAGGAGGGACTGTAAGAGTGAATTGTTGGGACCACGACTGGAAAAGCACAGGGACAAATAGCCAAACTAATGGAAACACATGAATTATGTACCAAAAGCTGTGGAGCCACCAACTGGATCAGGCCCTCTGGATAAGTGAGACAATTGAATAGCTTGAACTGTTTGGGAGGCACCCAGTCTGTGGGACCGGGACCTGTCCTTAGTGCATGAGCTGGCTGTTTGGAACCTTGGGCTTACACAGGAACACTTTGCTCAGCCTGGAAGGAGGGGACTGGACCTGCCTGTACTGAAACTACCAGGTTGAATTGAATCCCCAGGGGAGTCTTGGCCCTGGAGGAGATGGGAATTGAAGGGGATGGGGTAGGGAGGAGATGGGGGCAGGGGTGGGGGTGAGAGGACAGGGGAATCCATGGCTGATGTGTAAAATTAAAACACAAATATAATAAATAAAAAAGGAGAAAAAAATCACTCAGAGGATTAATATTATCTACAAACTGTATGGCCTATGGCATGCCTCTTGCTAGCTAGCTCTTATATCTAAAATTAACCCATTTCTATTAATCTATGTTTTGTTACATGTTTTGTGGCTTACTGATTTGCTGGCATGTTGCTCTTTGGGCAGCAGACTGGCGTCTTTCTCTCTCTACCTTTCTCTTTCCTTTCTCTCTCCTTGGATTTCCTGCCTGCCTCTAAGCTGCCTTGCCATAGGCCAAAGCAACTTATTTATTAACCAAAGGGAACAGCATGTAGAAAGATAGCCCATAGCAAGTGTGACCCATGGTATGTCAACCATACTCTAGAGCATGTTCCATACCTAAAGTAGTTTGGTAACACAAATAGGATGCAACTGAGAAGAAGAAGAAGAGGAGGAAGATGCAGAAGAAGAAGAAAACTCATTGTTGAGTGGGTATGGGGGTGTAGGTGGATTTGTGATGAATTTGTAAGGGATGTGATTAATGACCAAATACATTGTATGAAATTCTCAAATAAGAAAACTGATTTCTTATCAATTACAATATTACACTTTTTAAAAAGTGAGTGATTGATCCAACTTGTCTCTATATAGGGACATTTCCTTCTACTTTTTCAGTGCTAACATTCATTTATGTATATATACAGGTGCTCAGTCAATATTGACAGTGTATTATGTGGAAAGCACAAGCATAAGTTTATAAGACATGCAAAAATAAACCAGACAGTGTAGTTTAATGAAAAATACTTGAATCAGGTAGACTTAGGTTGAATTATCAGTGTCTATGGCACCTAAAGTCAGAGGCAATATCATGAAAAAATATAATACTATCTCAAAAGTTTCATATTTTAAATATTGTATAATGTCAGAAAATAAAATGTTCAAAGTTTTGGACAGAAATTTTGTAACATGTGTGTGTTTTATTTTTTTGTTGTGCTCATGTTTACATTTAGTTCTTTTATATCTTTCTACATATTGGTACGTCATACACCCTGTTTAAGAGGAATATCTGTATCTTTTGACTTACAGTTGGAATTGAGATACATAAGCCATATCTGGTTAAAAATAAAATTACTAGAGATATTTAATAGCATTAAGCAGCCTTATTTATTATAATGCCTTTCTAGAGTTCTAGAATCAAGTAAGGCAACTTTAAATGCATCTGTATGTTATCTCAATATTTCTAACTTGTTTAACCATATGTTGATTAGAATTTCTCCTCTCCTTTTCAAAAAATATATTATCTCTATTGCTTTATACTTTGTAGAAGAATGAAAAGATGAAGTAGCAAAGGAATAAATTCATTTGGAAACATTTTGTTTTTTATTTTAACTTCTCGTAGTTATAGGCTAAAAGTGATGTATTTTGAGTATCAATTTGACAAGGGGTAGATCTATGATGATTAGTTTTGTCAATTATCTGGGTCCAGAATCACCTAAGAGATACATGTCCAGAAATATCATTGAGGGACTTTCTAGAGACGTTTAGCCAAGGAGGGAGAGCCAATCATCAAGAAGGCGATCATCATTTGTTTCTCCAAGGACCCAGATAGTCTCTTTACTTCCATGGACCAATCTAACTTTGCTAATGTACCTTTCCCACTATGACTGAATCCATTGCTGAAAGCTGAAAATCAAAGAGCATTTTTTCTTTCAATTTGCTTGTTTTGTCAAGCATTTGGTCATGATAATGAGAAGGGCAACTGCTATACTGGATCTTTTATCTCCCTATGCTGTGTTTGGCCCTAAACAACCTTAGTGAATGTGTTTAGTTCTCAGAAGCGATAAACTGGAATGTAGAAGACCACAGATAATCTACAGGTGTATTTTGTTTGACTCATTTAGTACTGTCCTATACAGCATTTCTTGAGTAGAATTGAGATTTTGTTTTATGGGGATAACTGCTGCCGTCTCTTAAAAAAAAAAAAAAATTGATGCCAGTTGATCTTTCACTAAATCTGGTCATCATCAGCTGAATTGAGAGAACAAGCTCTTTATTTCACCACGGGTTACCACCACTCTCTCTTGTAGTCTTACACTAATAGAATTTACAAAATTTCATTTAGTACACTACTTTGTTATATTTCTTACTAGTTAGCAAGAGGGAAACAAAATATTCCATGTTATCTTACTTCTGTCCTTTAAACAGCCAACATTATATTTCTATCATTTATTTTGCTCTAAAGTCACATGATCTTTAACATCAATGTCATTGCACTATTACCTCAATACAGTGAACAGAATCACTTCAGATTGTGGCAGACATGGAGTCAAAGCTGTCATTTACTCATTATGCCATAGTACAAAAATTAAGCCTTTAGTCTGTCTAAAGTAAAATATTAATGATATTTCCATACTTTTAAAGACATGTCAAAGTACTTAAAGAATTAAGCTTACAGGTGCCTTTGAGCTATAGACAAGACAATGCTTATGCAGAATGAGCAACACACGGCATACATATTTGCTGCTTCCATGCAGTGGTGGGATATATTTCTTCACAAGCACTCATGTTTCCACTGCTCAGAATCTTTAGAACAAAGAATAATTTAGAGCCAAAACAAAGCAAAATTCTACCCTCATTTGTGTAGAGTGTGCATACAATCCACAACACGTATGTAGTTGTCAGATAACAACTTAGGGAACTCTTCTGCTCTGTGAGTTGTAGGGACTGAATGCAGAACATTAAGCTTGTAGGTAAGTTTCTTTACCTACTGAGCTATCTCACTGGTTCCTTAAAAGCCAAATATCATTCTTATTTACAAGAAGATATATGTTTTAGAACATTTTCTAAATTATGTGTTAGCTCTATTGTTTTGAATACCCTTTGTCTTGATTTCTTTATTTCAAAATTTTAATCTTGTTCTGTTATGTTTATTTTATAGTTATTTTATAGTTTATTTATAGTTATTGTGGAAAAATCCTGTAATTGTTGGTTTTTTGGTCATTTCCTATGATCAGAGAGGGATATAATTGATTTTTTGGAAATATTCAGATACTGGGAGAGATTTTTTAGTAGCAGGAATCACAGAACTCTTTAATGTGACTAGCAGGCAAAACACAGAGCGATCTCACTGAGCAATGGCCTCCAGGAGTACCCTCAGGTAGCTGCAGGAGTAAACTGCTTTGGGCAATAATTCCACAGAGGAGAGGACATAGGAACTCTTTTGTTTTATTCATTTTTCAGTTCTTCTCACAATTTATGTATTTCCTGACTCCTGGTTCTTTCCCAAGCATTGCTTAATATATGATCACTATTGTTACAGAATCTTTTCACTTTATTTACTGTCAGATACAGTAAGGTGAAGTTTTATTGTTTGACTTTCATAGGATACCTATAGCTAGTATAGAGTCTGTTCATGAATCTAGATTAGGAAGATGCCCCATGGAATGATGTCTAGCATCATCATAACCCTCAGCAAAGTACAAGTTGTCAGCAAATTTTAACTGAGCTCAAGAGGAAAAATAGATACATGTTCTTTATCTCTGCTTTTGGGGTGTCTTCCTTGATGCAGGTATATTGAAAGACACTGGTTAAGTACAAAACAAAAATATCAGAAAACAATCAAGTTTATAAAGTAAATATCAGCTTTTTTGCTATTTTCTCCTTCTTTTATCCTGAGCAGAGAATCCATTTAGTAATGGCACATGGCCCTTGAGATGAGATATGGGCTTATTCACCTTGTTGTAACAACAGTTCCAACATGAACCTATTCTTAGGTGACAATAATGGTATGATTATCTTCATATAATGTTACTTATATGTTAATATACAAATAAAACAGTGGCATCAGTTAATTAATTGCTGGTGGAAGACTTCAACTGTTCAATCATGAGCAATACCTAACATTACTAACATATTTTATAGTAGAGTTCTGAGTTGAGAAGATAAGAAAAGATCACCCAGAACTAACATGAATATCTAGGATCTGGTAGAGACTTCAAAATAAAATGCCTGGTCATAGCTGGTGGTTTCTTAAGAATTAAAGACTGATGCATCTCTAAAGGCAACAGCATCTATCCAGAGAGAGGCATAACACAATGCACAACATGCTTAAGGAACATCTATTTAAAATGCTTATTAAAAGACAGTCAAGGGCTTTGACAATCTCATAAGTTAATGTCTTCTCTGAAAGCTATATTTAGAAAGAAGAAAATTTGAAAGTTTGCTCAGTATACTATTTTATTATATAAATCAACTTATGTTTTGTCATATGTACTTAATTTCATGAACTGTATAAATTTGAACAGAATATTCTATTTGTGTGAATTTTAAATTTCCAAAGATAGGTATGCAAGCATCCATGTCTTTCTATTAACCAGCTGGGTAATTCTCACTTAATCTTTTAGTATTTACATTGCAAAATGAAATTATAGTTATTCATTTATATCATGGTATCCCTTCTACATCAACACATTCAAATTTCTGACCTGAATGTAGGCTAAGTAGGGGCTGGAGTCAAAAACAAACAAAACCCCTTGGTCTCTCTCCTTCTATTCCTCTTTTCTCCTCTCTTTTCTTCTTCTTCCCTTTTTTCACTCTTCCATTATCGGTCATTTCCTTCTTTCCTCTTCTCCCTCTTTTTGTTTCTCTCCTTGTCAGTCCTTCCATCTTTCTGTCCTTCTGTCCACTCCCTCTCATTTTCCTCCCCCTCCCACTCTTCTTAGTCAATTCTCTTCCCCCACCCCTTCTTTCCCTTTCTTCTCTATTTTTCTCTATTACTTCCTTAATCTCTTTTGCTCACCTTTCTTCCTCTTTCCTTTTACCAAAAAGCTTTTATTTCATGTTTTAAAGAAGATGCTGTTCAGTTGCTTTGGAATGAAACCTATTTAGCCTTCTCAGGGTCAGGGAGGAAGAAATATAGAGTAGATGATAGATATATAGATAGATAGATGATAGATAGATAGATGATAGATAGATAGATAGGTAGATTATAGATAGATGATAGATAGATAGATGATAGATAGATAGATAGATAGATAGATAAATAGATAGATAGATAGATGATAGAGAGAACAGCAGGAAGTCTCAGATGGTATTTTTATTGGTCCAGCATATATGACACTGCCATTATTTAATAATGTGATTGTTCAGACATGTGCTTTATGGACCTATCTGTGATAAAAGTAGTTAGTTGGCTATGAAAAAGAAATACTAGAATTGAACATAGTATCAAGCAATGTTTACTATGGTTATCTAAAATTAAGTACCATATTAATTGATTTGTGTCTTTTATATTGTTATTTCTCAAAATATCCATCATATTTAAAGTAGTGTATTTTTTGCTTCTAAGACTAACCTATATGTCTGAGGTTTCTCTTCAGCATGATAAAAGGTAGTATATCTTAGTGAAAGCATGCACCCTTTCTGTCATCACTTATAGTTTACAAATATTTGATTCACAAAATAAATTCTAAATACAATGTCAAAGTGCTCTACAGAATCTAAGTGTCCTTCGGTAAATATTGAACATTTTGAAAAGTCCTCTAAATTGAGTTTGGGCAATATCAGAAGATCTTTAAACACAGTCTTTTAAAACTTATAAACATACTATGAAATCTTGTAAATCAAACTTATAAAAGAAACTTATTGGTTAGCCATCAAGCACAAATACAGGAAATAAAAATTCACTGGTAATACTTGAAAATGTACAAGATTTATTTTCAACATTCTCTAATTGTACTTTCAGGCATCTTGGCCTGCCAAAAATAACTGTTAGTTGACTTTTATTTTCAAATGGTTGATTTCATAGTGTACATTAATATAGAATAAAATATAATGTGATTTGACAGATCTAAATTTGATAAAACATAATTTATGTGCTGAATGTACTTCTTAAGATTTATTTTAAAAATACCATACTTCAAGCAAATAATTGTAATATAAATTTGAAGAGGTAAAATATTTTATATAAAACTATTATTTATAATATTTTCTGTTTTATGAAGAATGTCTGTTAACAGATGCTTGAGCATGTATGAAAAGAAGTTGGAGCTACTTTGTTCTGTTACAACAAGAAACTATTTTTGGAGTAAAGTTTTATTTAAAGTCTCCAGACGTCACATCTTTGGAGGTAGTGGTGAATTCATGGAGAAGCTATATTTGCTATAAGTTCAACTCAGTTGCTGAACTCTGTTCCATACTCTGATAGACCATTTTAACACACACACACACACACACACACACACACACACACACATACACACACACACACACACACACACACACACACACACAAATATTTCTCAAAGAAGCAAACTGTATCAACACATGAAGAGAGTCATTTACATGGGCAAGCAGGGTTGGTCCTAGATAGAAGGAAAGATGGTTCATTATACATAAATTAGTGAATATTATTTATTATATTAATGGAATATAGGATGCATACTGTATATGATCATTTAACCGATGCAGACAAATATTACAAATACAGTAACATTTAATAAAATAGAAAAATAAATTCTTTATGAATTAGGTCAAAAAGGAGTGTACCTAAACACAGTTACATCTTGATGTGGCAAGCCCATAACTAGCAGCAAACTCATTGTGAAAACTAGAAGCTTTTCATCAAAGATTAGGAACATGATTGGGATACCCATAGTCACCATTACTTTTCAACACAGTACTGAAAGTCAATACATTTAGGTAAGAAAAATAAATGAATAAATGGCATGGAAAAAAGTTGTGAGACTGTTTGTATATTGATGCCATGATAATACATCTAAAATTCCCTAAAGATTGCATCCAAAAGTTGATATTACTGATAAACATAATCATTAAATCTCAGCACACAAAAGTTGCAGCATTTTAATTAAATCTTATAAATAAATATTATTTCGACATACTACTAGTAAACTATCTGATAAAGAAATTAATAGAGCAGCTACAACTGCATAAAAATTTACTTGGGTAAATTCAGTAAGAAGGACAAATATTGGCACCCTTAAAAATATAGACAATGATGAGAGAAATTAAACACTGGGCCTAAGAAGATGACTCATTTGTTAAACGTGGTTTCAGATCAGCATGAGGACCTGATACTGGATCTCCAGCACCCAAATAAAATGCAAGGTATGATGCTGTAGGCCTATAATCTAAGCACTAGGAAGCAGAGACAGGAGGACCCTAATGAACTTGTTCACCAGTCATTCTAGCTGAATCAGAGTCTCAGGTTCAAGGAAAGATGGTGTCTCAAAAAGTAAGGTGGAGATTGATGAGGAAGACACATGAGATTGACATCTGGCATTCGTATATACACATGTGCATTTGTACATCCTACAAACATACATGTGAACTTGAACATGACAACATACATAGACACACATATGTATACACACAAACATGTACACATGCATTAAGCAGTGGGGGAGGAGAGAGAGAGAGAAAGAGAAAAAAGGGATATATACAATCACAAGAATGTGCACACTAACATACATGCCTACAATAAACAGTGGGAGAGAGAAAAGAGAGACAGAAAGATAGAGAGGGATATACAAACAAATACACACAAACAAGTACACACACTAACATGTACACATACATTAAACAATGGGAGAGAGAGAGAGGAAGGAGACATATCAACACAGACACACAGAAACACACGTACACACACAGATATAGAGAGAGGGATTGAGTTAAGATGATACATATAAATAGAATTGTAGAGACCAGGGCAAAGCAGCCACCATTCTGTGCTTTCCCCAATAAATCTCTTGTGTGGTGTGAGTTTGTGGTATTCCATGGCTCCTGATTGCCAAGACAACCCTGTCCTGGAAAACCCTTACAAGAATGATATTGCATGACTATGGACTGGAAGAATTAATGTTGTTCAATTATCTAAAATTCCTCCATTGTTCTACAAATTCAGTCTAATTCCTATTAAAAAACTCTAATGACAGGTTTTAGGGGAAAAAAAACAATTTCAAATTGACTTATTAGCATATAGAGGAGGAAAATTAGACTCTTAACTTACCCCATTTAAAAGAAACATTGTAAAAATGAATGAATAATTCTTAAATGTAAGATTGGAAAACAAAGAAGTGTTTTCGTAGGTCACTCATTCCCTCTGGGTGTTTTCCTATGTCTTTATGCAATCTATACTACTGACCTAGTCAGCTTGGCTATCAATGGAACAAATGATAGCCTTTATAATGAAGGAATTTGTGACATTTACAATAGTATATAATTACTTAAACAATGCTCAATCATGCAGAAACAGAAGGACAAAGACCAGGTGATATGCAATCCATGGGGAATCTAAAACACCAAACTGCTAGGCAGCAGCGATTACAATGGTGATGAGGGCAAGACTGAGAGAATGAAGAGATGTTATTTATAAGGCACAGTGCTCATTTAGATTGGAGGAATAAACTGACATCTGGTCCACAACATCAGGACCACTTAAAAAACAATATATAACATATTTTAAAATCTTTAAATCGTATTTTAAATGCTTTTAAAACACAGTAATAAATACATGAGGTATTACATATGCATGATAGCCCAATTTAATCATTTACTTTCTAGAGAAGCATTATATAGTATTACTTTGTACCAACACATGAACATATAATTAGCATTTATCAATTAACAAGAAAAATGTAATATATTTAAATAAAAAGCAGACTGTTTTTATCATGTGTGGACTCAATAAGACAGCATCTATCTATCTACAAGGCAGGTAGGATGAACTTACCAGGTACATAGATATTAGTCCTCACTATACTTAAAGATTGATAGAGAACTGTCATTTGTTTAACCCATCATGTTTGAGATGTGTTGCAGTAGTAACCTGGTCAATTGAGAAAACAATCACTGATGAACAGTATGGATGTTATAGATCTAAATCATTTCTGATAGTACAGACAGTTTTCCACTGATGGGTTATTCTTCTTGATTCACTTTGACAGCCTATGCTGGAATTTCTGAGCTATATTCTTCCTACATCCTTTTCTCCTTCCATCTGTCTCTCCTTTTGTGCATATCAGACTTGCACCATGGCGATGACACACAATCTGCTAATTATTTACATTTCTCTTTCCCTTTGGCCTGTACAGACATCCCTGAACACATCACTATCCATCTTGGCATTCCTTTGAGAAAGGCTCAGATTGACACAGCGATCACAAGCAAAATGGCAATTTCCAAAATTTTAGAGGTAAACTTCAACTTTAAAATATATTCTAGGCAACTGAACAAAGCTCCCAAAAATGTTTAAATATTTATTGGCTTTCATGGGCTACTATTGTTGTTCCATCATTATTTATTATAGGTGTGCTATGGATTTTGATTTTCTCATGATTCATTTTGATAAGTTAAGACCCTCAATAATTAGAGGATCCATGAATTTGTTCATTTATTCTAAATTATCATTATTGGGCACACAGTTGTTCATAATAATTGAAAAAATACATACTTCTGAAAATTCATTAGGTAGAAAGCAAGAAATTATAATAAATGTGTATAATTATGTACTAAGAATAATTATTTTCTCTGCTTTATTTAAACATAAAATGCTACATTAATGCAATGTTAATTTAAAGTACTTTATAATGAAATTTCCATTTTGGAGAATGATCATATTTCTGTGAATTATTCGTAGGCAGAAGTTTTCAATATAACAGCACATTTTTGCTCAAAATGAATATTTCAAAGACTATAGTATTTTAATTGCTGTTGATATTGTTCATTTTAGGGCTTCCAGGTTTCATGCTTTAGCCAAACATAACATAGTCACTTTCTCTAGGGCAGAAATCATAACACTGAACATTTATGTTAAAGGGCAATGAACACTTCAAAGTGAAGCTTCAGTCAGGACAAATCCTATCATTTTGGGGGCCACAAATTTCCCTAATATATTATTGTATTCAATTATGCAAGGCTCACTTTTTGTCAATTTCATCTTCTCTAATCATCAATTGCACATATATTCTATCACTCACCTTATTCCCTTATCTACAAGGACAAAGAAACAGAAATCTTAAGGAAACTTTCTACAGCATAGTTCTCAAGTAAAAACATAAAAAGCTTCTGACAAAATGTTCACTGAGTGTTATAGACAAAATAATTGTGCATTTATTAAAATGTTTTCAAAGACTATTCTCTACCAGGCATTATTTGGGCACTAAAAAAGAAAAGAGGGAAAATAGGGAAATTTCTGTTTTCAAAGTGCTTGCTTTGTTCTTTCAGAGGTCCATAATTAATGATTAAACAATCATCCTTTTAATTTGCTAGACCTAATAGTTTCTTTTTTAAAAACGAGATTTCTAAAGATGGCAAATGTTAATAATTTCTGAATGGCCAGAAAATATTCACTGAGAAGTCACACTTGAGCCTAGACTTGAAGGAATGAAAGTGCCTAAACATATTTTGAATCCCAATAAAAATTATAATAGTTAATTGCTATTTTTGGAATATAATTATAGCCTATTTATTTTCTTTCATATTTGCCAGGCTATGCTTACTTCTTCCTTCTGCCTGAAATATAAAACTGACAGGATTTTCTGATAGATAAAATTACTGGGGAATGAAGTCCCCCGATGGGTGTAGTTGTCAATTCCTATGATCTCAGCACTATGAAGCCTGTAGTAGGAGGATCTCCAAAAGTTTGAGTTAAGCTAGGTCCCCATGGTGAGTTCTAGGCTACAGAGTGAGATGCTGTCAAAGCAAAGGAAAAGGAAAGCAGAAAAGAACAAAGAAGGAGACAAAGAAAGAAAACACTCATTTTATTGTCATAACTATTAGCTACAGAAAGAGTAAATTCTGCCTGTAAGAGGTTCTGATTTAGATATCAATTGAAGGATGAAGACATGATATGTATGTGATATTTATATTATACATCTTTGTCTATCAGTCTCTGAATATAAATGGTGAAGCCATCAGCCTGTGGTATCTAAAGCCAAGTGGCTACATGAGTCAGTTTAGGCAGTAAGCATAGAATAAGAGAAAGAAGGAAAATCAGAAGAATTTGCTATCCCGAGGCCATGTGTGATTTTAAGGAAAAATAATGAGCCGCACCAAATCCTGCTGTTACAAATGAACTCTGAACCTCATACTGGAGTCAGCAACGTGATCTGGGTGTATGTAACTGCAGTCAGATAGTTCGAGACAGTGTTCTTCCATTCAAGGGCTCAAGACAAAATGGGTGAAGAATTAAAAAGAAACACACACACACACACACACACACACACACACACACACACACACACAAAGAGAACTATACAAGTATCAGAAGGAACATAGGCAGGAGCCAGCTTGGGATAAGAGAAGAGCTTTTTAAAGTTCAGAACAAAACAAAATAAGCATAGCTTATTTATTTATTTATTCGGGACAAGGGTAGAAGCACTAAAAAGAGACTGAGGTACAATGCAGGTCATGAAGACAGGAACCCGTTTTGTAGGCACTGATAAGCTTGAAGGAACAGAAAAGTTCCTTCCCTAAAAATGATATAAACTTGACCAATGTGCACTTTTATTTCTGCAATATAAACCCATCTCTTCCTGTATCATGCCTAAAAAGATCCTGGTCACGAAAGGAGAGGCCATTAAAGAAGAAGCCATTTTTTTTCAACTGCTCCCTATTCGAGCACCATGATCACTTCTGCCCTTGGTTAAAATGGAGGCTGATCTATACATTTTCTCAGTTACTCTCTCCAAAATAGAAAACTACATGGTTTAATATCTAATTCAGGAATAATGGTGTAGAAGCTGTTCAGACAGCACTAATCATTTTTATGCTCTCTTGCTACCTCCATAACTTTCAATATTAAAGAGCATGCATTTTAGAACCTGATTTAGGCTCACTGTTAAAAAAGATTCAGACTCATGACAGTTGTGTTCATGGGATCCTGTTTTGGTTTCAGTTGTGTAAACTTAAGCAAGTCACTTGGTCATGCTTTGTTGTTTTTTGATTTTAAGTTTAAATACTCTAACATTTTTGATTCACTTACTACTGTTAAGTTTTATCAAGTAAAATCAGTATTTATTCTTGCTCTTCACTCCATGGATATTTATGTAGTTACATTCTAGAAATGACCTTGTCAATGATGAGGTGACCATTTGGGGGACATCATCTCATCATCATTACCATAAAGTGCCTTATGCTTTCCAATCCTAAACCTGAAGTATGGGACAATCATGCCTCTGAGTTATTGTTCAGCACTCAAAATATCATTATGAATCGAGGTTAATGATAATTACCTACATTAAACTTAATGCAAGACTTGTATATGGAAATTATCTGCCTTTTTGTCATATGAGGTCACTATGAATTTCTCCTTAGCTCTCCTACTGGAGATTGAACTGATTCACAGCTTACATTTATTTTTAATTTCTATAAGTTCATCATGAGTCTCCTTGCTTGAGAGGCATACACACATGTTTCTTCATACACAGGTATTAATTTAAGTATGTGTTATCAGCAAAGACCTGTACTTTGTGGGAATAACATTATTATATATACATCTCATGCCTGAAACTACACAGTGATTTTGTTGAATTGCCATAATTTTGTTTGCAAACAAATTCTATGCTTAAAGTGGAGAAAGTAGAATTTCATAACAAAATGGGGTCAAAATCCTAAGCAAACTATATATGAAATTAGTTCTACTTCTTGACTTTTCAGCAATGTAAATAAAACAATACATGTATTGGTGCTGTTTGAATTGCATATTAATAAGTTGCCACAGCAAAACATCTTAATTGATTCAGTTCAGCCATCAAAAAGGAATGAAAAGCAAACTTTTCAAATTTCTAGACAAAATTGTACTTATTTGTGTCACACCCTGTCTAAGATATCTCACTGCTTGTATATATCATGTAAGGAACTTTTTTAGGAGACTGATTGCTGATATAAGTAGAAGAAACCAGTTCATACCTAGCTAAGATCTACTTCCACACAATAAGACTTGTCTTATGTATGAGTCTTCATAGTAGGATAGGCCACACATATTTATATCAGATAGCCAACAACATAGTGAATGATAGAAAGTAACAATTAAGGAGTACAATAAATATTCATATTTTGTTTTCTATGATAACTGAATAGATGTCATTAAGGAAAGTTTGAACTGTTATATCATAAAGTATATATGTCTTCCCAACTAACATATATGTCATGTACTCTTTAGAGTTTAACAAAAGACTTGCAGTTATCTTATCTCCCAAGATGGCTACTATCTAACCAAGGAAGTTAAGTCCTCATAAAACCTGAGATAATTCCAAGATCACATCTAATTAGCTGCTGAATTATGTCTAACCTCTTATTTGGAGCAGAAAATATCATTGAAGGTTCAGGAAACAGAGGAATCCTCCCTGTGAGGTTTTTTTTGTTGTTGTTGCTATAAGATGAATTTATTTTACCTGTATGAATGTTTTACCTGTTACCTAGATGTATGTATGTAGACCATGGGAACATAGACATGCTTGACATCCCTGAAGGTCAGAAGAGAACATCAGGTAACCTGAAACTGGAGTTAGAGACAGCTGTGAACCACAGAGTCAATGCAGAAAACTAAACTCTGATTCTCTCTAAGAGCAACAAATGTTCCAGCCACGTCTGAATTTCATTGGTTTATGGATAGGGAATATTTCACATGGATGTATTACTGAGTGAAACCTGGTATTGATATCCTAACTTCTGAAGACTCTTGTGATCTGTATCAAAAGACTTCTACTTCTAAAATATTTTGGATGCATTTATCAGGAACCTTCATTAATTTGTTTCATAGTTTTTTTTTTTTTTTTTTTTTTTTTTTTTTTTTTTTTTTACAGATTATGGGTCTAATCTAGCTGATATTCCTAGAGAGTGAACATAGAACTAAATAAACTTAGTCTGAGATTCATGCCGTGAAAATTGTCTGCTTTGATATTTTATATTTTTACATTTTGATAGCTGGAGTTTTCAGTTTTATGGGCTTTTTAGCTGAAGACAGATATAACAGATTTTAAAATTGTAGGACACTTGATCATTAATGTCTTTTTCTAGACTTTTTAACACCCAAAAGTATGTCTCACCCAAATCTGTCACAAAAATTAATTCCTTTTTGCACTGTAAAAGCAAACTTTTTGGCCTTCCAGTGTAGGGGAAAATCTCCATGAAAAGCTTCTTTAAAAATATCATGGAATGGTAAAAGTTCACCTGGTTGTATCACAGAAGATTTTATACAGAAAAAGAAAAACTTCACATGTAATGGAAGGCAACAAACTGAAGTCTCTGTGGAAGAGCACATTACTAGCTGTGACCTTCTAAGTCGAAATTTTTATCATAATTTTCATTTAATGCTGTCAAGAAAAGCAACCTTGTTCCTAGAAATATCAGAAAAGGTGGTAGACAAGAAAAAAATTCTGAAGTACAGCTCCAAATATCTCCTTTTCAAAGTGAGAAGAACATTTTATCTATATTCAATTTTGAAAGCTCTGTTTAGAAGGAGGGGCAAATACCCACACGTGAATTGTTGAGACCAAGATTGGAAAAGCACAGGGACAAATAGCCAAACGAATGGAAGCACATGAATTATGAACCAAAGGCTGTGGAGCCCCCAACTGGATCAGGCCCTCTGGATAAGTGAGACAATTGAATAGCTTGAACTGTTTGGGAGGCACCCAGTCTGTGGGACCGGGACCTGTCCTTAGTGCTGTTTGGAACCTTGGGCTTACACAGGAACGCTTTGCTCAGCCTGGAAGGAGGGGACTGGACCTGCCTGTACTGAATCCACCAGGTTTAAATGAATCCCCAGGGTAGTCTTGGCCCTGGAGGAGATGGGAATGGAGGGGAGGGGCTGGGGGGAGGTGGGGATGAGGGTGGGAGGGGGAAGACAGGGGAACCCATGGCTGATGTGTAAAATTAAAACACAAATATAATAAATAAACTAAGATAAATCCTCAAAAAATAAAAAAAAGAAAAGAAAAGATTTATAATGGTGAATCCTGATGCTGTACTGACTTGACTAAATGAATATTTGGAACCTTGATGACCCACAACACCCAGGGTTGAGGAGAGTGTAGTGCTGGGTTGAAGATCTGTTGAAAATTACTTATTTACTCTCACCTCCTCTCTCTGCTTACTGCTGTTCTTTCTAAATGTAAGAACCGGATAGTACGTACACTTAGAGAATTATGGTGCGTGTTAATTTGATAGTCTTCTCTTATTTTCATGCAGACTAATCACATATCTGTATATGGAACAGAAACAGAAGGCAGCATGGAGATGATTGGAACTTTTATTATTCACATGTCATGAACTATTGCTCTTTTTACAATAAAATCTACTTGTAAAGGAAAATTGATATTCTTAGGAAATACGATGTTTACTGTAATATTTCACTGAAATTGCAAAGAACAGTGAATGATGGACAATTCTTGGAGAACTATTCCAGGGATTTAAATGATTAGTTCACCTGTTGTGCTATTGTTTAATTCATCCTCCACTGATTTATGCTCTTCATTTCTGTAACATTGCTCATGTCTACAAATAGGATGGACTTACCACAGAGCCTAGAAGCATCACATAACACTGAAATATGCTGATGTGGCTACAGAGAAAGGGGATGCCAGACACATTTCCATCACACTAACAACACACATACAGCCAGCCGATCCTTCTCTGTAAAGAAACCGTCTCCTCACCCAGTTTTCTGTTTGTGAAACTGACACAGACTCTGTGGTTAATATTTATCAGCATATTTGAAGTAGAAATATATTTCTGTGAAGAAAGACATCATCATTACTATAGAATTCCTATCTGAAGGTAAATGGAATTTTTATAAACAGATCATGCTTCATCTACCCTCATAATTAATCATTTGCTGCTTGTGATGTTTATTACAGAAATTACTTCATGTTCAGAGGATTATTGCTAGAACAGATCATAATCCTTATTAGACTCGGGAACAGAAACAATCGGTTACCACAGCATTTTACTGACTGCATCAGATATGAGAAAATGAACAATGATTTTGTTGGTGGGGAAATTTCTACCCAACAAATAAACATATATACCAGGCACTCTTATTCTCCATGGATTTTATGATCATTCACTGAGTATTTTATGGGTTTATTAGCTTGTTAAATTATGTAAACAATACTAAATAAAGACAGGTGGAGGGAGATAAGGCAAACCATTACTAGGGAACTCACTGTGCAGCAATTGTGCATAATGGCATAAAGAAAACTGGGTTTTATTTTTTGATGACATGTTTTTTGAGTACTGTAGCCTTGTAAGCCACTAGCTCTCCCAAACTGCACACTTTAACATTTTTAGTGTTTATATTATTTGCCATATTTTCACTTTGTAGCACTGCCACCACATAATGCAGACTTTGAAAACAGCATTTCTTTTCTTCTCTGAACATAATATGCTTAACACAGTGTTGAACACAAAACAAAATGCTTTTCATTAAGACAAATATGGTTAGCAACACAATGACCACAACTAATGTCAATATAGTGAGTTTTAAAATATGTTTAGATTCACTGCTGCCTACATGTTGTGAAGGTCTTTAATACTGCCCTTGGACAGGAACAACTAAAGTTCATTCATCAAGATGTCTTCATAGGTATTTAATACAGAAGTCAAGGGTCTGAAGAGAGAAAAGGGAAGGGATAGCTGATGAAATTATATTATAACTTCAAAAGACAAATAGTAGGTAAAAATAATGGAAAAATCATGAGTCAGAAAAGGATCATAGAACAAACAGAATAGAAATATTTGTTACAGAAAATTTCATGGGTTCCTTTCTATCCAAGTAACAGGAAATATTGGATAAAACTCATTTATTCTCTCTAAGATGTTCAAAAGGCCCTTGACAATATCCCATTTGGTTTTTGTGTGACTCATTTTCTGATGTTAGATCCGAAATTCAATTTTATATGGCATCTTTAATTATCCAAGTTTTGTAGTCATTCTGCTGTTTTGTAATTAACACATAATGCTTTTATGTAAATGGATGACTTGATTGCCTTACAGTAGAACAAAATCGTTTAAAAAATCCCTAATAGTAATGTCTAGTATCTACATTACAATGGCCTTCAGTATTTTATTTATGCTTGCCCAGTTTGCCTGGCAACTCTCTTTTCAAGATTTACCATATTATAAGTGTGTAAAACTCAGCCTTCCATTTACTCTCCTCTTCTGAAGATGTATTCTGTGGCTGTATGTGAATCTGCATCTTCTACTATTATTTTCAAAATCCCATTTCTCAGGGAGAATCCATTTAATTTAGGCAAAGCTAGTTCTCAGTCTGTTCTCAAGGTTAGGTTGTCTGACCCAGGATCAACACTGGCTGTAATTTACATTCTCTTCAATGTGATCAGTATGTGGATCCAATTCTAAGTAGAGTGAATGCCCCCAATATTTTTGATGATCTTGAATAAGTATTGTATTATTATTATTATTATTATTATTATTATTATTATTATTATTGATAATGAAATGGGAAAGTGTCTATAGCAAGACAGCAAACTAGGGGATACATTTTAGATCGTGAAATGACTCTTCCATAGCAGAAAACAAAGTAGAAGACAGAGTAGAGACAAGGAAGGAAATGTGACCTGGTTTGGTGATGTCATTATCCGGCAGACTCACAATCCAAAGAGAAGTGTTTGAGTTAGCTTTGGATTTTCTTCAAAGTGAAGTCAAGAGAAATGTCGGCATTGCATGTTTACATTCACAGATAAAATAGATTTGTGATTCCATCTTTATCTTTATCTTCTATGTTTTCATTTTTGAATCATCTATCTATGTAGGCTAGAATTATCTCAAACTCTTGATCCTCCTGCACCAGTCTTTGAAGTACTAGAATTAAGAGCATATCACCATAACCAGTATGAGCACATTAAAAAAAGAACACTTCAGGAATTTGGCCATTGTCCTTTAACAGACTGTGCTAATTTTTCTCTGTATCCTTCTAATTTTAATGAAAGTGTTCATAAAGTGAATTTCATGAAAAAATTTTACTCAAAATCAAACACACCCTGCATGTCTGAAAGAATTCATGAGCCCTTGAATATAGGTAGGACTAAATTTACATCTATGGATTTTTATTGCCAATCTCTTCCTACTTCAACATTTCTCCAGTCAATGACTCTCAAAATGTATCTCTTAGTTAATAACTTTTCCAGGAAGATATTACTTTGTGTTTTAATAAATTAGAAAATTTTATTCCTTTGTTTTAAATATGTTTAAATGAGGTTCTTTTCTGTCTTTGTATCGTAAAACAGCATGAATTACAGGAGAAAGAGAGAGAGAGATTTGAATTCAACATCTCCAGACCTCACCTTCCATGGGACTTTTACCTATGCCCTATTATTCAGGGTTCCAAGAAATAAAACAGTGGTAGATACACTGTATTACCTCATGCTTGACACTTTATAATTACAATGCCAGTCAATGGTTAGAGCAGTACAAAACTCTGTCTATAGTTCTTATGTAAATTTGATGTTTTGATGGATATTATGTTGCTATGTTTCTGACATGGAATACTGAGTTGGAATATACTGGGCTTTCATATTTTTAAATTTGAATTATAATTTACTTGATTGTATGAAACTTACAATATACAAAAAAAAAAATGCTTACTCTTTGCTTAACAAGTGCCAGAGGTGTTTGTAACAGCATTATTGATGATAACAAATACATCTGTTAGATAGTTCAGAAAATTACCATTGCTGTCCCAGCTACTTTACTGAACCTGGGAGGAAGCAGAATATAATAAGCTGAGAGAGAGGGTCTTGGGAAACGTCATGCTTATAATCTAAGTTAATTATTTCACAATGAGATTGGTGAACCTGGGAAAGTGCTGGTGATTTTCAAGGCAAACCGCTGCTTTGAAACCATAATGCTCTTAATATTCTTTCTAAATGTCCCACTCCTTTAGTGATTGTATTGGTCTCCCTTTCTTACTGCCGTGACCACTTATCTGGAGTCAGTATTTTCTGATGTTTACAGAGGGCACAGCAGAAGAGTGTTTAACACCTCTGCAGTGAAGGGGACTGAGGGGGAAATACTTGCACTTCTTCTTCCTTTTTCAAAAGCTATGTATTTATTTGTTTTCCTCTCATCTATCATATCCCAACAGCAGCTTCCCCTCCCCACTCTCATCCGACCCCTCTGTACCTCCCTTTTCTCCAGATCCACTTCTCTGTTTCCCTTCACAAAAGAAGAGGCCTCCCAGGGATGTCAATGAACACAGAATAACAAGTTGCACTAAGACTAGGAACAGGAGGGATTGTATGAGCGAGAATTGTTGAGACCATGACTGGAAAAAGCATAGGGACAAATAGCCAAACTAATGGAAACATATGAACTGTGAACTAATAGC
This sequence comes from Onychomys torridus, assembly GCF_903995425.1. Lineage (NCBI taxonomy): Eukaryota > Metazoa > Chordata > Mammalia > Rodentia > Cricetidae > Onychomys > Onychomys torridus. The sequence goes on from NC_050452.1 coordinate 47,705,112, forward strand.
TGAGGAGCCCCCAATTGGATCAGGCCCTCTGGATGAGTGAGACAGTTGATTAGCTTGAACTGTTTGGGAGGCACCCAGGCTGTGGGACCTGTACCTGTCCTTAGTGCATGAGCTGGCTGTTTGGAACCTGGGGCTTATGCAGGGACACTTTGCTCAGCCTGGAAGGAGGGGACTGGCCCTACCTGGACTGAATCTACCAGGTTGAGCTGATATCCCCAGGGGAGTCCTTGCCCTGGAGGAGATGGGAATGGGACATGGGTTGGGGGAGGGAGAAGGAAGGGGAGGAGGGGGGACAGGGGAATCCATGGTTGATATGTAAAATTAAATTAAATTATAAAATTATAAAAAAATAAAAAAAACTAGAAACATATCCTCACCAAGGCTAGATGAGGCAACTGAGTAGGAGGGAAAGGGTCCACAAAGTAGGCAAAAGAGTCAGAAACACCCTGTTTTCACCGTTAGCGCTCAATTAGGGCAGAAACTTCCTTCTTGTGTTTTTTCTTTTTTCTTATTTCCATGTAGATATCCAGCCTCTAACACGGTGCTGCCCACACCACTGCCTTGTTACTTAATCCTTTCTAGAAACACCAACCAGACAATTCAGAGTTGTACTGTACTTAAGTTTACAGGCATATTTCATGATTAACCATAATCATTCCACTCCCTGGCGAGGTGAAAGCCAAGCCTATCTTCAACCCTTCATTTCATCCCTGTCCTCCAAAAGACTCAGGTTTGTCCACAAGGTAAAGTCGGTTCATTCCATTACTAAGAGTTCTCACAGTTTCAAGAAGCCACCTTATCTCTAATAGAAAAGGGGAACTCTACCATAACATATTCAGAGAACCTAGGTCAGAACCCTACAGGCTCCCTGATCTCTGTGAGCCCCCATGAAACCCAGTCAGTTGATTCTGTGGTCCATGTTCTTAGTGTGTGTGTGTGTGATACTTAACAGTGGGAGCAAGCGAAATCACTGACTCTTTTGCCTGCTTCTGGGACCCTTTCCGTCCTACTGGGTTGCTTCATCTAACCTTGATGTGATGTTACGTGCCTGGTCTTACTGTAGCTTGTTATGAGGTGAGGGGGAAAGATGGAGGGGAGGGAGGGAAAACTGAAGTTGGGATGTAAGATATGACAGAAACATTTTGTAAAAATCCATAAAAAATAATTATAAAAAAGAAAAAGAGCCGGGTGGTGGTGCATGCCTTTAATCCCAGCACTTGGGAGGCAGAGGCAGCAGGATCTCTGTGAGTTTGAGGCCACCCTGGGCAACAGAGTGAGTTCCAGGAGAGGTGCAAAGCTACATAGAGAAATCCTGTCTTGAAAAACAAAAACAAAAATAAGAAAGAAAAGAAATAAATCTTGAACTAGTGAGATTCAATAAATTCCAAAAGATACTTCCATATTTTCAAAATATAATAAAATGGAGAGAACATTCCCATTCCAAAGGAGGGGAATCCAAAAGAAAGGAATTGGGGAATCACCAGGAAGAATGGGGTCAAAATAAGACTCAAACCCACCAGGTAAACACCATAATCTGTAATGAGATGGCTGACATTGGAAGCATGTGATATTTTCATAAGAGATCCAGTGGGCTTGAGAAGACCTTAAGTGACAACAGAGTCCCCAAGAGGTAGGAGATGCTAGGAATGTATAACGTCCACCTTTCCATTCACAATACCAATAGCCTTTCTTTTAGTTTTGTGCTATATGTTGCCTGGGACTTACATTGGCAGACATTATACATTCCTGGCATCTCCAACCTCCAGGGGACTCTGTTATCACTTAAGCTCCAGCACCAAAGTTTCATATATCACTTTCTCCAGGGCTTCTCGAAGGGATTGTTCCTTGTCCCAAGTTGGTCTTCTTTTGCAATCTTGCTACAAACCTTCGAGGCTTAGTCAGTTCTGCATGTCTATAATATGAGTATCTTATAGACAATGTCAAGGTTAAGATGCAGCTGGCTTCTTCTGGACAGCAGCTAGAGTTGTTCCTGAGTTAGCAGCAGATGATCACAGTAAGTAAACCCCGTGGAAAGGGACTTCCTAGGAGACTTTATACAAAACAAAACAAACAAACAAAAACAAAACAAAACAAACAAACAAAAAAACTCTAGAGTCATTGTCTTCTCAAGAGAAAGTTTTAAAATGACTTTATTCTTTACCCTTGAGTCCCTCTTGGCTCATTCTGATGTACCCTCAAGGCATTTCGAGGCAAGCTGCATGTCTTAAAAGTCCTTCTGATCAATGTTTTGCTTCTAACTCTCAGTTTAAACTTAGCTAAAATCAGCCAGTCATACTCATTATACAACTAAACTGCTAGACATTGAGTTTTCTTCACTCAGATCAATTAGTCTATCCTTTTTATATACAGCCTGCCACAAAGTTACAGTCATGGGTAGAAGATACACAAGTTTCCCCCCCCCCCCCATGAGGCAAAAGAATGCTCTCTAGTCTAATTACCCAGAGAATGCTTGTGTTTATCTGAAACCTCATGAGCAAAGGCTTTACTCTTCACATCACTGCTCTGTTCAGAGAGACTGCAGAACAGCCCATTAAGCTCTGTACACAAAATTGTAGGGCTTGCTTTCTACTTTGCTACCAGTTTTCTGTATGGATAGCTTCCCTCATTGTCATGACCAAACAACTAAGAAAAAAAAAAAAAAAAACATCCTAAAAGAGGAAAGATTTATTTTAGCTTCTAGTTTTAGAAGATTCAGTCCCTTCACTCTGGTGGAGAAGCAGCAGGGAATTCGTTTATTAGCTGGTCCGTTATTGTTGAATCTTAAATTCTGTTTGCACTACCGTCTATGGGACAGTGTTGCCCAACTGATGGGTTTTCCTAGTTAATCTTTTCTCTTCCTAAAAATGTTTCACAGACACAAAGATATGTTTTTTCCTAATACTCTACAAGTGTCTCTGTCCAATCAAGTTGATAAGCAAAATTAGTATCACCAACATGAGAGAAATAAAATGATCATTTAGATGAATTTTAAAAAAATCAACTTTTTCCATAATTACTTCTATGTTCCAAACTGCACCATAGATAAGTAAATTGTTTCATTATGCTCTTAAAAGTTTATTTATATTTTCAAAATGTTGCTGTTCATAAATCTACTAGGTACTAACACATTGTCAATAAGGACTTGAGAACATCAGACAATGGGAAATTGCCATAGACTTGTATAGGTATAAATCCTTCTTAAGAGGGAAGCAGAAACTGGGCAGGGAAAAGTTAATAGAATTTGGAGAAGTGAGCAATGATTGATTTTTAAAATGGAAATATATGAATCACTGTGGATACCTGGAGCATTTTAGGTATGAGTTTCTGTATATCAATGAATGACACATATCCAGTGTATTTTTATGTAAAAGATTCCTGTGATGCAGACAAATTTCAGTGATAAATGACTTCCTTGGGTTATTTTATAATTATCATATCCACTTACTTTTGTAGGCATTGCTCATTAATCTTATACTCTATTTCAAGACATGAAATAACAGCAAAGATCATCTTGATGCCAAGAAGATGGAAACATACCACAAAAACTATTAACTGAGCAATTACTGAATTCTGATCCGATGTGGAGAATTCAATAGTGATATTTACTAGTTAATAATAATTCCTAGTTTATTTTTTACATGGAATTCTCTTTTTTAAAAAAATCACAATTGAACTAATACATTTAAAGGACTACTAGATGCTCATGTAAGCAAAAACAATTTTTAAGAAGAATAAACAAGAGCTGTTTGAGTAGATTATTTTTTTAATTTTTAATTTTATTTTATAATTTAATTTAATTTTACATATTGGCCATGGGTTCCCCTGTCATCCCCCCTCCTGCCCCACTCTTCCCCCCAGCCCACACCCATTCTCATCTCTTCCAGGGCAAAGACTCCCCTGGGGATTCAGCTCAACCTGGTAGATTCAGTACAGGCAGGTCTAGTACCCTCCTCCCATGCTGAGCCAAGTGTCCCTGCATAAACCCAAGGTTCCAAACAGCCAGCTCACGCACTAGCACTAAGGACAGCTCCAGGTCCCACTGCCTGGGTGCCTCCCAAACAGTCCAAGCTAATCAACTGTCTCAATTATCCAGAGGGCCTGATCCAGTTGGAGTAGATTATTCATAGAAGCATCGGGTCACTTGGCAATGTGATAAGAGGGATGAAAATATCATATGGAGACACAATTCTGTAAAGTTAAAGAAAGTAACTGCAATTATGTCAGCACTGTAATTGCCTTCTTAGTAGGTACCGCCTGGTCCTCCACTGCCGATTGATTAACAACCTGAGAACAGTTTGTGAGAAGGATCCAATACAACAGGCCAAAGACTTCCATCTCCTTTACACTCACTATTTCAGAATATTCTTGAAACAGTGATTTCTGGGGTCGGAGGGGCATGTAACATCAATCAAACAATTAACCTCAAGAAGAAATTCACTGGAAAATTCTATGGAAGAAAGTTTGTTTTCTTTTCTTTTAATTGTTATCCACAAGATAAACATTTCTAGTCTCTGGAAATAACCTTATCATGTACCAACCCTGTCAAGTTCACTGTGGTCTTTTACTGACTTCTTGATGAAGCTCTTCAGTAGAATACGCCAGGCCACCTGTCCACACAGGCCTGCCCTAACTTGTACTACTGTGGCTTACTTCCTACTTAAACACAGTCTTTTTCTTTTCTTTGATTACTTTAAGCTGGAAACTTCTTAGCCAATATAACGCCTAGATTGAGAAAAACAAAAACAAAAACAAAAAACAAACAAACAACAAAAAAACCCAACTCTATTCCCAGAACTTTAACTATCAACAAATGGGGCAAATGATTATATTCACAGAAGGTGTAAATTACAGAAATGTTTTACTTAAACTTAAGTAGTATTACAAATTATTTGAAATTCTCATAAAAGTCACTCTTTAATTTCCCTTCATCAACTAGAACTGTTTTTGAAAATTTCAACATGTGAATCAGTGAGGGCCGTACCTAACATAGCAGATGCCCTACAAGTGACACAAGTGATGTTGATAAAGTTGGTCCATGGAGAAAATTGAATAGCAAGGTCCAGGCAGAAAATAAACACTATTATTTTAATAGACATCAAGATAAATATGAGTAATTATTGGACTCTATTCCCTGTCATATATTTGTTCCAAAGAGATATATAAATTCATGCTTGTTACCACTTTACATATAAAAATTCATCTCACGAGTTTCTAATGCATTATGGGAAAGATAGAGTGCTGGAGGGGAAACTTCTTGATTGAATTTTCTTTCACCACTTAATTCAATTTCGTAGAAATAAATTGACTGACTATGCAAAAATGGAAAAAATCATTGACATATAAATTGGATAAAATAAACAATCCCAAGATACTTACACAGATTTATATAAAGAAGCATTGTGCATAACATGGATACTTAAATAGCTAAGCCTACTCATCGTGGTAATGTGAGCTATGCCCTGGATAAAATGGTTTTTTTTTTTATCTGCTCTATTTGTCCACAAACTCTAAAATTGCTTCAATTGTTTGTGTTTCTTTTCTCTCTTGAAAAACAACAGTACTTTTTATTTGTGTGCTAAAGAATGGTGGTTATTAAAATGAAAAAAATTATGAAGTATAAATGTTGTTGTATATGTTCTAAATGTATTACCCATTTTTATCTATACTTGTAGGAAGTGTGTATGATGGTTCCTATATAATTACATTCTACCCTATTTTGAGAAATGTCAGAAAATGATGCTTTATTTTATTTACATGATTACTTTCTCATTAATGTACAACCACTGTGAGCATTATAGTTGTTCAATTAAAGGCAAAACTCTGAGTACATAGTCACCTACTTAGCTGAGGTAGCTAGCTATAACAGCTTAAAAATAACATATTTCACTGCAGTAGAAATATTCTCATTATCTTCCAAAATAAAGATCCTGTTAGCAAGAAATAGCTCAATTCTAGGCTGTGCTTCAGGACTCAGATTTCTTTCAATTTTAGCTTCTATTCTGCCAATGTCTTAGGATTCTGAGTATTATGCCAATACAGGTATAAGTGAGAATATAAATTTGTCTGAAGCCCTGTCCAAAAGTGATTTACTAAAATATGACCATTAGTAAGGGGTTATAAGAGTTATGTGGGAGCTGGAAAACATAGTCCACATTTGAGTACATTTTGCCAGTAAATGCCCTCAGCATATGAACCAGGAGGCACACATTATGGCATGAAGTCACTTTTGCTACAGTGTTCTTCACACATTACCTGTGAGTTGACCCAGGTGCATCAGGAGAATGCAAGGCAAGACCTGGACAAATAAAATCTATTGATAAAAGCTTGTGGGAAAATAAAAACCTTGTAATTCAGTGTGGTAAGTTGAAAACATCTAAAGAACAGAGATGGATTAAAAAACTGTTTGAGGAAAGTTATTTCTTTGGAGAATGGTAGCAAAAATGAGATTGAGGAGAGACAAAACTTAGAAGGAAGTTGCTGTTGTTTATGTTACTCTTAACAAAGGCTGGAAGCTCCATATCCTCAATGCAAAGAGAGAAAACCAAAGGCAACATATTTATCAATATTTAACTTACATTGTACCATAAAAAAGAAATAAATGTAATATTGCTTACTTGGTACTGACCTTGACAAACAGGATGGTTGATAACACCAGCTGTTGCAAAGAATTAAGAAAGCACAGCAAACTGAGTGAGCTACATTAAACTGTTCATTTTCAAGTGGATTGCACTGGTATATGAAAGATAGATACATTCTAGATCTTTTTTGTAGTTCTTTTTTATTTAATTTTTTTCATTTTACATACCAACACCTGTTCTCCCTCCTTCTCCTTCTCCTACTCTCCCCCACCTCCCCCACCCTACCCCCATCCCCTCCTCACAGAGGGTAAGGCTTCTCTTGGATAGACAACACAGGCTGGCATACAAAGTTGGGGCAAGACCAAGCCTCTCCCCACTGCATCATGGCTGAGTAAGGCATTGCACCATAGAGAATGAGCTCTAAAATGCTAGTTCATGTACCTGGGATAAGTCCTGTTCGCATTGTCAGGGGACCCACAAACACATCAAGCCATGCAACACTTAGCCACATTCAGAGGACCTAGTGCAGTCCCATGCAAGTTCTCCATCTGATAGTCCAGAGTCCATGAGCTCCCCATAGCTTGGATCAGTTATCTCTGTTTTTTCCCTTCAAGATCCTGACCCCCTTTGCTCCTATAATCCCTCCTTCCTCTCTTCAACTGATCTCCAGGAACTTGACCAAGTGCTTGGCTGTGAGTCTATGCATCTGATTCCATATGTCAAGGAGAAACATCAGAGGTAGAGATTGACATAGAGAGTATTCAAACTCAGTTTTTAAGACAGTGACTAAAACCAAAATAAGGAATTGAAATAGTAATGAAGAGTCTGTAGAGTTAGAATAGAAGATGATTAAGGAAGAAATATTATTTATTTCAAATAAAATGTAAATGAATCATAAAGGAATTCATCTTATGATGTGATTTTTTTTCCAGTTAAAAGAATATTGGTTAAGTGACAAGGCGTTCAGAGAAGCATATATTTGGGTGGACTTTCAAAGACTCAAGGTTTTTGTTGGTTATGAATATTTGGGATTCTTTTTTTCTGTGTATTAGCTTGATGATGAAAAGGAAACACAGATACCCGATTAAGCATTGTATATATGTGAGTCCATCAGGCTGTTTCTAGAAAAGACTAACACGTGAGATGGCAACTGAGTAAAAAGTGATGCTCTCTTGAATATACATCATCCATAGTCAGAAAATAAATACAGCAAAATGCTCAGGAAATTTGAACGATTTTGCTGCTAGGTATTTAAGCTGTAAGGCAGATCTTCTGGCTATGGGGTGGGACCATCAGCCCTATGGTTTTTCAGGACTTGGACTTGAACTTAAATTATACTACAGACTCTGCTAGATCCCCACCACCCATATGATTTTTGTGGAACTTTAAAGTGCTCTCTCTCTCTCCATCTCTCTCTCTCTCTCTCTCTCTCTCACACACACACACACACACACACACTCTCACACACACACACACACATCAGCAATAACAGCCATGTCTTTTGTTCTGTATCTGTGAAAAGACTTAACACAAACATATTTAAAAATTTTAAAAAAATCAATGAAAGTATTTTTCCTTCATTTTAAAATATGTACATATCATAAGTATGTAGATCATACATTCCAATTTGGAGACCCCACAGTTTCTAAGAAACCCATGCATAGCACATGGAGTTCAGTTTAAGGATCTTGTCATGGTGTATACAGATACCTTAAGAGAGAAAATAATAAACTTTTAAAAATTGATGACTTGCTTTTTTAAGGCAAAGAAAGTTTGATATAAAATATTACAGAGATTTCAGTCCTGTAAAATAATTAAGATTATAATATTCTACTCACTTTGATTTGTTCTTTTTCAGACAACCTTGAAGACAATAAGGAAAACTATACATTATACTGGTGTTTTAGATTTAGACACTCTATCTTTGACTGCCTTTATAATGGCCTCCTCAGCTCCATCTTTGTTTTCATTTCCTGCTCAGTTTATTTATAAAATCCTTTGTAAAACATACTGTCATTTCCCCTGCATTTTCTATCAGCAACACTTGACTTTGGGTTAGTTTCCCAATTATTTCTAATGGAAATTTAGAAAATTATATTAGAATGGATTTTTTTTTGTATATGCTTATTTAAACAAAACTTTACACTTAAAATGGCACTGGGACCTAACATAGAAATAGAACCCACCCAATAATATGAGGTTAAACAGAGATAGGGAACAAGGATAGGAGCAGAGTAGAGAAATTAGACATTATTTGAATCAGTGGATAAAAGTTACTGCCAGGCAGTGGTGGCACACGCCTTTAATCCCAGCTCCCGGGAGGCAGAGCCAGACAGATCTCTATGATTTCGAGGCCAGCCTGGTCTACCAATTGAGTTCCAGGAAAGGCGCAAAGCTGCACAGAGAAACCCTGTTTCGAAAAACAAACAAACACAAGTTATTGTGCTGTGGTTTCTGATAGTCTGACTATTCTCCTTTTAGAAGAACAAAATAACTGACTTGAAAAAACACTTCAGAAGAATTTTTTAAATAAATCTATCTATCTATCTATCTATCTATCTATCTATCTATCATCTATCTAACTGTTTGTTTCACATCTCAGCCATAGCTTCCTCTCCTTCTCTCTTCCCAATCACCCCCATTCCTTCTCTATTCCCACCCCCCAGTCCACTCCTCCTCTGTTTCTCCTTGGGAAAGGGATCTGTCTCCTGTGAGTATCAATATGGCATATCAAGCCTGTGAAGCAAGACTAAGCACCTCTCCATGTGTCCATACTGGGCAAGGTGACCCAGCATGAAGCACAGAGTCCCAAAAGCCTGCACATAGTAGGAGACAGCCCCTGTTCCGGCCGCCAAGAGTCCCACAAGAGAACCAAGGTATACTACTGCAACATATATGCAGAGAACTTACGTCAGTCCCATGCAGATTCCTTGGTTGTCAGTTCAGTCTCTGTGAGCCCCCTAAGCTCAGGTTAGCTGACTCTGTGAAGTTTCCTCCTAGACCCCTCTGGCTCCCACTATCCCCTCTCCTCTTCATCTGAAAGTTTCCCTTTGCCTAATGTTTGCCCAAGGGTCCACATCTGTTTCCATCAGGTGATGGATGATGTCTCTCTGATGACAACTGGGCTAGGCATCAATCTGATCATAAGATATGGCCAGTTCAGGTTATGTATCTGCCACTGCTAAGAGTCTAAGCTGGGGTCCTCCTTGTAGATACCAGAGAGATTCCCTGCACCAGGTTTTTTACCTGACCCCTAAGTGTGCCCTTTCCAGTAATCTCTCTCAGTGCACATGTTTTTGATTCGTTTTCACTTTCTTAATTTGTGTTACTTATTCTTTGCTCCATATTACATGATGAATTATTATAACCTATAGCTCTTGCAATCTAGCTTAATTTGTTTTTATGTGCTTCAGAACCCTAGAAATGACCAACATCTACTTTAAAACATCTGCTATTTCTGATTCTTGCTGGTCTTTCACTGCTCAGTTGGCACTTGTGATATATATTAATTATAATATATATTAATACATTTTATTGCTGTAGCAATGTTTATCAGAACACCCTAAATTCAGGGCTGTTAGCACTTAAGATATTGACAGAATCAGACCACTGTGTGAAGAGCTTATTCTACCCTGTTTAAAAGCAAGTTCTCATGAACTCTTTGACTACAAGTTGAACAAATAGGTTCCCAATGTCATTGACACAAGCATTATTTTAATTAGCTCATTAAATGCTAGCTGAGACTAGGGACTGTGTTGGGATCTGAGAAAAAACAGAAGACTAGACTGTTATTTTAATTACCATTCTACTGTGTTGATGAAAAACCATGACCAAGGAAGCTTATAGAAGGAAGCATTTATTCATTTAATTCTTGTTTTTTAATGATATATTTGTTATTAATTTATTGGTATTTTGCCTGATATATGTCTACATGAGGGTGTCAGATCCCCTGGAGGTAGAGTTACAGGCAGTTGTGTGCTGTAAGGAGTGCTGAGAATTAAACTCAGGACCTCTGAAAGAAAGGCCTGTAGCTGGAGAGTTTCTCTCCAGCTCCCACCAAGCCCTCGTAGTTCTGCAACCCACTTATAAAATAGACACATAGACTTCTATATTATTTAAACTGTTTGGCCTAGTGGCTCAGGCTTTTAGCTATCTAGTTTTTTGCATTTTAATTTAACTTATTTTTATAAATCTATACCTTGTCACATGGCTCTTGGCTTACCAGTATCTTACATGTTGGTATTCATGGCGGCGACCGGCAGTGTCTCCTGACTCAGTCTTTCTGTTCCCAGAATTTTTTGTTTGTTTGTTTGTTTGTCCTACCTATTCTTCCTGCCTGGCTACTGACCAAGCAGCATTTCATTTATACTGAGCGATGTCCATAGCAGAGGCCAGTGCTCTTAACCTCTGAGCCATCTCTCCAGCCCATTTTTGTTGTTGTTTTTTGAAACAGGGTTTCACTGTATAGCCCTGGTTGTCTTGGAACTCACTCTGTAGACCAGGCTGGCCTTGAACTCAGTGATCTGCCTGCCTATGCTTCCTGAGTACTGGGATTAAAGGCATGAACCACCACCATCTGGCCTAGAAGGGAATATTTAAGTGGGGGTTTGATTACAGTTTCAGAGGGTTAGTACATGAACATCATGATTAGAAGCATAGGTGCAGGCAGGCATCCATGGTGCTGGAGCAGTCGCTAAGATCTTGCATCCCGATTCTTAGGCAGTAGGCAAGGGATGAGGAGAGAGAAAGAGACAGAAGGAGAGATGTGGTGAGGAGGACAGGGAGAGAGAGAGAGGCTGACTGAATTTGGCTTTCGAGATCTCACAGCTCACTCCTGTAATAACACATCCCTAAAAAGGCCTCATCTCCTGCCCCTTCCCCCAAAAGCTTGACTAACTGAGAACCAAATATTCAAACATATGCACCTATGGAGACCATTCTCATTCAAACCAATACAGTTACCTACTCCAGATGTTGGAAGTCATATTAGAAGCCTTAGGCTGTCATGATAATGCAGAAGCAGACATCCTTGCCTGCCTGTTCATTTAGCCATTGGGTATTAAAGGCTTTCTGTTGAATGTTCTTTCTTCTCATTTACCCACTCAGACCCTGTACTGCAGCTCTCCTAGCTCTGTAAATAGACTATATTTCCACTCATGGAAGCAATTTCAAACTTTGAAAGTAATTGTTTTTATCATGAAAGTAGCAAGGACGCAAGGGGGCTCTTTAAAAATAAAAATATGCCTCTCCATGATAGGACTGGTAACACTTGAACAACAACAGAGGTCATATTGAGCACAGGACATGATAGGTTATAGAGGCCAAAGTAACCAAAACAGTGAAAATTTACAGGAAAGACTAAATTTGGCATCATCACTTAACTATGGAGGGATTCCTCCTCGATTTTCTGTCCCATTTCCTGTGTCTGACATACAATTCTCATGGGTGAAAAGACTATTGCTAAGGTGGTATCAAAACCAAGAATCGATTTTGGTCCTGTATTGATAGAGTGAGATAGCAGGAAAAGGAAGTGGTTAAAGGCTCTGAGTCTCCAGGCATTTCCTTTTAGGGATTGTTTGATCTTGTGGGTTTCAGAAAACTACTAATTGTAGTTGGTAGCCATTCCAGCCTTGGCCTGGAAGTTCCAACCCCCCATTGAGGCTTCCGTAATGGTCACGCCTACAAAGCAGGGCTGAAGGAGGAAGCTGAAGAGGCAGGATCCAGATGAGAGGCTTCTCTTGGTTCCAGGACCCTGGACGCTGGAGGTAGACAGAGCAGAGTTCTCCAGAGAACACCGTGGACTGTGCCATACCTTTCCCAGACCCTGCAACCTATCCCTTCATTTGTAAGCTACCCCACAAAATAAACCTCCCTTTTAACTGCGTGGAGTGGCCTTAATAATTTCACCAAAAACTAATTAAAATTCTATTTTGTTCTCTTTTTACTGGAGATGCTGTAGCCATAAATCTCCTGCTTAGACTCTTAGAGGTTGAACACAAGCTTGATTTCATAAGCAACAGCGAATGTATCAAGTAAGATTCAGAATCAGAAGTGGGAGTGGTGTAGCTGCTGTTGCTGCTGTCTCCTGAGTACATGTGGGAGAGCCAGCCCATCGTGCTTTACTTCCCGCAGGCTGGCCAAGGGCAGGAAACATTATCCTTGTAGATCCCACAGAGCTGAAGTCCTGTGGAGGTGCGTGGAAGGTGGACAAAACTCAGAAATAATTGTAATGAGCAGGTTTCTTCTTCTGCCTTGAGTGAACTGATTGTGATCATCAGGTCATTGAGGAAAACATAACTAATTGGTTATTGGGATACTCCAGCACTATTGTAGTTACTGTCTCAGCCAGCCTTTACTTTGTATGAGGAAATTGCTGAAAGAGGAGCCTGAATTTCTTCAGGCACAGGCTAAGGATTTCTTATTTTGTTTGTTTATCTATTTATTTATTTATTTATGTATGTATGTATGTATGTATGTATTTATTTATTTATTTATTTATGCACATATACATTTTGAGAAAAGAAGTTGCTCTTGAACTCACAACCTAGCTTCATGACTGGGATGACAGGCCCAAGCCACTACAGCCAGCTAGTGATGACTTTTAACTGGCATGAATTATGGAATAAAATATTATAATTTGATACATGCATGTGATATATAATCCAGTCAAGGAAATTTGCCTTTATATAGCCTTATTCTCTCTCTCTCTCTCTCTCTCTCTCTCTCTCTCTCTCTCTCTCTCTCTCTGTGTATGTATGTGTGTGTGTGTGTGTGTGTGTGTGTGTGTGTGTGTGTTATGAAGTTTCAATATTTTCTCCGCTAGTTATTTTTAAATGCATAGTGAACTGCTGTAGTGATAGGGCTTGATTTATTGTGCTGTGTAACTGAGGGCTGGCTTCCCCTGTGTCTACTGCTCTTCCCCTTTCTCTTGCTCTTCCTAGACTCTAGAGGATTCTGTTTCACTCTCTGTAACTACGTAATTTTTGTGTATTTAAGACTACAGTACTGTGCTAGTTATACATAACATAGAATTCATATACAGTTACCAGATAAGAGACTAAGTTAATGATGTTTTCACAGCTGAAGTTTTTGGACCATTTCTCAAATTACTATTGGGTTTATAAAAATTACGCCTAAATTTTTAATGTATTATTTACAAATATATATAAAACAAACTAGAAATTCTTTAGGAGCAGAGGAATTACTATTAAAGATATTATGGTATGAATTGTACGACATACAGGAAAATAAGGATATAATAACTTTCTTCAGTTTATGTCAGTATATTTGTTTGGGGGTTGGGGTTGGGGTAAGGTATGAGTCAGTACCAGAAAGGATATGCAAGTTTGGGAAACATAGATTTTTTTTTATTTTAGCTTTCCATTTGGATATTATTTATTTAAATTTTCCTGTGATAATTTTATTTTTGACTAATTATGTAATGTAAAATTGCTCTAAATTCCTCTCTTGTGCTTCATCAATTCTGTGTATCTTCTAGTTTTGAAGGTGTTTTAAATTCTGAACTAAATGACCAACAAGCCAAAGGGTGAGATCATATGACTTATCATATTAGTCTCTTGTTTATGCCATATCTCATTTGTAGCTCCATGAATCTATAGAATAAACTGTTATTATGAAATGTTAGACTACTGCATATCTCACTTTGTGACTGAAGAAACTGAAGCAGTTAATCTACATATTATGCTTAGAGACCAGTAAGATTAGCACCGATAAAAACGTGTGTGCACATGTGCACGTGTGTGCACGGGATTTCTGAGTGCATTCACCTTTCCCCCCTAATTCTATTTCTTTTTTTGTTTGTTTGTTTGTTTTTTGTTTTTTGACACAGGGTTTCTCTGTGTAGCTTTGTGCCTTTCCTGGAACTCACTCTGTAGCCCAAGCTGGCCTCGAACTCACAGAGATCTTCCTGTCTCTGCCTCCCAAGTGCTGGGATTAAAGGTGTGCCCCACCACTGCCCAGCCTATTTCTTGTTCTATGAGAACAGTTCTACCATTTTGTAAATCAGAAAATGGATGGCCTTAATTGTAGTTAGAGTCTTCCTGCCTGGCTCAGTCAGGACAAATCTCTCTCACCTGCCAGTCCCACAGTTGCTCAGACCCAACCAAGTAAACACACAGAAACTTACATTGCTTACAAACTGTATGGCTGTGGCAGGCTTCTTGTTATCTACTTCTTCTATCTTAAATTAACCCATCGCTGTTAGTCTATACTGTGCCACATGGCTTGTGGCTTACCAGTGTCTTTACATGTTGCTTCTCATGGTGGCAGCTGGCGGTGTCTGTCCTCCCCAGCCTTCTACCTCCCACAATTCTCTTCTCTGCTTGTCCCGCCTATATTTCCTGCTTGGCTACTGGCCAATCAGCATTTTATTTATATAGAGTGATATCCACAGCACTTAATGATGATTGTTCCATGAACATAACACTACAGATTTATTTCTTATTCCATTTTTTTATATGCTTCTTAGAAGCTATAGAAAAATTTAAATATACAGGCTAGATCTGCTCTCTTTTTTTTTTCTTTTAAGTATCATTTATATTTTGCTAGTTCAAATCTGCCTGACTTAAAGAAGGTAAATTATTGATTAAAATCAGATTCATTTTGTCTCCATCCATCTGCCTATCAGTATAATGCAGAAGTTCTAATTTATACATAATCAATTCCAGTGATCTCAGGAGGTCATCATATGTTAAAAACACCATATTCTTCTCCATGTGCATATTTGACATTCAAAATTATCTCAAAGTTGTTCTAAAATGAGTACTTCAGGAGTATTCTTTTCACATGTTATACTTTAAAAAACTATAATGGCTAAGTAGAAAAAAAAAGTACTTTTTGTTTTCATCTATTTAAAAATTTCATATAAGTTCTTGGAAATAGATAAGGCCAGAAACAAGAAGTGAATGGCTGTATCAGCCTGTATGGTAATCATTTGTCTTTGGAAAAAACAACAAAGATCTAGGGATCTTGCCTTTTGTTGAAAACAACATGATTCCTATGTCCAAATGAAATTGTGCAGAGTCTATTTCAAGGAAATATCCAAGAGGCTGATGTTGAAAGATCTATGACACTAGACTTAGCAAAGCCATCTCATTGGGCGCATCAATTCTCTCAATTACGTGTATTGAGGGTCATTTTTTCTTTCCCATATAACTGTTTGCAATCTCATTTATAGCTCACTGGTATAGTAATGAGTAACATTTTGAAATAAATAATCATAATTCTAGTTTTATAGTAGTATTGTTGGTTAGTATTGTATCATTCATGGTACATTTGCCTTTAGATAACCTCCTTAGTCTCAAAAATCTTAGTAAGTGGTGGGAAACCTGCTCCCCTACTTTCATTCTGGTTAAGAAATGACTTCTTATTGTGGCTGTAAGTAATTCTATGCTTAAGGAGATATGATACAATGTTAATAGTGTATTTCTATAGAACATTAGCTCAACAAGTCAAATAACTTATGAAGGGGATGGAGACTAATCAAGCTATACAGCTTTATAGAGTCATAGAGCACACAATATAAATAATCCCAGGTGAAGTCTAACAGTTCCTATTTTCTTGCCTCAGTTCTCACAAGCCCATATTTCTTTTTAGTGATTAAATAGTTTGGGATATGAAATACCTCCCTTTCTTAAGATAAAGGTGGATATGTTTATAACTTCAAGTTAAATTTGAAATTCCATATGCGTCACCATGCACAAAACTTAAGTCCAAGTGGATCAAAGACCTCAACATAAATCCAGTTACTCTGATAGAAGAGAAAGTAGGAAGTACTCTTGAACGCATTGGCACTGGAGATCACTTTCTAAATATAACACCAGTAGCACAGACACTGAGAGAAACAATCAATCAATGGCACCTTGAAACTTACAAGCTTTTGTAGAGCAAAGGACATGGTCAATAAGACAAAGTGACAGCCTACAGAATGGGAAAAGGTCTTCACCAACTCCACATCTGACAGAGGGCTGATATCCAGAATATATAAAGAACTCAAGAAATTATACATCAAAATGCCCAACAGTCCAATTAAGAAATGGGCTATAGAACTAAACAGAGAACTCTCCACAGAGGAAGTACAAATGGCTGAAAGACATTTAAAGAATTGCTCAACATCCCTAATTATCCAGGAAATGCAAATCAAAACGACTCTGAGATACCACCTTACACCTGTGAGAATGGCTAAGATCAAAAAAACAGAAGACATCTTATGCTGGAGAGGATGTGGAGCAAGGGGAACTCTCCTCCACTATTGGTGGGAATGCAAGCTTGTACAGCCACTTTGGAAATCAATATGGCACTTCCTTAGAAAATTGGTAATCCATCTCTCCCAAGACCCAGCTGTAGCACTCTTGGGCATATACCCAAGGAATGCTCAATCATACCACAAGAGCATTTGCTCAGCTGTGTTCATATCAGCATTGTTTGTAATAGCGAGAACCTGGAAACAACCTAGATGCCCTTCAACTGAAGAATGGATAAAGAAAATATGATACACATACATAATGGAGTACTACTCAGCAGAGAAAAACAATGACATCATGAGGTTTGCAGGAAAATGGATGGATCTAGAAAAAATCATCCTGACTCAAAAGGACAAACATGGTATGTACTCACTCATAGGATACGAGATGTAAAACAAAGATGACTAGACTTCTACACAACTCCAGGGAAGCAACCTAGAAAATGGGACCCAAGGAAAGACACAGGGATCACCCAATGACAGAGAAATGGATGAGATCTACATGAACACCCTGGATGACAGTGGGAGTAATGAAGGGCAAGGTTTGAGGGAAAGAAAGCTTAGGGGAGCAGGAGATCCCACCTGGATCAAGAACAGAAAGGGAGAACAAGGAATAACAGACCATGATAAATGAAGACCGCATGAGAACAGGAATAGGCAGAGTGCTGGAGAGGTCCCCTGCAAGCCACAATGATACATTCTCTGTAGACTGCTGGCAATGGTTGAGAGAAATCCTGATCTGACCTAGTCTGGTGATCAGATTGGAAAAAGTACAGCGACAAATAGCCAATCGAATGGAAGCACATGAATTATGAACCAAAGGCTGTGGAGCCCCCAGCTGGATCAAGCCCTCTGGATAAGTGAGACAATTGAATAGCTTGAACTGTTTGGGAGGCATCTAGACTGTGTGACTGGGACCTGTCCTTAGTGCATGAGCTGGCTGCTTGGAATCTTGGGCTTACACAGGGACAATTTGCTCAGCCTGAAAGGATGGGACTGGACCTGCCTTTACTGAAACTACTAGGTTTAAATGAGTCCCCAGGGGAGTCTTGTCCCTGGAGGAGATGGGAATGGAGGGCAGGGGCTGGGGGGAATGTGGGGATGGGGGCAGGAGGGAGGAAGATAGGGGAACCCATGGCTGATGTGTAAAATTAAAACACAAATATAATTTTAAAAAAATTTGAAATTCCAAACGTCGAAATTACATCGAGAATAACTATATGCAATCTTAGGCTTTAATTATATGTTTACTGTTTTTACTCATTTTAAATCAGAAGTGACATGGGTTTAAACTTACCTATCCCCAACATGTATGTCTTCCATGCTCCAACTCCCATTTTATTTGAAAATGTGAAAAAAAAATTCCAGGTGGAAGTGATTGGACACAGAGCATTGAGCTTTTGAGTGAGATGGAATTCGAGTGTTCATTAGGCTGTATTTCTTCATTTTACCGATTACAAATTTGAGCAGGAGATAGAGTATAAAATATTTTCAAAGTCAGCTAACTTATTCTGGAGCGGTACTTAATCTGATCTCAGGTCTATGACTCCTCTGCTATTGGTAATCTTTGTCCTCCACACTGTAGACTTTTTGCTTCATTATCAGACTTCACAATTTGAATAAATAAATATGCATATAAAATAATCTGAATCAATTTTGTCTGAACGAAACATATGAGAATGAGAAAATATTTGAACATGGGGAAAACAGGATTTGTAGCCAAAGGAAAACGTCTAAAGCCTCAGGATTTGAGGAACCGATGGAATTCGTTTGAAGAAATGTAATCAGACATGACATGTAATCCAAATTATTAATTCATTAAGGCTGCTGTTTTATCTCTTTAGTGATTAACTGTTGTTGTTTTTTATTTATATTTTTCTTCAGATAATCTTTGGGAAAATAAATTGAGTGAGAAATTATTTGTTTGAACTTAGAAAAAAACTCATTAACTACGGTTAATTGATTATTTTTTAACCTCTAGTCCTTAAAAATGACCTGTTTAAAATTATTGTTATTTATGTATACAAAATTATTCAATCAACCATGTCTTTGTCCTAGTGCTTTATTTTGATTTCTACCTTTTATCCTTTTTCTCAAAGCATTTTTGTTTCAGTCCTATTTAATATGAAGAACAAAAATAAGAAGCTCATTATCTTCCTGAAGTATTTTAAATATTCAGTAGGGAAAGTAGCCTTATGCCTAGAAATGATTGCCATCTTTCATATATAAAAGAATAATGTGATCATTAAACATTAGTCAATACTAGGAAACTGAAAATGTAAGTCTCACAACTGAAATAGACCACAATGGTCCAATTTAATTCTATGTTTGTGTGCTCAGGTGGTGATTATAGATCAGGCAATGGTGGAAACTACTCAATTTCTGTGTCTTCTATTTTATGATGATTAAATAGAGATCAATTCCCTCTGTGATTATAAAATCTCAGTATTACAGCACTTGGGTACTCTGGCTTACAGCCTTTGTATTTGACAGCTACATATTAGATACAGACATTTACTTTTAAAATAGTTGCTGAAGATGATTTATTGGTATAAAATTATTGAAGGAGAAAGGCTCATATACAACTGTAAACTTCACTATCTCATGGTGAAATATATTATTTGTACAATATTTTAAGTAATTCTCAAATTTACCCACCTATGAATTTTTCACTATAGGTTCCTTCCAGGGATTATTTACCCTTAAACACTTTGCATCTCATTGAGATCTCTGTGTACAAACAATTTTAAGAAAGAAGTATATCAGTTTATTCATCTTTGAGGATTTATTGCCAATCTACAGATGCAAAGGAAATAACATCAGGATATTGCTATTAAATTTTTAGAAATACTACCTATGCAGTAAGATTTTGTGACCTTGCAGGCTAATAAAATGTTTTAATGTTATCAGAATCAGCAGAGCATGTGGGTGGATAAGTCACTGAGCTAATTAGTCAGCCCTCTCCCAAGAGCTGTGTATGACTTAGTGGAGTGTGTTTAGCATCACAAGTAAATCAACATTGTTGTGCAGGGAAGCATCATTTCTGAGTCATTTCCATAACTCTGCCACCTTGACTTTCCAATAAAATCCTCCAAGTTTATGATTCCTAGAGCTTGTAAAAAAGAATGTGGAGGGAAGGAAAATTGATGCCATGCATAATCATATGATAACCATAGCACACTAGCTCTGAGTCAGGATGCATTCCATTCCAGAGTAACTGAAATAAACATGCAAATATGCAGGATTGGGTACATAAATGAACAATGGTGAGTAAGTCACTTTTATAACAGTTGACCTGATGCCATGACTCTGACTTTTTTTTTTTTGCTACTTTATTTACCCTTGCTACTTTAGGATGTTGGTAGAATTAAAAGAAATAGCAGAATGAATCTATAGCCGAGGCTGTGTCTCAGCCTGACATCACATGAGAGCAGCAAAGAGAACTTGCATATTTGTTCCTGTGCATCTTCCAAGAAGCAGGGAAGAAGCATTATTAATAGAACACTTAACTTACTCCTTGTATTACTGTACCGTTTTGATTTTAGCTTTTTGTCATAGATGCTGTAATATATTTTGCAAGTATTTCTACTCTGGACACCAAATACACTTAAGAGGTATGCCAGAAAAGACCAGTATGTTTATTTAATTGTACAGATTCAAAATGATACACTATAGACAGTAACAGAATCAGTAGATCTAGGTAACAAACTTAATAACATCAAGACCTAACATTTTCAACTGCTAAGTTCATTGAATTAATGTTTTCATGAAGATTTGATAGTGATCAAGGGATTGAAACCTGAAGGTAAAAAAGGTTAAAAGAACAGTTCTTCATGATACTTTTCCCCCTTCCAACCTTTATATTAACAAATATAAACAAACAAATAAACAACAAAACCAACATAAGAAATCACAAGTTATTTCATCCCCAATTCACTACCTTTGCTCTATTCTTTCTGTCATTTTATCTTTCCACTCAACTGTAAGTCTCAGAAGAGAACAATCTTCACTTTTTTACCAACTATTCCCTTTGTAAACATTTGCAATCTGGCTTCTGCTTCTTAGAACCCTGAAACTGTTCTCTTGACAGTAGCCAATGCCTAGCCGTAACTCCAGTATTTAGTTCTCTGAAACTCTTCATTCCTCCCAGGCTCCTCTGCTGCATTTAGGAATCTTACAATCTCTCTGGACTTTTTTTCTGTCTTCTGCTTGGATTGAATTGAGGCTGTCTGTCCAGGAAGAGCTTTTCTCAGTTTCCAATTTAGCTCATTATACTTAACTATTTCAGTGAGGCCTTAAGTTTCTTTCCTATAAATCTCTATTCTGTTTGTCATTTTGTAGACCCCAAATGGGTTCAAATTCCTTATTTGCACCTGCACATTTCTTTCCTCGGCCTCTGCTTTTCTCTTGAGCAACTGATTATTATTTCCAATATCTGTTTATTTGAATTTGGATTAGATAAAACTGACTTATCCTTTGAAAACACCCCACTTAACACTCTACCATAAATTACACCATAGTATTAAAACTAAAGAAAATCAGGATATGTTAGCCCATGAGTGTAATCCCAAGACTCAGAAGTCTGATAGTTGTGATTTTGATGCAAGCCTAAACAGCTTGTAATAGATAGGGACACTTTATAGCTGAAAACTACACATTTGCCTGTATGCAAGTGCACACATACAAATTAACTTCAAGCAGAAACATACATTTGAGCACTCAGGAGGGAGAGGCAGGTAGATCTCTGTGAGTTTGAGGCCAGCCTGGGCTACCTAGTGAGTTCCAGGAAAGGCACAAAGCTACAAGCTACACAAAGAAACCCTGTCTCTTGAAAAACCAAAAAAAAATTTTAAAAAAGCATACCTTTGTCCCTCTCTTCCACCCTCTGTTTTTTGTCTTGGTAACAGAACCTAGGGGCTTACACAGGGCAAGCAACACATTCTACTACTGAATGTCAACACCAGCCCTCATTCATTTCTTTTGGATTCTGTTTCCATTCATTCACATTTTCTCTTTCCTTCCCCCTTCCCTTCCCCCCTTGCTCTCTCCATCTCTCCCCCTCTCTCCTTCCCTCCTACTCCCTTTCCTGCTCTCTCTTTCTCCTCTTCTTCTGTCTTTTATTTTCAGGTGTTTCCTGTCTATGTCGAATTAAAGTACTAAACAACTCAGTTGCCAAAGTTTTCCAGCAGTAAAACAGCATTTTCCTCCTTTTATTGAAGATAGATTCTCCCATAGCTGAAGTTTTCCTGGTCTTCCCTGGCTCACTGCCAGAGCAAATCTGTCTCACCTGCCAGTCCTGTAAGCCACCCAGACCCAAGCAAACACAAAGAGACTTATATTACTTATAAACTGTGTGGCTGTGGCAGGCTTCTTTCTATCTAGTTCTTATATCTTAAATTAACCTATTTCTATAAATCTATACCTTGCCATGCGGTTTCTGGCTTACTGGCTTACTGGTAACTTACATCTTGTTTCTCATTGTGGCGGCTGGTAGCATCTCCTGACTCAACCAGGAAGCAGCATGTAACGGGCACACAGGTAAAGCCACAGAATATGTGCAACATCTAGATTAACAGAAATGGGCTGAGTTTAAGTGTAAGAGCTAATTTGTGGTAGGCCTGAGCTAACGGCCAAGCAGTTTTAAATAATATTAGCCTGTGTGTGTTTATTTGGGTCTGAGCAGGAGCCCCGCCACACACACACAATGTATCCTGATTAGAGTTTCTTTTCCCTCCACTCCTTCCTCCCAGTTCCTACCCACCTGCCCATCTATCTGAATCCATTCCCTTACTGTCTTTCATCAGAAAACAAACAGGCTTCCAAACAATTGTCATAAAATAAAATAAGATAAAATAAAACCTAGTGTATTGGAATAGGACAAAACAAAACAAAAAGCAAAGAGAGGAAGAAGAGCTGAAGAGTAGGCACAAGAATTAAATATACACTCATTTGTACAGACAGGAGTTCCATAAAAGCTGGAAACCATAATATATCATTAGAAGACCAGACTCAAATGTGTGCAGGCTCTGTGCACTGCTTCAGTCTGTGAATTTATATGAGCTTTGATCATGTTGATTTGGAGGGCCTTGTTTTCTTGGTGTCCTCAATCTTCTCCCCTCTGGCTCTTAAATTCTTTCAACCTAGTCTCCTGTAGGGATCCCTGAGCCCTGAGAAGTGTTTAATGGAAACATACCATTTAGAGCTGAGTACCTCAAGGTTGGTCTATCTATCTATCTATCTATCTATCTATCTATCTATCTATCTATCTTTTTTGTCAGTCTGTGTCTCTCTATACTTGTTTCCACCTGCTGCATATTGTCTTACAATGGCTGCTATATTCTATGAGTATAACAAAATGTCATTAGGAATCATTTTATTGTTACATTCTTTCAGTAGAACAGTAGTATTTGTTTGGTTTAGCCTAAGTCCCTTGGCTATCTAGTCTTAAGTTCTTGGCAACCCAAATAGTATCTGGTTCCATCTTGTGGAGTGGGTCTGAAGTCAAATCAGATTTTGGTTGTTTACTCTCATAAGCTCACCATTGCCCTAGCATATTCTGCAGGTATGACACAATTGTAGATCAAAGGGTTTGTAGCTGGTTACATTTTCCTTTTGGTAGTTTGCAGAGTACCTACCTCCCTGCACTAAAGAAGCTAGAATGTAGGAATGACAATTCAACGTAGTCACCAGCTTGACTTTTATGTGTTTAATGAGTTGTGTAGTAATATGGCCTAGGTTGTCAGATGGTATTTATATTGGTATGGTATTCTCTCATTAGTATGAGGTAAATTAGTTTCAAACAGTCATAACACAACTTCTTTCCTGTGATTGATCAGTATAACTCTGTTCCATTTTCTCCTCATCTCTTCCTACTTTCATTCTTACTTCTTTCTTGCTATTTCTGGTTTTTTTGGTGAGGTGGGCCAGCATAAGAACAACTCAGCACCCCAGAGCAACTCATTAGAAAATGTATGCCCTTTCCTAGTCAGAGCAGCTGGTCCTCTCTTATGGATAATTTGGGTCAGGTACTTCCAGGTATGGAGAGAGAGGGATTATACTGACCTAAACCACTGTTGAGTGCCAGTGGAAAGAGGGTGAATCTGTTCTTGAAGGTACTTGTTAGATAGGAATCTTCCATGTACTAGCTCATGTTGGCATATAGACGTTGAAAGCCATGGAACCTATGGTCTATACCCTTGCATATGTCTCAAAAGCCCGTCTCTCAATCAGGGCAAGGATATACTCACTCCTAACTCTTGAAGCAGTTTTGCCTTTACCCTGTACTTACAAAAGAAACTCTCAAAGGGAAATTCAGGGAGCTCTTATCATATTCTCCCAGGCCATCTCCATTCATTGGAGTATATTCTATGATTTTATATCACTTTTGTTTCTGTTTAGGGAAGTTCTTAATGTTCAGCCCTTGCTGACTAGACTTTGTAGAACAGACCTGTCTGGAGTTCACACAGATCATGTATGTCTTTCTAGTACTGGAATTAAAGATGTTCACCACTATGCCTAGTATATTATCACCTTTGATAGGTATATATTTTCATTATTATTCTATATTTTACTCAATTCATTGTTCAAGACACCAAAATTATGGACATCTCATCATGGGACAGACATCCATCTATATAAGTTTCAAAATCCATTGTATAATGAAAATGTAGGTGACGCTTCATTCTAAATAAGCAGAAAAACTGGCTGAGTCAGTATATTTCACCTTTTATGCCCTAATCACATTTCCAAGGTCTTATAACATCTGCACCACTAAAGAAAATCTCAACGATCACTTGTTAATACTGTAATACAAATTTTATTCAGAACGAAAAAGCAGGAGCCAAGTATTTCACTGTGAAGTGGGCTCAATTTTCCTTTTAGATTGTGGAAGTTTTAAAATGTTCGGATAAACTAAAATGTAATTATTGAAAACAGCTAAGTAAACAGGGGTATGGAAAGCAATATGCCTGGCAATCTCAGTTTGTTAATTGATACTTGTCTGGAATAATAGAAACCATCTTTTTCATGTGTATTATGTGTTTATATGAGGTGTGTGTGTGTGTGTGTGTGTGTGTGTGTGTGTGTGTGTGTGTAAACTGAATTCTTTCAGCATCTTGATTTGTTATAAATGTGTGTGTAACCTGAACTCTTTCTGCTGTATATTTGCTATATATATTATTATATTTATTATTTAATATATATAATATATAATACACACACATGTATGTGTATACATACATACATACAGATAGACATACACACACACACACACACACACACACACACACACACACACACACACGACAAGCTGGTTGAGTCTAAAATTCTAAGCAAATTGCTGGTGTTGGATGTGTTCCCTGGCAATCTTGTAAAAAGTTTGATAGCCAAAACAAACAAAAACAGCAAGTGCTTTCATTTGAATGTGAATGCAAGATATGATTGATATCATAGCAGGATAGTCAGGCATGAAGACATTTCTGTTATTCATTTAATGATCACTCGGTTAGACTTTTATCAGCTTGTATGAGGATGCTTATGTTATAGGAGCAATCTGCATTACTTAGTGTAGACTATCAATTCACTTCAAATATTTTTCTCTTTCAAGTATACCCTCAGAAAAATATAGAATAAAATTTGATGAAGTATCTGGGTGCTTTTTTGCCTGGTCAACATAAGATCTAAATATAACCACCCCAAATGTGTTTAGTTTTCTAAGTAGCCAATTTAGGTTCCTGGCCCTGGGCATTTGGATTATGATAGCAGAAGCCATGACAATGCTTCATTGTGTCAATGCTTGTGCAACTCTGTTACTGTACTGTATTTGAGTTCCTTGTCAAGGACTTTGTAGTTCTTAGCGATTAACTAGATTAACTACATTTTGGCTATGTAATCTCACTTATAAGAGAGTCACATAATTGGTAAAAATTTGAGGTCAGTTTAGGCTTTTAAGAAAAAACTTAAATCAAACTTATGATGAAAATAATTACATATATTTGCATTACAATGTAGAATAGTAATTTGTAAAGTTCAATTAATTTGTATATTTTGTCTTTGGTGTTTTGAAAATATGAGAGCAATGAATTCAACAATTCAGTTTTTTAATTTCTTAAAGTACTCTTTTGGCAAAATAAGTAGAGGCAGTTTTATATTGTCTGTAGTTTTCCCTTTCAAGATTCTTTCAAAGATTCAATATTTCAAGATTCTTTCAAGATTCAACATTCTTCAATTTATTATTATTGCATACCTGGATCTTGTTATAGAATTTTATTGCCATAATTAGATGAATAATGAGTGTAATAAATATTAGTAAGTACACACATAACACTAACCACAATGGAAAACAAGTTCTATGTAATCTTTTTAAAGTTTATTGAATTTTACCTACACATCACATAACCTTAATGTCTTTCTTAATTTGAAACCTACTTCCTAAGAGCAAATTTTTCATCTTCTAAATGAAAGAGAAGATTCTAAGGAAAGTTTTTAACCTGTGGATCTAGCATTAATTTTCCTCCTCTTGATTCCCTAACTAGTTTATCAGTCGCCTTTTAAATCAATTGGACAACATCCAATTCTGAACTCAGTACACAACAGGAGAGTCTAGTTAAAGGATTTTTTTAATGTCATCTATGCCAACATATCAAAGCTTCTTAAAAATTTGCCTATCTTCATAAGATCAAAATTACTTATATAGGAAACTCTCCTATTTACAATAGAGAATCACTAAGGTCATGGGAAATAGTCCTTCCACAATTTTAGACACACATTAACGGCTTTTGCGATCTCATTTTACATTCTTAACATCATATACTCCATGAATTTCTTCATGTGATCTGCATACATGTTCTTCTAGGACATGAAAATGCAATGGATGATGCTATAGAGCATGTTACTGATTGACATATATCTCCTATTTCACTGTCAGATGAAAGGTGACAATCTAATCAAACATGAAGAGATGTAATATCCCAAGCAAGCAAGAGGACTGAGAAGCAGTGATGTTACAACTTTTCACAGAAAGAAAGGGAAAGTTTTGCTTCTAAGGTTAGATTTCAGAAAAGAGCTATGAAGACGCTATGGAGAGCTGAGGTAAGAAAATCCTCCGTATACTTAAGGAACAGCAGCAATGCCAAGGTGGTTGAAATGGCATGAGCTGTTGAAGAATGGAAAAAAATAAGTTTGGAGAAATAATGCTGGCCCAGATCACATCAGGCTTCATATATAACTAAAAAGACATTGTCTTCCGTTACAACTGTAAAGGTCATGCCCTGTGTAGACTAGCAATATATGTGGCCACATTTTCTAAATTTACCCTTGCTCTGCACTGAGACCAGAATAGAGAAGAAGGAGCTAGCAGCAAAAAAGAAATGGATTATATATTTTTGGATAATGGCAGCCTGGATGAAGTTGCCATAATGAAAAGTGAATGGTTACTCTCAGGGTAGAACCAACAATAATAGACTGGTAGATCATACAATAGATGAGTAAAGAAAGGTGCACATAGACAACACAAATGGAAGCTACTTTCTAAGAAGATAACGTACTAGAAGTTCTCTAGTAATCATAGTAAATCTGATATTCTGTTATTAATTTAAGTGGAAACATACTAAGCAGTAGTTCACATGAGCCAACAATACCACGATAGTTAGTTAACTACAGTGTTGTCAATTCATCAATGATGGTTAGAACAATGATGTTGGGTGACTTACTAAAAATGTGCATACATAAAAGATCAGAGGCCCAAGGATAGAATCTTGCCTTCTTCACAGAGTGGACATGTTGAGACATGAGGAAATTGTGGCATCATAAACTATAGAGAGTAATCGTGAGCTGGGAGCACATTGAAGACAACTCATGGTGTTGGTACTTTTCTGAAAGAGTAACTAATGATAATTGTTTACTGGTTTTAGTGTTGTAGAAATTATTTGTCACTTTGAAAAATGATTGTCAATGGAATGATGGGGCACTTGACTTGGAGAATAGTTTAAAAGAAAAAGAAAGTCATTGGAATGAAATAGTATTGAAAACTCTTGAATTTGAGGATAATATTTTATTTGTAAAGGAGACACTGAAGAGTATCTAAAGAGAATTTATTAGAGAGAAGAAATTGTGTTTTACTGGAATGGCTATAGGAGGAAGTTTTAGTACTGTTTATAGCTGTAGAAAAGAATTGCTTAGTAATCTTAATGTCATCTAGAAAGTTATTTAGATAGTAAAATTTTATCCTTATCAGAGTCACTTGGAGAATACAAAAAGGGCTAGTGGCCCTAAAGAAGTCAGTGTGTGGGGCTGAGAAGCAGGGGAAACTTTGTATGGTTACTTCTTGGGGTAATTGAACTTGAAAATGAGGCAGATTTCATCTGCTTTGAATTTATATTGTCATTTTCTAAGAACTTTTATAAATCATTTTGTTTTCCATTGCAAACAGTCCAGGTAATAAGTGAAAGGCATTGTACTCTCATATTAGTGCAAGATTCTGCTGTGTCCAGAGTTCAAGGACCTGGCCTCATTTCTTTTGCAAGTTTTATTTTCTCATAGTAAACTGATGCCACAGTACTAAGGTCTTCAGCTTCTTATTCTACAAGTAAGATAGGAAATCTAGGAAGATGATTAGTCCTTTTTTAAAAGTTTTTTTCTTGTCAAAAGTGGGGAGTGAGAAATGTAGGAAATATATACACAGTCAAATAAATTATAATCTAGTTTTATCTAAAACAGTGACATAAATATAAGAATTATATAATACTTTTGTGACATTGTAATGGCAGATAATAAAATGAGATGAGTTGGAGTTTAGTAATTTGACAGAGATTTAATTACAGCATAAACTCTCTGCTATCTCTTATACATAGCAAAGGTACTCTTCTTCTCAAACAGATTTTTTAATTAACAAGGGATTATCATGTACAATATATAGGAAGGTTAGCAATTTTCCAAACAGTTACAACATGGCGAATGTACTTAATACTAAGTAAAATCACACACAGCTTCATCACTGTAATGACTTGAAGGTTTACTATAAGTACTTTTATATATGTAAAGTAGATCCAGCAGCTGTAGAATTTGACTCAAACAAATAGGTGCAAACCAGGTAAATGATTGGACTATAAATTAAGTATGAGAGTATGGTCGCAAGAAGGCTAAAGTTCAGAGTAGGGAGTTGAATGGATGTATACATATTTAGTCATTCTGCATGTACACAAAATATGAAACAGGTTTGGTGTTGTGTTACAGGAAGTGGGACAATTACAAATTTCATTCATTCCCTTTATGAAGTTGGCAGTGTCATTTGAGGCAGATCAGGAGCATGTGCACAGAAAAGAGCTTTTAGATGTAAACTTTGAGGGGAGGTAATTTATGAGGAAGCTCATATGTCCAAGTTTGAAGTGCTGAGATTTCTTAGAACTGTATCTTTAAGGCATATGCCAGCATATTTAGTGGAAAAAGAGATAAGTAGGCATTTCCAAATAAATAAAATATGGCTCATGTCCAGTGGGACTGCTTGAAAGAATGGGGAAATTTTCCTGCAAATAGTTCTGCTGATGCTCAAGGTAATGTTAGAACACCAAGAACAGGCTACTTTCATCCCCAAAGTACAGTTTTATATGCTCCTTCATTTTCATTTGTAATGACCCCTAAGAGTTGAAGTATATCTGAAAAATTCATTAAAATTCATACATTGATTTTATGTGTCAATAAACAAAATGTGTGCACAATAGGATTTAAGCAATGATTTATTAATCTGTAATGATGACATGAGTCCTTCAGGATCCAGAGAGGACACAGAAGCCCTGAGGCAGCTTCTTTCTTGCTGTCATTGATGGTGGTTTGTTCTTATCCCAAAGTATTTGATATAAAGATATGATACCACTCATGAGAGATCTGAGGGTGTATAAGGGATACACTAATACATTAAATGATGCTAACTACAAGATGGTCTTCCTTACATCTCGGACAATCATGATCTGAAATCACTATAAAGGGAAATCTGCAAAGCAGAATCCCAGCTATCTGAGGATGAGTAACTGCTCACTCATTGGAAGCTGGTGTCTCTTGGGGTGCATGAGCTTGGTTCTGAAAAGTGTTGGGACAAGTGCAAACTGAAATAAGCCACCGCTGCTGCTGAAATGAAATGCCACTGTCAGGTGAAAAAGTGTCACTGTGGTGACACTGTGAGCAATTGGGAAGCAAAAGCAGGAACAGGAAGCTCAGAGGAAAGAACAACGCTCTCTTTTCCCCTCATCATGTCAAATACTATTTTTACACTGCATGGCAGAGAGTCTGCCACCAGCTGAACACAGCAGAAATAGATCGGCAAGCTGTAGACCCAACAGCACAATCCAGAGCACAGGAGATATGCTGTGAGTCCAGAGTAATCAAAGTAACTGGAGCATAATTTACAATGAACTCCTAACAAACCAATGAATTGAACACAAGTTTTCATTAGTATATTCGTAGTGATGTGCAGCATGAAAGTGAAATACTATCTAGAATCTACTTTTGCCCAACATAACTGAATGTTGACTCCTCAGATTATGCATTTGCATTTTTGAGACTTGTCTGTCAAAAATACAAGAATATTGTTGACTATTGTTGCAATGCCCTCCAAAACAGGAAATTCAACTGATCAACTGAGTGGGTGATCCTTTATAGTCATTTCATTCCTCTCTGCTCTTTATATGTGTTTGATATTTTTTTCTTGAGTTTCTTTTTGTGAAGACTTCGTTTTAATTATGCAGGTATATAAGAGCATAGACTATAAAATATTTATCATGGATTCACATTGTCTTATATTCCTTTCCTTGCTCATACCACTAAGAGAATAATGCATTATTCTGATTCTGAATTGTCCTCATTTCAGGTTTACCCTTTCACAATTTTCTCAATTATCAATCAACAATTAACAATGGAAATACATTCTTTGAGCCTCTGGCTATCTCCACAAAAATCAGAGAGGAGCAAGAGATTATAATTGCTATGAGCTAAACTTCTGGAATCTTCACAGAAACTAAAGAAATCAGACCACCCAAAGAAGTCAGTCAACGGTGAAATAACATTTATGCGAAATTATTTATTTTACTTTATTAAAGCAGTGCTCAATTGTTCAGTTGGGCCTCATGTCAAAGGAAGGTTTTTGTTTCTTAAGGGAAAAAAGGTAGACAGAAAAAGTTGATCAGGCAGAACAAGAAGAAATAAGATTTTGTAAAATAAGTAGAATTTAATTGTATCAATCACTAGTGTTGTTTTTCCCTCAAGTGTTCTAAGTCAATTCTTCCTATGCTTCATTGCACATAACCAAGTTTACTTATAGATCTCATCTAGAATATTCATTTCTTAACTGCTTTCTCTAAACTAGTAAGCCTTTATACTTTACCTAGCCCTTGAGATGAAGCAATGTATTTTATTAGCTCCTGCAGGTTTCTGAAAAATATTATGGACTTATAAAACTCTGGTGTAAGTTTTTAAATTCATTTTCTGAGATCACTTATGCACTGGGAAATTTTTAGTTTTAAATTGAAGTGTATACCTAAGAGAAATTGAATTGTAATATATGTTTATTATGTGGAAGATAAGAAAACTGTCTTACTAATATGAAAGGAATTATAGTCATATACAATTTTGGATAGTTATTATTTTCTGATTATACAAAGAAAGGTTAATATGATGATCATTTTATGTAATTATTAGTAAACTTTCTCATTTTAGCTAAAATAGATGAACTGTCATGAGGTACTAACATTATAATCTCAGATTTTAAAAGGCAGGGTGCTAGGGAGGCTCTCAGGAATCCACAAGTTTGCCCCACCTTAGTCTGCATGCAGTGGTCTAGAGGGTGCCTGGACTGGTCTACTCTAGTGACCAGCCTAGCAAATAACCTAACTGTCATCATAGAGCCTTTATCCAGTGACAGATGGAGGCAGATTCAGAGGTCTACGGCCAGGCACCAGGCTGTGCTCTGGGAATCCAATTGATGAGAGGGAGGAGAGATACCGTAGGCGAGGGATGTCGAGATCATCATGGGAGGATGTGCAGAGAGGACCAGCCACACTAGTGGAAGCCCATGAACTGTGGACTGGTGGCTGTGGAGCCCCCATGAGACTGGACTAGGCCCTCTGGATACGGGAGATGGTTGTTTGCTCAAACTGGGGGGCACCCAACCAGGGGGATTAGGATCTGTTGCTGGTCAATGGGCAGGCTTCAGGAATCCAGTGCCTGTGGTGTGACACTTTGCACAGCCTTGCTGCAGTGGGAAGGGGCTTAGACCTGCCTAGGCTCAGTGTGCTGGGCTCTGCTGACTCCCCATGGGAGACCTAGATTTTGAGGATGTGGGGGATGCAGAGTGGCTTGGGAAAGAGGGCTGGGGGTGAGAGGAGGGAGGAGGGAAGGGTCTGTGGATAACATGTGGAGTGAGTAGAAAATTCTTAATAAAGAAAAATGAAAAAAAAACTAAGTCAGAATGAAATATTTAAAAATTCTTATTTAAAACAAAGAATAAATTATTCTGTCCTGAACTTTTCACGTATATAGTGACATGTTTCTCTTGTAAACAATAGTTTGCTTAAATAAGTGATAATAACAACTCAGTTAATAATATCAGTGTCATTTACCAGTACAAAGACTCTTTTGCAGCTCTTGATTAGGCTTGATTGAAACACTTATTGAGTAAACTTTCTTTTTAGGTATTATGACAAATGATTATGACTTCAAAATTTAGAAAAATATCTGTCTGTCTGTGTAGGGGTCATTGGACACTGTATCTGGGCTCTTGAGCTTAGAGTCAAAGAACTACACACTAATGCCTATTATTTTTCTTCATAGACATCAATATGTACTGTAAAATACAAAAATATGATTTTAATATTTTGTTTTTTCCTTCTTCTCAAAATCATGTCATAAATATAGTATCTGCTTAGCCAAGCATAGTACACAATAGTGTTATTTCAAACTAAATAGTCACAGAACAAATACTTTTACTTCTCAAAGGGAGATTATAGAAGAGGTAGGAATTAATGAGTATAGATGAATTTCTAGATGGTCTTATTAAATTAAATACTTGTTGCCAGAAATTTGGGTTAAAGCCTTAGAGAGATCAGGGAAATATGGAAAGCCACCAGCTAACCTCATCTTACCGACTCCACAGTTTCCAAGGAGAGCGACTTCCAGTTTACCCAGGCTTATATTCCTTTCTTTCTGCTCCCTCGTTGGCTCTTAGCCCAGCTACCTCACTTCCTTTCCCTACACAGTTCTGTCACTGTCTGTCTGTCTGTCTTTCTATCTGTCTGTACAGACCTCCAGGTCTCTATGATTGGTACTGGGATTAAAGGCATTTGTCACTATGCTTGGTTCTGTTCCCTACTGTGTCCTTCAACCCAAAGAGGTCTTGCCTGATAAGGGACTAAGGACATGTGCTGCCTGACTTATTTGTTTACCTAAAAGGGCTGGCTTGATCTCCAGGCAAGCTTTATTTATTAACACACAAATAAAATATCACTGCATTTCAGAACAAATAAAATATCACCACAAATGAGATTAATTATATATATTTACATAAATTGTAAGTTGCATTATTACAGAAACTACAATGGAGCAAAACAATGAAACAACAATATGAAAGAGCCTGATAGAAGTTTCTGCCCCAGGTTAAGACAGTTACAAAGTATGATAGGAGAAGAGATTTGAGAACTCCTATGTGTGGAGGGAAGGACAAACCAGAACTGTGGCCAAAACAAGATTAAATATTAAGGCTATGGGTATTGGGAAAGAAGGTATCATTTCATAAGTGAATTGAAAAAAAATTTAATAAATAACTATTTGAA
The DNA here is from genome assembly GCF_903995425.1 of Onychomys torridus. Classification (NCBI taxonomy): domain Eukaryota; kingdom Metazoa; phylum Chordata; class Mammalia; order Rodentia; family Cricetidae; genus Onychomys; species Onychomys torridus. Next base: position 47,738,765 of record NC_050452.1, read on the forward strand.
ATTAATAACTATATTGGTAGCTAAACTCTAAGCCATGCACAGTCTTTCATTTCTTTTTATTTTTGAAATTTAAAGAGCTGTATTTTGGGGGGCCTCCAGGAAAGGAAATAAAATAATTTTATCCATGATGGCATCTAAAAGAGTTAAATACTTAGCATACTACTGAAGAAATGAAAGTTCAAAATGTGTGTACTAAAAACTATATTGTTAAAGGAAGTTAAATGAGTTTTAAAATACCTTAAGCCATAGGTTTAATACAAACCTTTAGCTTCAACCTAAGGACTTTTACATATATCCTCATACTTAGACAACGATGATATGGTTTGAATTTCAGTCACGGATCCTGGTGGTACTTTTGGAATAATTTATGTTTCCTTAAAGAAATTTTCTCAGATCTGAGAAAAAAAAATCAAAAGAAAGAAGTAGATCAGAATAACTGTGGGGCTGAACAACCAGAGGAAATTGAACTCCCAACCATCTGCATTTGACATAGTACACTGGCAGGTCTGAAGCCAGTCTGGAGAGAAATGCCGTTCCTGCAATTTGGTAATTAAAACAACATGCCACAGAGGCTAGGTAAGCTTTCTTAAGGATGCTGAAGATTACTTTATCACAGGGGTAATAAGTAGAAACAAGTCTTGGTTTTCAAACTCTTTCTGAAAGGCATGATTTGTACACAAGAGTTCAAGACTAATATAATGGTCTACTTATCTTATGAAGATGTTCCTTACTGCATAAGAAACACAGGTATAAAGCTCTGTGTCTCAGGTTTTTATTCAAAGCCAGTTTTGCATTTGTTTCTTATGATGCAGAAAGCTTCTGGTTAGACTGGAGGAGTTCCATATTAACTCTAACCCAAAATGATAATACAATAAGAATAAAAGAAAATAAACACCTGATATTTGGTTTCTACGCATAATGAAACAAGGGCTACTCCAAGAAGCAGCGTTTCAGAAAATAAGCGCCTATGGTTATGATTTTATTATTCTAATTTCAAGTATGAGGAAATTGAAGCTTGATAAGGGCATTCACATTAAATTACATAACAAATAATGAGAAAAATTTGAAATCAAGCCATTATCATTTGAATCCAGACTACACATTCCAAAATTCATTAATGTTACATTGTTTCTATTCATTAGGAAGGAGTTGAAACAAAGAGTTACTATAAATAGTGAGCAAAATCATTCTCCACGTTACCACTGTTAAGCCAGTAAGTAGTTGTATTAAGCACAATAAGCATAGTTTTTGAAGGAAGAAAATAAAACAACTAAAAGAGAATTTTAATGAATACTGACAGAATCATAAAAGAAAAATTATTGTAGATCATCACAAGGTTGGTACTTTAAATCTCTCTTTCAGATATACAAGAATTGCTTAAAGCAGTGTGGGGGTATTTATAATATTCTCTTCACTCTTTAGAAGGGCCGGCGAGAATGTAATAGCTCCATGTTTGTATTTTCCTGCCTCTGTCTTACTTACAGGTTCCCATTTTGTTTCCCCATGGATGAGTAAAAGGATCACACCATACCTATGTGCAGGGTTTCTTTTAGACAATGTGGCCTAATTACAAAAGTAATACAAGTGAATCTAGGTAGACTCAAAAACAGTAATGTTTGAATAATATTTTCATCACACTCTTGAGTGTGTTCAAAGCTTGACCATGTCTCCTCATGATAGCCAAACTTGGAAGACTCTGTACAGTAGATCAAAGATGCATTCTTTTAGTTCAGAAAATATGTTCTGAGAACACGACATATTTACTTGTAAGTGTTGACAATGCTCTGCATTTAATTTTTTAAAAATACAATTTGTCATTCATTAGATATAATTAAGATTTAATCATTTCTCTCCTCATTTTTTCCTGTTACATTTGGTCTTGAAAGATGTTTTACAGAAAGGTAGAAAGAAAACAACACAAAAAGATAAAAACCTTAGTGTATCTGTTCCACTTTCTATAAATAAAAGTCTACTCTGGTCAAAGTGTCTCAGTCTCATCTTTTGTATCTTTATTTTTTAAATATAAACTTTTTTTCTTAAGAAATTTTTCAAATTCATTTTATATACCAACCACCAGAGATATCCCACTTCTCTCCTCCTGCCCCCCAGCCTTCCCCTCCAAACCACCCCCATCCCTCCTCAGACAAGGCAAGTTCTCTCATAACTCTCAAGGGAGTCAGCAGAGCCTGGTATACTCAGCTGAGGCAGGTCCAAGCCCCTCCCACTGCATCAAGGCTGTACAAGGTGTCCCACTATAGGTAGTGGGCTCCAAAAAGCCAGCTCATGCACCAGGGATGGATCCTGATCCTACTGCCAGGATGGCCCTTAAGGAGATCTAGCTACACAATTGTCTCACTTATGTAGAAGACCTAGTCCAGTCCCATGGAAGCTTCACAGCTTCTCTCTTCAAGTGATGTGAAGATGATCTGGCTGTGACATCTGTTACCCCATTGATGGCCAACGTTTATTTAGCTGATCTGGCTGGCTAGGCAATGTCCTCTTCCTCCCTCACAGCTCCATGTGTGTCCTTCCCAAAACTGCATGCTTGGTCAAAGAAGATGATCTTCCCTGAATAGAGGAGGACTGGTCTTATATCAAGGGTATATGAGTAGTAGTACTCCCCTGCTAAAACTTCCAAACAATCTACTCCCTACCCCAAACCCACTCACCCCTCTGATGTCAGCAATTTCCTGAGACACAGAATCTGCCAGCTCTGATTGGACCAAATATAACACTTTTAATTTTGAAAGTTTCTTATGGTGTATTTTGATCATAATCACCCCACAACTCCTTCCAATAACTCCTCCAAGATCCAGCCCTTCAATTTCACATTTCATATCCCAACTTCATGTTCTCTTTTTTATATAATTCATGGCATCCAATTTGTGCTACCCTAACTCTTGGGTGTGGGGTCCTCCATTGGAGTTACAGTTAACCTACCAAGAGCTGTATCCTTTTTTCCCCCAAAGACACCAATGATTCATAGCTTCTCAGTTGCTGTGGATATCGCTCTGTATAAATAAAATGCTGTTCAGCCAGTGGCCAGGTAGGAAGTATAGGCGGGGCAAGAGAGAAGAGAATTGTGGGAAGTGGAAGGTGGAGGAGAGACTGCGAGTCACTGCCATGAGAAGAAACATGTAAAGACACTGGTAAGCCACAAGCCATGTGGCAAAGTATAGACTAACAGAAATGGGTTAATTTAAGATAGAAGGAGTAGATAACAAGAAGCCTGCCACGGCCATACAGTTTGTAAGTAATATAAATTTCTGTATGTTTACTTGGTAGGTTCTGAGCCTCTATGAGCCTGGCGGATGAGAGAGATTTGTGCTGACTGTGGGCCAAGCAGGAAAACTCCAACTACACTCAGTTGTAAACTGATGCTCATGAATCCATTCTCCTCCATGCTAGAAGTTAACCAACTACCTTGATATTTTGCCAGTCTTGTGTGGGCAACCACAGCTGCTGTGCCTGAGGTCATGTGGCATATTGATGTAAGTAATGCAAGTCGATCTGGGATTCTTAAGAAATGTAGTAATTATAGAAGAATATTTTTGTTTCATTCTCTGGAGCGCATTCAATGTTCCACCTTACCTTCCCAGTAAAAACATTGTTTGGCTCTGATCCTCCCTGACCTCTGGCTCTGAAATTATTTTTCTCTGCTCTCTGTTGATGATACCTATACCTTTCAGGGAAGACAAGGTGATAGAGATGTTGATGTCCTAGTTGTGGATGAGCACTTTACTGACACTTACTCTTTAACCTTTAACTAGCTGTGAGACATTTCTGTGATGGTGTCTGAGAACTGCATTAATCTATGACACAGAGACATGAATGGAGAAGGCAGTTTTTACTACGAGCATTTTGCAGAATAATCATTGTAAGTTCACCCACAGGGACTATGAGCTCAAAAACCCTGGGTTCTTGGAAAGACTTATAGTACTACGCATGTGTTTCCTTCATGTGGTGTGAGCCTTAAATCCAATCACAAATGTGTTAGTTACCTCCTTTACTTATTCAGTGATAGGTTACAAACACTGAAAATATTTATGCTCTGTTCAAAGTCTATTTTAAGTTATGGTCCTACTATACACGATAATAGGTTGACTTATTTAATGTCTGCAAAGAAAGTGTTTTCTGTCACTAAGAAATTATGTGTGTAATATTTGGCATTTTGTTAACATTCTCATATATTCCTCCAAGAAATTTATGATATGAAGACATAAAGTCCTGTTTTCTCTATTCATGTATTCTTAAAGCAGTCTGAAACCAAGAAAAATGTCAGTTTTTGTGATTCTTCTCAGGTTCAAGTTAAATCCAAGCCTCCATAATTTTCTCCATGACCTGGTAAATCTCTATCTGTTTATAGAAAACCAATTCCAGGAAAGTGACTGCAAAAAGCCTATACACAACAGTAAACTGAACAATGCTCATCTCAACCCTGTTAATTGAAACTACTGGTTAGATTTAAGAACTACTATATACACAGTCAAGCATTCTACACTGCTCCCCTTGTTAACTAGTTCTGTGATATTCTGCCGGACAGGAAGTTGATAAGCATGGTAAACATGCTTCAGTTGGCTAATTAGCTCAGGTTGTGCAATTACAGCTGTTCGATATCCAGCCACAAAGCAAAGGTGCTTCAAATGTCATCCAGATGCTGGGAAGCCAGAATGAAGCACCAGGGACATCACATGAGCAGCCACCTGAATGAAGCTGATTTCTTGTTAATCTTGTCTTGTGCTGTAGGAAACTCAACACAGGAAAGAAAGACAGCAGGCGAAAACCTTCCTAGATTTGAATTGGCCTTTTCTGAGCATCAGAGAGGAATTTAAGAGGATGTCTTCTACATTCTTTTGAAAAGTCACAAGATAGTTCTTTAAATAAAGCAATTTCCATCATACCAGCACAGGTTCTTTTCCTTCAGTCCCTCACACAAGGCTATGGAGTTCGCCAGCAGACATCAAGAGTCATGCATTTCATTCCACAGGATGCCATGAAACTGCTACAAGTACAAACATGCCGTTGCTTTCCTAGTCAATGCTTTTTTCCTTCTGTATCATTTTACTAATTCTTTTAGAAAGTCTTACTGCTATGCCCCAACCCCAAATCATTTGGTTATAGAACTGGCACATTTGAAAAACTGTTTTGCTAAGGCTAGAGATAGCATGCATTTGAAATTTCTGTTCTCTGAAGAATGATGGCTTTAATGGGAAGGCTTTTATGGGCAGTCACAGCTAGTTTTTGGCGTCCATCTTTTCTTCTTCCCTAAAAGAGTTTCTTCCACTTACAGATCCTGTGACTCAAGGAACTTGACTCAGTCGTCAGCTAGAGGCAGTGGGTAATTGATGGCCACCACCATCTCCATGGCTAGACTTTAGTAAAAGGTTTAGCATCTGATGTGGAACTGGGCTACCTGTTCAAATTATGGGCCCCATTCAATATTATTTCTAACTTTAAAATTTCCAGAACCCCCTTCTTACAAATTGTATGAAATATGAATATCAAGATGAGAAAGCTTTTGTTGTCTTTTTCATGTAGAAATTAGCTTGAAGAAAGGAAGCATTATGGGGAAAGCACATTCAAGACAACAATAACACCAAGAAACCAGAATCATGACTACCTTTTATTTACAGTTCAGATAATTCTTAGGTAAGAATGTATTTTTAATACTTGCAGTCATATTAGCATAGTTGATAAAACAGAGAAAATAATCTTTTAAAAGGAAAGTATATTTCCCTTCCTCATCATTCTTCTAGACTTTCTAGCTAAATATATACTTGTATAGTGTTTTTCCCATTCAAAGATGTCAAGACTACCTTGTTCATCAGTATATTAGGGAGAAAGAAATTGCTTAATTGTTTATTACTTTGCTTGTATAGTTCATTGTTCTAGTAAACTTTAACTGTCAACTTGACATAAGTCAAGTGAGAAAAGAACTTCAATTGAAGGGTTTCTCAGATTAGATTGGCCTTTGAGCATCAGTGGTAGATTGCTTTGATTGTTAATTGATGTGGGACGGCCTATCCCACTGTGGGTATCCAGTCCCTGGGAAGGTGGTCCTATAAGAATGCTCGGTATACATAAGCCAGTGAGTGAGCCAGGAAGCAATATTCCCTCATGGTTTCTCCTGAGCTCACTTGGTTGCAAATGAATTCTTTGGCCAGTATAGAAGAGCAAATTTTGTCCTGGTTGCATATTCCTGCCCAATTTCCCTCAATGATAGACAGTAATCTGTAAACTTCCAGAAACCCACCCTTCCCCATGTTGCTTTAGTCAGAGTATTTGATCATTGCAACAGAAAGAAAAGTAGAGCATATTTGTAAGTAGCTCATACATCAAGCTGAGGAAAGCTACTCATGGCCTTTGACTTCAGTTTCTTTAAGCTCTCTGAGAGTACCACATGGTGTTTTGAAGATCCCTCTGCTCTGTATTGTCTGGGTATTCCCTTGTTCAAAATGATAGTCATCTCAGTTATGATTATTATCAAGATTATTATGAAGTATCTTCAAATTAGAGTTGATATAAGTCTATGTATGCAAATAAACAAATAACAATAATCAATAGGGTGCTACCTCCTTCTCCAGTTTTGAGTGTGCCATACATGGTAACAATATAATTAGAGGCTTGTTGCAGAGTTTCCACTTGGAGGAGAAATCAAACTATAAATGTTTTATATAAAACTACTAAAATACTGATTGATTATGATAAGGAATTTTAGAAATCACAGCGTCCAGGAAATCTTCATTCTATTGTCATTTTTATCAGTACTATTGTCTATCCATTATAGGTAACAAACATTCACTTGTAATAAAAAGAAGCCATTTAAAAAATGATTTCTATTTTTTATTTCCATCTTACTTTCTTCACTGGAATTTTATGATCAAATATGGCCACTTTGGGATATTTGGTGACAGTAGAAGTAGAAGACAATCACAATCACTAAGAAATGCAATCTGAATACTCTCAGCATGTCCATATTGGCCGCTATCTCTCTCCTTTGTCAGAGGTCTCCATACTAAAATGTGGACTCTTCTTATGAACTTATTTTAAACTTCATTCTCATATGTCTAATTCTCTGAGGTTTTCCCTTTTTTTTTGAATTGAGGTTTTTTATTTGCTTTTTAAAAAAATTCTTTATTATTATTATTATTATTATTATTATTATTATTATTATGTGTTTTAATTTTATACATCAGCCATGGGTTCTCCTGTCCTCCCCCATCCCCTCCCCTCCATTCCCATCTCCTCCAGGACCAAGACACCCCTGGGGACTCATTTAAACCTGGTGGATTCAATACAGGCAGGTCCTGTCCACTCCTTCCAGGCTGAGCATGTGTCCCTGTGTAAGCCCAAGGTTCCAAACAGCCAGATCATGCACTAAGGACAGGTTCCAGTCACACAGACTGGGAACCTCCCAAACAGATCAAGCTATTCAATTGTCTCACTTATCCAGAGGGCCTGATCCAGCTGGGGGCTCCACAGTTGTTGGTTCATAATTCATGTGCTTCCATTCGATTGGCTATTTGTCCCTGTGCTTTTTGCAATCTTGGATTCAACAATTCATGCTCTTGCAGTCCCTCTGCCTTCTTGACAGTTGGACACCTGGAGCTCCACCTGGGGCCTGGCTGAGGATCTCTGCATCCACTTCCATCAGTTATTAGATGAGAGTTCCAAGATAACTGCTAGGGTGTTTAGTCATCTGATCACCAGACTGGGTCAGATCAGGCCTGCCCTCAACCACTGCCAGCAGTCTACAGAGGATATATCATTGTGGATTTCTGGGGACCTCTCAAGCACTCTGCCTATTCTCCTGTTCTCATGTGGTCTTCATTTATCATGGTCTGTCATTCCTTGCTCTCCCTTTCTGTTCTTGATCCAGATGGGATCTCCTGCTCCCCTAAGCTTTCTTTCCCTCAAATCTTGCCCTTCATTACTCCCACTGTCATCCAGGTTGTTCATGTAGATCTCATCCATTTCTCTGTCATTGGGTGATCCCTGGGTCTTTCCTAGGGTCCCATTTTCTAGATAGACTCCCTGCAGTTGTGTAGCAGTCTAGTCATCATTGTTTTACATCTAGTATCCTCCTATGAGTGAGTACATACTATGTTTGTCCTTCTGAGTCAGGATGATTTTTTCTAGATCCATCCATTTGCCTGCAAACCTCATGATGTCATTGTTTTTCTCTGCTGAGTAGTACTCCATTGTGTATATGTACCATATTTTCTTTATCCATTCTTCAGTTGAAGGGCATCTAGGTTGTTTGCAGGTTCTGGCTATTACAAACAATGCTGATATGAACATAGCTGAGCAAATGCCCTTGTGGTATGATTGAGTATTCCTTGGGTATATGCCCAAGAGTGCTACAGCTGGGTCTTGGGGAAGATGGATTCCCAATTTTCTAAGGAAGCACCATATTGATTTCCAAAGTGGCTCTACAAGCTTGCATTCCCACCAGCAGTGGAGGAGAGTTCCCCTTGCTCCACATCCTCTCCAGCATAAGCTGTCTTCCGTGTTTTTGATCTTAGCCACTCTGACAGGTGTAAGGTGGTATCTCAGAGTCGGTTTGATTTGCATTTCCCAGATAATTAGGGATGTTGAGCAATTCCTTAAATGTCTTTCAGCCATTTGAGCCTCCTCTGTTGAGAATTCTCTGTTTAGTTCTATAGCCCATTTCTTAATTGGACTGTTGGGCATTTTGATGCCTAATTTCTTGAGTTCTTTATATATTCTGGATATCAGCCCTTTGTCAGATGTGGGGTTGGTGAAGACCTTTTCTCATTCTGTAGGGTGTCGCTTTGTCTTGTTGACTGTGTCCTTTGCTCTACAAAAGATTCTCAGTTTCAACAGGTCCTATTGATTGATTGTTTCTCTCAGTGTCTGTGCTACTGGTGTTATATTTAGAAAGTGATCTCCAGTGCCAATGTGTTCAAGAGTACTTCCTACTTTCTCTTCTATCAGGTTCAGAGGAACTGGATTTATGTTGAGGTGTTTGATCCACTTGGACTTAAGTTTTATGCATGGTGACAGATATGGATCTGTTTGCAGCCTTCTACACATTGACATCCAGTTATGCCAGCACCATTTGTTGAAGATGCTTTCTTTTTTCCATTGTACATTTTTGGCTTCTTTGTCAAATATTATATGTTCATAGGTGTGTGGATTAATTTCAGGGTCTTCAATTTGATTCCATTGGTCCACATGTTGGTTTTTATGCCAGTACCAAGCTGTTTTTATTACTGTAGTTCTATAGTAGAGCTTGAGGTTGGGGATTGTGATGCCTCCAGAGGTTGTTTTATTGTACAGGATTCTTTTGGCTGTCCTGGGTTTTTTATTTTTCCATATGAAGTTGAGTATTATTCTTTCCAGATCTGTGAAGAATTGTGTTGGTAATTTGATGGCGATTGTGTTGAATCTGTAGATTGCTTTTGGTAAGATCACCCTTTTTACTAAGTTAATCCTGCCTATCCATGAGCATGGGAGATCTTTCTATTTTCTGACATCTTCTTCAATTTGTTTTTTCAAGGATTTAAAGTTCTTGTCATATAGGTCCTTCACGTTCTTTCTTTAGCAATGTATTTAAAATACCTCTGCTGGCGAGCCAGACTTTCTATCTTACAGTCAGGGCTTGGAAACATGAATGTTTACATCAAATGAAAAGACACAACTTTGAGAATGCATTCATTTTTTTCCATTCCCCATTTGCTCTGAGCTTCTGCAAGGACACAACATGGATTCCTTTCAGAGTTGCACTGGCATTTTACTACAAAATATTTTCTCATTAACTGTCCATTTGATGTATTGTCTGAATCCATCTTAAATTCAATGTTTGGTCTTAAGAGGATTTATTTATTTTTTTTTTATTTAAAGATATTTTGGAGGAGAGGTAAGTAAAATGATGGCTAAAAATATCTCCAGACCAGTCCCTGTGCTTTAAACTGTCCTAAGATGGCAGCAGATAGTCCCTGCATCAGTGACCTCAAGGAAAGGCCCCTGACATTACTTGTAAATCAGTCTCAGCATGTGTATCTTTTGCTTTATGGATGATTGGGAAAGTGAGGAAATGTCTACTGAAAGAAAAAGTGTGATTTGTATATGGAGAGATGGCTCAGTAGGAAAGGGTACTTGCCACCAATGTTGAGGACCTGAAATCACTTCCCAGGACTCATAAGATGGAAGGAGAGAACAGACTCCTGCAAGTTTTTCTCTGACCTCAACTAATTCTGGCAAATACATCCCTATACATATCACTATAAATAAATAAATACTTTTAAATATAGAGATGTGTTTGGTGACTCTGCGAAACTATCAGATAAAGACTCAGACTACTAACTATAGACGATTGCGTAGAAATTCTTTAGAATCTGTGTTCATTTTGCTTAAAGCTACACTTGAGGAATGATGCCCAACAGGACAAACATTTTAAATTTATTAAAAGCATTTTTATTATTAGTAGACAAACTTCTAAGGGAAGTTTTGGGGGGGATTGATTGATGATGCCATTTCTAAGAAACATTGAGAAGTGAATACGTCATGTATTTCGGAACTTTGTTTATAAGAAAAATATGAAAAACAAAACAAAACAGCTGGGTGGTGGTAGCATACACCTTTAATCCCAGCACTTGAGAGACAGAGGCAGGCAGATCTCTGTGAGTTTGAGGCCAGCTTGGGCTACAGAGTGAATTCCAGGAAAGGCACAAAGCTACACAGAGAATCCCTGTCTCAAAAAACAAAAACAAACAAACAAACAAACAAAACAAAAAACAAAACCAAAACCAAAACCAACCAAACAAACAAAAAACAGACAGTCTTTCTACTGTTGTCTTCTTCCTGTGCATTCAGATATCAGCTCCATGGAGCACATTGTTGTTGATTGCCTTCCATGTGGAAGATGCTATTAGATGAGATGGTGATCATTGTAGGAAGCCTTTCACCTTCACATCATCTCAAGGCATGCTGGTATTTGCAACACAAATGAAAAGATGGCATTATGAAGTCATAAATAATGGAGTGAAGAAGCAGTGATTATTTTCGCTTAGTCAATATGTGTCTAAGGACATATGAGGAAATCTGAAGGACACTAACAGTAGCTTAATTTTTACAATAAGGTAAAGTCTGAACACTTGTTGAGGCTTTGGACATTGCTAGGCTTTATTTTATCCAAATTATTCCATAGTTGATAGTTTTATTGCCTTATGAAATTAGAGACTTATTTTTCTGTTTGTCATAGAACATAGTGGAACGGTGTGGGCATATATATGTGTCTATCTTGGTGTGACAGACAACTATCCACTCACAGTCCTCTACAAAAAGAATTCCCAGTCCCATCTCACAGTGCCCTTAGAACTTATAAACTTTGAATCACACTTTTGAAGACTCTCTCCAAGGCTGGCATACATAGCAGCAACCTAAAAGTTTTCACAATTTATGACTCTTAAGTGTTAATAGAGTCAACAAGGTTGAAAAGTCCACATAATTTCTGTGTTTTACAGTATGAAGCTGTATCTTTCAGTGAAACCAAAGCATTCCTGACATGTATGGTAATATTTCATTGATTGTACTTATATCTCCTGTAAGAGCCAGTGTAGATGTATCCGGCTTGTTAAATAAGAAACACAGAACTGATTGCAGAGTTAAAAACCTCGAGGTCAGAGCAAAAGCGGAAAACCTTACCCTTCACTGCTTCACTGCTTCACAGCGCAGAAGCAGTGAAGGGTAAGGTTTTCCGCTTTTGCTCTGACCTCGTGGTTTTTAACTCTGCAATCGGTTCTGTGTTTCTTATTTAACAAGCCGGATACATCTACAAATGGCGCCCAACGTGTTGGCAAGAGTTTCCACCTAACACCTGAGAAAAAAGATTCTAAAACAGAGCTAAAAACAGCTTCCTAGTTGTCTCTCTCAAGTTAGTGGCAGCCTGCCGGTTTGAGCTACTGTGACGGGTTCCTGGCTTGTGCGTCTGACCTGCCGTGTGGCAGGAATGAGGAGTCTACAAACAGCACTTTGCTCTGCTGCATGGTGGATTTAGCCTTTGCTAGTTAAAAAAAAAAAAAAAAAGTTCCTGGGCTATGCGCTGCTTTGATAGGACTGCTTCTGATAGTTGATGGTACACATGGCTCCAAACCCAGAGCTGGTGGTAAACTGTACCACCGCCATGTTGGGAAGCTGAGGTGGGCAGAGCCAGTAGCCACAGCGATGTTTCAGTCTTACAAAGATGGATATTACACAGAGAATCTGGTTTATGTTGTCTTTGGGATTTTTAACTGCAGAAAAAGATTTGATCATAAAAGCTGTTGAGTTAAACAAATATGTAAATTTTAAAGGTACCTTGACTTCAAAATTTGGATATAAGGATATGTTGCTTTGGAAAGAAGTCTCTGCTTTTGTTTCCACAGAAAGCCAGAGGCTATGGATTTGTTCCAGATTAAGATACATCAGGTTTGATCAGCCAAGACCACCTGAAAGGTCTCTGATGACACAGTGGCCCAGATGATCCGACATCCAGAATGGTTTCAAGGCAACTGGCTCAGAGATTCACCCTAATGGACTACTCCATAATCCTAAAATTTTCTTTGTGTCCCCATAAGATACAGCGCCCCCCTCCAACAGGAAGTAGTAAGAAAAACTACGCCCACATTCCCAAAATTATCAAGCTGGCTTTGGAGATGGAATTGGCTCACTCCTTCTCTAAACCCAGACATATTTCTAAAAGAAAAGGTTAAGAGATTTTTGTATCCCAAATCAGAAGAGCCCTCTGGTGTGGGACAAAAAACCCCAATATTTTTATTTAAATCGGGTTGATTATAAATGCGATCTCTTTCTAAAGAAAAAGAGAGGATATAATATAGATATAATAGGATGAAAGGGTAGATTAAGGAACTTACTTCTAAAGAACAACAACTTGTTTAAAATAATTTATATTGGTATAGATTTTAGTCTATTGATACAAACTTAAAGTTAATTTTGTTATATTGTGTATATATTTCTACTCATGTTTAATGTATTATGTTTATATAGCTCATTTTAAATTGAAATGGATAATTAAAAATAGATTAATGATTAGTCATCTATGATAATCATACTCGTAGCCATGTTAGTTAAGTCTTCTGGATATACATAGACATATTTCAGATAGATAGGTAATCTTCAAATACTTCAAAGACCTACAGAATATGGCATTTAAAATACTTTTAAAATTTAGACTTTCTGGACAGTGAGACATGTCTGCTCCTGGCAGCACCAATTTACTTCAGAGAGGAGGATGGGCATTGAAAACACTTCATATGGAGTTTATCTTTACCTTGACAAAAATAGCCATTTGGGCAAGAAACTGTTCTTGCCTGGACTGCTCGATAAACTGGACATGCAGGACCTATAGAAAGGTGACCACTGAACTTTGCTTGACAAAATGGTCCTTCAGGTTCCTGCTTCGCAGAGGAAACTGCCAGACATTCTACAGGACACTGAGAGAAATGACCGAGAGACTCTAGCCCTGTGGGCTGAAGACAAATGCTCCAACTTTACAAAGGATCATTAGGTGACTGTCCAGGCTGCCAGCTGTCTCTGTCTACTCTTGCAAGACTCCTGAAAAATGCTTACATCCTTCTCCTGGTTCTCAGGTAATATTATATCCTTCTGAGGTCTTTGATGTGGTTGAAGACTAGATAGTTATAATTTCTTCAGTTATGATAAAAGATAAGTTAGATATAAAACCTTAGACTCACAAATATAAGATAGATAGGATATCTTCTTTAATATTGTAACTGTGATTCTTGCTTGATAATTGTTTTGTTGTATGTAAATGTACTATGTAAAAGTTAAAACCTTCCTAAAAAAAAAAAGAAAGAAAGAAAAAGAACAGGAGAAGTGCTGTGGATATTGCTCTGTGTAAATAAAGTTCTGATTGGCCAGTGGCCAGGCAGGAAGTATAGGTGGGACAAGAGAGTAGAGAATTCTGGGAAGTTGAAGACTGGAGAGAGACACCGTCAGCCGCTGCCATGAAAAGCAACATGTAAAGACACTGGTAAGCCACAAGCCATGTGGCAAAGTATAGACTAACAGAAATGGGTTAATTTAAGATAGAAGAAGTAGATAACAAGAAGCCTGCCACGGCCATACAGTTTGTAAACAATGTAAGTCTCTGTGTGCTTTCTTGGTTGGGTCTGAGCGACGGTGGGACTGGCGGGTAAGAGAGATTTGTCCTGACTGGGCCAGGCAGGAAAACTCTAACTACAAGCCAGCTTGATACTATAAGAAAAAGAGAGAATTCAAAGCAGCACCACCAATTTGTTAGATTGTGCAGTAGGGAGGGTGCAGGATTGATGTGTGGGGTGTGTCACACAAGTGCGGCAGTAAATTTCCCCAATTTGGTTATCATTTGCTTGCCTCCTCCACCCTGTACATTCTAGGCTTCCTCCTCTGAGGCTTACAAGGCACAACACTTATTAGGTGAACATTATGCACAGTTGTTACCATTAATTACTTTGATAGTAAATCTGGATAACAGTACTCAGCTTTAAATTAAATTAAGAGTTGTGGCTGCTCTTATTCTGGAGGCTGACTTGGTTTTAAGCTTAAAAAAAGGCAACAAACTTCTAAACAGAGTAATCTATTACTGAGGCAAGACAAAAGTGCTGAAATGCTATTTTAGAACTCAATTCAATAATTTAGATTTGAAAAAAAACCCTAAATTTTCACAATAAAGTAAAATACTTTATTGTGTACTAACTATGTCTTATATATGCTGATTATTCATTTCTATAAAACATTAAACACCTCTTGAGACAAAATAAAACAATGAGACATCGGATGTGTCAGTATTTGTTTCATAAGTTGTTCCTTTCTTGGATATTCCACTTTGGTTGCTGTAATTGTTATGTTAAGACAAGAATTTTCCCTTTGGCCTTTAAGGACTTTAATTCTGAATGTAAAACAAAAGGAAAATAGATGTGTCAGGCATATCATTCTGAGAGCTGTCAGGCTTTTCTGAAAAGGTCATTAATAATGCATAAAAGAATGAAAACCTTCCCTTCCATGGGCATTTTAGTCTCAGAGGTATAAACTGAGGTGTCCAATAAAACTAAAATAATCTATGGAAACTTATGCAGCTTCCAGCTTTCTGCTGATCTGGTGTCTGCAGTCTTGTAGAAGAGAAGGCTGGTAGCAGGAGAGGCAAATAGCTTGTTAGGGAAATAGAGGTCCACATTCAAAAGAGTTTTCAAGTGTGGAGAGAAATGCCGTACAAAATGTATGACTATATCCTCTCACACATAGAATCCATAGAGTTTACTAAACCGCACCTTAATTACAGATATTGCCCTTGTTTTCTTACAACTGTTTTCCATTACCCCCTTCCTATCCAAAACGAGAGAACCTATAAAAACTAGAATGTGTCCTGTCACTTTGATTAAGCATCAAAAATAACTTTAAAGTGTTGCTTTGTTGTAGTTTTTAGGAATAAACGTGTATATCACTTAATGTTCTCATCTCTTTTAGGAATATATTCCATTTTACAATTTTAAAGAGGAAGCCTAATCCTGAAACTTTTTGTAATTTATCAGTTATTTGTGTGTGTTTCCAAATGTTTCCCCAGACTTTTATAATAAGAAAACTTCATAAATTAAAAAAAAAAAAAAAACATTTGCTAGTTGTTGTCATGTGGAGTTACATTTTACAGTGTTTTTGGCCCTCAAACACACTTTTTAGAAAAATTCTAAATTACGTGGTATGAAACAAACAAAACACCACCATCACCAATCTCTCAAACCATACTGTATGTGGGCACTTGGAAGTTCCCATCACTTTGGAACTGCAAAAGGTTTCATAATAAACTTCTTGTAATATCCTAAAGTACATGTGTTTATAATTCCATAGAATTATAGTTAAGGTGTTTTTCACTGAATACAAACTGACAGTATGTAGCATGAATCTTAAATGTTCTTATTAATAAAAACAAACCTGAGGCCAGTTATTGAGGTGAATGCTGGAAGATCAGAGAAGCAGAACAAGCCATGGCTATCTCACCTTGCTAGTTCCTCAGGTGATCCTGTTCCCTCAGGCTGGAAGCTTCTGAGTCCTCATCCCAATGGTTCTCAGCTGAACTGTGTTGCTCAAAAGCCTGAACACTTCTCCAGCCAAATGCTTAACTAAATGCTTAACTAACTACATGCTTTACTCCTTTAGTTCCTGGTCCTCATGCCTTATATATCTTTCTCTTTCTGCCCCCACTCCCTGGGATTAAAGGTTGGGGTTTCTGGGATTAAAGGCGTGAGTCACAATGCTTAGCTGTTTCTAAAGTGGCCTTGAACTCAGAGATCCAGCTAGCTCTTCCTCCCAAGTGCTGGGATTAAAGGTGTGTACCACCACCATCCAACTTCTGCTATAGCTTGCTCTGACCCATTTTCTAGCCACCATTTCTGGCTCTGTTCTAGTGGCTGTCTGTTCTCTGACCCCAGATAAATTTATTAGGGTACACAATATTGTTGGGAACACAATACCACCACAACAGTACACTTTCTATAAATATTGAGCTTATTTCCATAAATGATCCAAGATATATTACCTTCAAATTCATCTAGACAATCAGTAGTTACTCAACATTTTAAATATTTTCAAACTAGTACTTAATTAGTTTTCTTTCAAGTCTACCTAATGAATACTGGATTTTTTAACTACTTTCACTAATTTATTGGCCATTAGCTTGGCCTGCTTTAAGTTGTAATCTTTTAAAACCATTATCACTAATTTGTTTGCCTTTTAAGTCAAATTGTTACTAATGTATTTTGTACTATACATTTGTTCTCTCATTTAGTGTTACATGTTTTTTCCAGTCTATCAGATGCATTTTATTTTGTTTATGATACATTATCACATGTCAATCAAGTTCAGAGTAAAATGTGTTTATGGATCAAATAATAACACACATGCTTAGCTTATTTTAACATCCTACAAATATTTATTTTGTTTATTTGATATTTTAACGGGTAATGTTATTTTTACAGTGTTAGGTAGGATAAGCCAACATTATTTTATTCTATCCTACTGAACTATTTTACTGCTAAATATTACCATGCTGTGGCACAGGGCTTGAACATCTGTTTCTGGCTGCACACAAGCACTGAGTATATACCATCTTGTACACCCCTGCTTTGTTTTTTATTTAGGCAAAAACTAAATTTGCTTGCCCAAGTAAGGAAGACATATAACTTTTGGTTTCCAAACATGTATGAACTACAGTTTCATTAAATAAGTCCAATATTCCCCAAAGGAGTTGTGCTGGCTAGTCTTATGTCAAGTTGACACAAGCTGGAGTCAACTGAAAAAAGGTAACCTCAATTGAGAAGGTGCCTTCATGTGATCCCCATGTAGGGTGTTTTCTTACTTAGCAATTGATGGGAGAGGGTGCAGTCTATTGTAAGTAGTGCCATTCCTGCCTGGGCTGGTGGTGGAGAGTAAGACAGCAAGCAGCACCTCTCCATGGCTTCTGCATCAGCTCCTGCCTCCAGGTTCCTGCCCTGCTTGAGTTCCTTGCCTGACTTCCTTTGATGATGAACAGTGATGTGGAAGTGTGAGCCAGATGATGTGGTTCAGTTTATATACACACTGCTACCTAAAGGTTTCTGTAAGCCCAGCTTTTCCCCCAGTTGCTCAACTCCTTCTTGGTTGCCAAATTAAAACCCCATCCTGACCATTTACCACTCATCCAAACACCCTGAAAACATGCAAATAGCATTATATAGACTTCACAGATTATATTTAGGAATATATTCTATTCATATATAAATACAACTATGCATGTAATAGCAATTCATGAAAAAAAGAGACCATTAATTTGAAGGCAAAAAGGGAGGGGAATACAGGTGGCAGTGGAGAGAAAAAATGGAAGGGAGACATGTTATAATTGAAATACAATCTCAAAAACAAAGAAACAAACAGCCCCATTCTATTCATGATAGCAGTAAACTGCAAAATAGCAAATAATAACTTGGAGATTTTCCTAATGAGATCATATTAAACAAGCATAAGTTAAAGCTAGAAATTCCACCTTACTCTGAGGTGAAAGCTTCATGGGTATTCTAGGCCCAAACATAACTCTTTACTATCAACTAAAATCACATGTATACTTTACTAATATTAAGATTCAATCAATATAAGTGAACAAAGATCAATGCTGTGATTTTTTTGTTGATGGCTTGTGTACAAATTTGCTTGTTTATTAAATTCAAATAATTGAAAGAGTAGGTGTTGACTCCCTTTAAAATATACTGGTTACAAAATGTGAAGAAGGTCACTGATCTCTAAATTATAATTGACATGAGCACAAAGGTTATTATTTTTTCTTTTAATTTCTTGTGGAAGAAAATTCCTTCAGACCCTGGTTGGTGGAGTGATAAAACAGCTGGCTAAGCAGACAACAAAGGAAGGTACCTACTCTGCTGTGTTTGGGGAATTGGTCTTCAATGGCACATTCCCCCAAAAAGAAAGTGATAAATCAAATGGTGATTGGGGAAGGCTCCTGGCTCATGTTTCTTCACTTGTAAAATAAGCACTCTGCAGATTACTGCTAACTCCTCAATGACATAGAAGGTACCATTCCAGGAAACAGAATGGCACTTCATAAATTCTGGCTATTTTATAATTGTTGTACTCAGTAAAAGGTGACTTATAGCAGAAATCTTTAGCATGAAATTCACAATGTATGAAAAATCCTCTTCAAAGCAAAGAACTTTGAAATTGGTGTTATGGTGGGAATCCTTAGGATGGCCTCTAAATCACCACCTTCTATTAAACATACCTTTCTCTGGGTGCTACAGGGAGCTGCAATTTGCCTTTAACCAAAGTTACATGGCCAAGATGATGTGATGTGATGCATCTCTATCACCAGCTGCATACAGAAGGCTCTGCTAACAGAAGCAGTGGCTTAGTGTCCATTGTGTAAGAAAAAAAAAATACCATTTGCTCATCTGGAAGCACTTCAGATTCAGGCTTCCCCCGAGATGGTGGAAGAGTTTATTTCTAGCCACAAGATAGTGACCTCTGCTAACAACCTGAACCAGCCTGGAACTGCATTCATTCCAAGCTGAGCCTTGAGCTAAGTATCGCTGCTGGCTGACACTGACTGTGACCTACCAGGGACACCATGAAAGATTAAATGTGTACTGTTTCAAGCTGTTAACCAAATAGTTATCTGTTCTGCAGCATAAAAAAAAAAAACCTAAAATGAGAAACTGCTCAAAAATTAGCTAGAAAATATCTCGTGATTATTTTCATCTTTCTTTTCCATATACCAACAACATTAACAAATGGAACAGTGGTTGAGCTCCAATACGAGAGTTGAACAAGATCAATTAATTGATTTTTTGAAGGTATACTTTATAAGGTACTGACGGTATCATTTTAAGAACTGTCTGCAAAATGAGACTTCACCACTTGTATTTCAGAAGATGAGAAGATGGACAAGCAGAAGCAAGGTTGGCATTAAGCTCCCTCTAATTATAGTTTTAATGACTAGGGAAAAGTTATTTATTACAGAGATACCATTTTTTATTTTCTGTCCCAGTTTAGTGACAGGATGCTAGAAGGAACTGTCAGGTTTCTAAAATGATTGCATAAATATTCAATTAAATCTAACATATAATTATCAAGCAGCCACTAACAAACCACCACAATATGTTAAAATCATAGACATACATATTAAAGCATCAGTCTATTCCAGCACTCCGGTAAAAACAAGTGAAAATGGTCCTGTAGATTCTATTTTGTTTGTGATAAGCAATGCTGGGCATCTTTTTGTGTCCTAAGATATTTTCCTCTTTTATTTTTCACTTTTGTTCACTGACCATTTTATCTGTGTGTTTCTGGTCTTGTTTGCATTGAATTTTTATTATCTTTACTCAAATACATCATACAAGGCACTTAAATAAATTACAAGGTTCAAAAGTTGTGCAAGCAACAAAGCAATCTAATTTTAGACCATGGCATCTACTTGGAAGAAACCCAGTACATTCATACATCCATTCTTCCCCTACCTCTTCAACTCCCTAGGTTTAGGCAACCACTAATCCAGTTCCTGTCCCCACAGTTTTGCTTATTCTGGACTCTTCATATAAATGGAATTATAATACATACAGTTCTTTGTGGTTGGCTTCTTTCACCTAGCATAATGGCCTCAATATACATCTCTGTCGTATCAGCCTGCATACTTAATTCTTGTTTTAGTATTAAACATTCATCTATTTTTGAATCTGCTGTTTTGCTATTCATTCAGATGAACATGCAGGTTACTTTCCCTTTTGGCAATTTTGGGTGATACTGATCCTTGTGATGTCATTGGAGTTTGTAAACGGATGTGTGTTTTCATTTTCCTGAAGCGACCCTTCTGGGTGGAGTTGTTTGCTCTGCAGACGCCTCTGATAAACCTTTTGAGAAGCTGTCTGACTGTTTCTGTCAGAGAGATTGGCTACACAGTTTTACGTTCTGACCAGCAGTGACTAAAGATTCCAATTTCTCTATATTCTCTGCAGTATACTATTTTTAACTTTTAAAGTTATAGTCACTTAAGCAGATTTTTGAAGCCTTAGTTGGCATTTCCCTTAGCAGCTAAAATGCTTGAGAACATGAAAAAAAAAATCATGTGAAATACGGTCACCACTAGAAAGCCTTTTGTGGCTGTCCAAGATTATCTATTTGCTCTCAGTCACCATTTTCATATGCATGCTTTATTGAAAAAGCTGAACACAATTCACATGTACCAAATTGATTTACAAAAACCTAACCTATCTATCTATCTATCTATCTATCTATCTATCTATCTATCTATCTAAATATACATAATTGTAACCAAGATTTTCTACCTCTCTTTCCATTTTTGTAATTTGTATGTTCTATAAATATTTACTGGATGTTTTGTATCCTAGGAGCTATAGAACATGTCGGTGTCATATTCATGATCAGGGCCATTGGGTATCATCCATGGAGCAAGGTGTTAGGGTATCACCATGTAGCCTGGATGTTCTGGAGCTTGATGTGTAGACCAAGCTGACCTCAAATTCATAGAGATCCACTTGCCCGGGTCTCCAAGATATCTTGTTATATTTGTATCAGTGAGGTGACATGTTTTATCTCACTCATCTTACTAGAGGTTATTCATAAGTGCCACTTTTGAGGCAAACACATATTTATATAATTTAGAATCCTAAAGAGATGCTGTTGAACATTCTTTAAGAATCTTTATCACCACTATGGATATAAGCCATCATTTTACAGATTATCTCTTACACATTGTTACTTTATATATAATAAAGAATTTGAATGAAATATTTAATTTGTAATGGAATAAGGACAAAAGTATTTAGAACTATTTTTGCAAGTATCTGAAAATCAATAAACAAAACCTACTACTACAGGGATGCTGAAAGAATCTGAGACCATAATACATACATTTACTTGAGGATACTTGCAGTTTTCTACAAAGAGAAGGGAAAGTTCTGTTTCTTTATCCCTGAGTCTAACAAGCCTGTCAGCATGAACCAAGATAACACTGGATGAGAGGGAGAGCCGGTAAACTGCAAAGATTTCTACAATATAGTTATCACTTACACTCACCTCTGCATGGAGCTGGCTTTCAGATCATGGTTACTCTGAAATCCTGAGCTAAGCAGAATGTGCTATAACTTTACTTGAGTAAGATCACCTAAAGCAGGCTTGATCATTGGTTTAGTCTTTAAAATCAATATAGATGTGAGGACACAGACCGTGTTTATGGGATGGACTCTCTTGCCTTATTTTCAAATGACAAGCAGTGTGTATTATATTAAAAGCAATACAGAACAGAGGTCAAATGATCACTGAAGATCTTTGTTCCAGTATTTTATTTCAGCACAAGGACAATTTTAGATTAAGAACCTTTCCTCAAGTTCATAAGAGCGTGGATGTCACTAGCAGGCCATTATCCAAGTCCAAAGTAAGAAGAACCCCAATATCTGTTTTTATTCAATGTGTTGAATTACTGATGACTGACAGGCAGAAGGTGATAGAGAGAAAGGACATCTTTGATGGTTGAGTTGGGGATAGTGCAAAGGATCCTTGGACTACTTTTATTGGAAAATTATGAGGTTATTTTTCACTACAAGGTGAAGAAAGTCAACCAGTTACTTGTGACCTGGAAGGATGTCTTAAATACTGGTCTGTTCTCATCATCAAAATGAGGTGACTAATGACAAAATTGAGGTTGCCCTTTATTGGACTTCCATTTTCAAATAGCTTAAACTTTCTAGTAAGGTTTTATAATAGACAAGATTCTTTAAAAATAGTGTAGCTTTTTCTTTCATTCTGTATTTCTGTGCCATGGTATTATATAGCTTTGTTTCCTTGGCTCTCCTTTTACTGTCCTTTGATGTTCCTTAAGAAAATATTTTTCTTCCTTGGCCATGCCATAAATCTACATTTATTACTCCCTCTGCTATTGTTTAATGTTTAACACTAATAAAAGTGCTACTTAGCATTTACACGAGGTTCATATTTTAAAGTGTTTTGCAAGGACTATTACTCAGATCATTTTAATGAGGATATTTTCAGAGGTAATCTGTATGAATATTCAGGAAAAGTTATGCATGTAAAATTAAAGACCTAGTCTTGTAAAAGTTTGGAACTTGGAACACAGAATATCAGGAAAAGGCTATTCTAATAACAGAAAAGAGACACATTTAAATTTTACTGAGGTCAGTACAAAGTGCTATTATTTATAGATCCCTATAAATATGTATCTGTCATTAAAATATATTCTAGAACACAGAAATAAAAATGGGATTTTAAACATCTTGATCACATATATCACTAACGTAGCATTTATGAAACTGAAAGCTTTCCCTTCAGGTTGAAGATGAACATCTATTTGATTGTCGCTTAAAGTTCAGATCATGTTACCTTCACTTAGTTCACTATGGATGTCATGTCATTCATGTTATACAGGAAGAGAAAACATTATAGCCTCCTGTTTAGTTATTCATAATTTTAATATAAATTGCTTATCACAATATACTTTTATAATTAACACATTAAAATTATACTTAAGCTGTTAACTATTGGATCTTGATTTTTAAAATGTTTAAAGAAATTCACAAACAGTTCTCTAGAATAAGGAATTCCATACACTCAATAACATTCCATATAAAATAATTTATTTATATGGAATACATATATAGTAAAATTTTGTTGGCTTTTGCATTATTTGTCTTTCTTGGTATTCAAATGTACCGAAGCAAGGGATAAGGTCTCATTGTTCTTTGATTCCTCAGTAATTACAAAGTTGTTGGTATATGTTGTATGCTCAGTAAGTGGGATGACCATGAATGGTTCAATGTTATTTTAAACAATAGAGGTATCCTGTAAGAGAAGAGGGGGCCAATGCTGACTGCAGGGATGTATCATTTATCTCCCTTAGGAACCCTGAGGAAACTTTGTAACTGACCCTGAACTGAATTTACCCTTGTAAATATTGTAAGAATACCTTTTGGTTTCCACATTTGTAAATATTTATGAGGTACAGTATGATGTGTTTATATTCATTCACACACTAAATATTTATTACAGTAGGATAACTAGTATATTTAGTTTGCTATAGATACTGTGTTTTTGTAAATGACATGCATCTTGCTGTACTACAGAACAAAACTCTGTCCCATTAAACAATGACATCACATTACTTGATTGGCTTCTTCCGTAATCCCTATGTTCTCTCAAGTCTCTATCAGCAACTATTCTCTTCTAAAATTCCACAATAGTAAAATTTTTAATTTTAATTTTTAGTGACATCTCATGGTATTTGCAATTCTTTCTGTTCCATGAGCACATAGGCCTTAACAGTTTTGCTTTCATTTATCCCTAAGGCCCAGTATGAATCATGCCATAATATATGTAGCAAGTATGTATAACAATAACTATTCTTTGTTGTTTTAAGGACACAGAAAGAATAAATGATGGCCAGCAAGGTGGTTTTGTAGGTAAAGGCACTTGCCATGCACCTGACAACCTAAGTTCAATTCTCAGAACCCACATAAAGAGGGAAGGAGACAACAGACTTTACTAAGTTGTCTTCTGACCTCCAGATGCATGCTGTGGCGTGTGTCCATCTACATATTAATACTGAACATGTTTTTGAAAAAAAAATGAGAGTGTTGTCTTTCATACTAACACAGGGTCCTTAGTGTGAATTGTAAAGCCAACTCTGTATTAACACATGTGAATTAACTATAAATAAATTAATGAATTAAAATAATCATTTTATTATATATAAAGATATATGTTTAATATGAGTAGCAATATATTAAAATTATGGTGTCATCCTTGGGGATTCCTGGCAACTTCCCTAGCACGGTGTCCCACCATAGGTAATGGCCTCCAACAAGTATTTCTGTCTGTCCTTTAGTAGGATGTGGTACTCATGGGGCACTTTCTAGCAGGTCCTCCATACCTCAATAATGTTTAATTTAGAATTCTTGTGTCCCGTTATCATTAAAGGCATGACTTTTCTCTTGGCAGAATGAATATCTGGAGTGACAAACAATGTCAGACATAGAGGTATTTATTATATCGAAGCTCCTGTATTATTATTAAGGGCGCTCTATTCAGACTTTTTCCTATTTGAGGCATATCTGTTTGGGGAGTACATGATTATGTTTTTTATATACTTGGTAGTCTCTCTGTGGAAAATCTACCTATAGCATTATCCTCAAAGGCAACATACTAAAACACAGAAGCATTTGCCAAATGCAATACAAAGGATGTTGAATACAGTATAGATCCCGCAGCATAAATTTCAGCCTAATATTTGTGAGCCAAGCATCTCAGAAATTATGTTTTTAATTTACAAAATGAGGGTAACACTGAATAGATTTGAGTAATGATGTGAGAATTAAATGTGTTCATTGAGATTTAACAAATATAATATCGGTGAAAAATCCACTGTAATAAAGGTGTAACTTCTTTCCTCACATGTTTTTTGGTGCTAAGATGAATTACTAGCACAGTGGAAAAATTGATATTTTAGCACCATTTTTACCAAGTAAGCAACCAAATATCACTACAGTTTCTCACATTAATACTACTTATATATTAATTTCAATAGTTTTAATTAATCAATCATTTCTGTTTATAAAGAATCTTTTGCTTCCTCTCATCTTTTTATAACAGTCTAACACTTACAGAATTTGTCAAAATAATTAGAGTTGTTTAAAAGTTTGTAAGATAATTCACTTTACTCTGTAAGGTAAATCCCATGGAGTTCAGCTGCTCCATAGTTAATTATTCTGAGAATTTCTTTTACATATAAAAAAAGGTTTATAATTTGGGATAATATTCATCTGTCTTGTGATATTAAATTCAAAATTTCTAGAAAAAATTCAGAAAGTTAAAAAAATAAAATTAAAAGTATTTTATGTTAATAGTTCTTTCTAAATATCATCTTACAATGTATTATATACTTGTGTATAATTTAATGTATGTTTATCAAACTGTTTATAAGTTAAAATAAAATTTAAATGTATATCTAATGATTGATGTCTTTAGTATAGTACTTTAAAGTAATATCTTTCAAAATAATAGGTTTTAAATAATATGAGATGGCAGTTCGTTTGCAATAAAATTAATTTGTATCTTTTAAATCTGAAGTTTTACTTATATGGACAAGAGGTAAGATAAATGATTTTGTTAAAAAAAGATCTTGCTTCCTATTTCATTTGTGTATACACTCACACACAGGGAAAGAGAGAGAGACAGAATTAGATACAGAAAGAGAAAGAGAGAGAGAGAGAGAGAGAGAGAGAGAGAGAGAGAGAGAGAGATCCCTACTTAAACTTAGTATGTATTTGGTTACATTAGGAGATAATAGCCCACCCATCAAATACTAGATGTACAACACCCCTGTTACTAAGTTATCCTGAATAGATTTATTAATTAATTTTAATTGTTTTCAGTTATTCTCTATCTTATAATAACCAAACATTCTTTAAGAAGAGACACGGTTGGGAAAAACAAACAAAATTCATAAGAAATGTCTGTTTCATCCTGTCTCATTTTATCTTGTAAACCAAAAACATAGGCCATAAATGGAATGAGAAGTCACTGATCCACAATTCTCTCCTACAGCTTAAACAATTCAGCAGGTTCTTAGTAATTCTTCAGACATTCTAATAGCATATCCTAATTCTTGATATGCCTGTAAAATTTTAGAGAAAAATATCCTTTATCCATAGTTTTTCTCTTGGTTAAATTGTCATCAAGCAGCTGAGAGTTATTTGTTTAGAGGGAAATATGGTCAGGTGAAATCCAGCTGCCTCAGTACCAAGAGCTCTGAGTATTAAGGTCCAAAGGTCATCAGATCTCAGGACTTAGGCAGTATTACTGATCTAGACTTTGAGTGTCATGGACCCAGAACCAGTCAGTTAGCATCAGAGCTCTATCAGCCACCTCTGTCTGGTTGGTATTACTTCCAACTGAAGCACTCCTTCTAAAGGAAAGAGGGAGGCTCAGGGAATCACCACATTTATGGAACTCATAAAGCCCCTCCTTCTGGTTATGAAAGCAGTAAGTAGACACTGGAGTACAGGAAAGACTCTTCCTTGGTTGCTGTGAATAAGGTACCATGAGAAGAGCAATGTCTACAAAAACTGATTCAAACTTTCAATGACTGGAGAAGTTGGAATGCTGCAGTTCCAGAGTATAAGTACAATTTTTCTTGGGTTCTCTTTTGCCCTCTAAAGTGTAAGGTACTGGTAAGCTACTTCAGAGAGGAGGATGGGCATTGAAGACACTTCATATGGAGTTTATCTTCACCTTGGCAAAAATAGCCATGTGGGCAAGAAACTGTTCTTGCCTGGACTGCTCGATCAACTGGACATGCAGGACCCATAAAAAGGTGACCACTGAACTTTGCTTGACAAAATGGTCCTTCAGGTTCCTGCTTCGCAGAGGAAACTGCCAGACATTCTACAGGACACTGAAAAAAATGACCAAGAGACTTTTGCCCTGTGGGCTGAAGACAAATGCCCCAACTTTACAAAGGAACAATAGGTGACTGTCCAGGCTGCCAGCTGTTTCTGTCTACCCTACAAGACTCCCGAAA
This sequence comes from Onychomys torridus, assembly GCF_903995425.1. Taxonomy (NCBI): domain Eukaryota; kingdom Metazoa; phylum Chordata; class Mammalia; order Rodentia; family Cricetidae; genus Onychomys; species Onychomys torridus. Next base: position 47,765,877 of record NC_050452.1, read on the forward strand.
GTTGCTTGCATCCTTCTCCCGGTTCTCAGGTAATATTATATCCTTCTGAGGTCTTTGATGTGGTTGAAAACTAGATAGTTATAATTTCCTCAGTTATGATAAAAGATAAGTTAGATATAAAACCTTAGACTCACAAATATAAGATAGGTAGGATATCTTCTTTAATATTGTAACTGTAATTCTGACTTGATAATTGTTTTGTTATATATAATTGTACTATGTAAAAGTTAAAACCTTGCTTTAAAAAAAAAAGAAAAGGGGAAGTGCTGTGGGATATTCTGTATGTCAAATATGTTGCTCTGATTGGTTAAAATAAATAACGTGCTGATTGGCCAGTAGCCAGGCAGGAAGCATAGGGTAGGCAGGACAAGGAAGAGGAGAAGGTGGGGAAGTGAAGGCTGAGGGGAGATGCTGCAAGCCACTGCCATGAGAAGTGAGATGTAATGAGATGTAAGGTACTGGTAAGCCATGAGCCATGTGGCAAAGTATAGACTAACAGAAATGGGTTAATTTAAGATACAAAAGGTAGATAACAAACTGTGTGCTATGGCCATACAGTTTGTAAGCAATATAAGTTTCTGTGTGCTTTGGTTGGGTCTGAGAGACTGTGGGACTGGTGGGTGAGAGAGATTTGTCCTGACTCTGGGCCAGGTAGGAAAACTCTAACTACATTAAAGAACTATTTTTCTCCTATCTCCATATCAAACCTAACATCCTGATAAACAGTTAATATCTGAGGTCTATTGTTGAGATTTATCTGCTTGGCTAGCTCATGTCTAATGTTTCATCCAATTCTTTTTAAACTAAAATATAACTACATCCACCAATGTATTTAAAAAAATTCCTTGATTTACAAATGTCTTTGTTCTGTTACCATAAAACTCCATGAAACTTATTCCATGTTGGACGAACAAATCTGTGGGAAAATCAAGAACATTCCAGGGCCATGGTCTCTTAAATTTGGCTTCAGAATAAATTACCATTTTTCTCCCAGTTGAGTGCTATGAATTTGTGTCTGTAATTATGGCAGCCCAAGGTGTCCCTAGGAAGAATCTACTTTTTACAAAAGTAATTAATGGTGCCAAGTACCAGCACAGGGTTCCCTGTGGACACCATCCATCATTGCCTCCTTGAGTGTAAATTGATGGCTTTGACAATGATAACAGGTATCTAAAGACACAAAAACTAAAAGGTGGTTCAAAATCTGGCATGCAGTGACTGACTATAAGCTATTGTCCATGTCCATCATGTGAATTTCCAGCAGTCTTCATTTTGAAGATACTGTAACACCATAAAGACCATCATGCCTGGCAGTACCAACCAATGCAGCCCCAAACACCTGGGCTCACATTACAGATTATTTCTTATGCATTGCAGTGTTTTATGCTAGATGCAAAATTTCTGTTCTTATACAAACACAATGGCATGTGTGATGTATTTATGAAAAACATTGACTTAATTATGAAAATTATTAGTTTTAAATAGCTTTGCTTTTTTAGAAAAAAAAACCAAAGCTTTTGTTCATTTGAAAAGTAACTGTTTGGCAATTATATTATATTGTGACTATTAATTAACACCTCCCCATTTTTACATAAATATGACATGTAAATGATTTCTATAATATCTTCCTACTGTCATTCCTTAGAATCTTTGTATTATATTGCCTTATTACATTTTTTTTAATTTAAAAACTACTGTTTAAGTTGTTGAATTTATGGGCTGTGGACTAATATAAATATGCGCATGAGTGCAAACACACACACACACACACACACACACACACACACACACACACACACACACCATGCTCAGTCCGTATAATGTTAGTTGTATGTATATGATTTCAGGCTGATCATTTGGTATTAGATAATCCACTGGGAACACTTCTGGGGAAGAGCTCACTCTTAGAATCCCATAGTTGACTGTAGCTCTTTGTTTAAGGTTGAAGTTCAGTGAGATTTCCCCTTCCTATGTCTGCATGTCTGTCAATATTGTCTTCATTTGGGTGTGATTTCTCATTAAAATTATTCTTTTATTCCTACAAGTGAATTTTAAGGAGTTTTTTTTTTTTTTTCAAAATTTGAGCACAGTGATGGTTAATTTTCATTGTTGACATTTTGCAAGTTTAACATCACCATGAAAACAAACTTCTGGGCATGCCATTGAAGGAGATTTAGATTGGATTACTTGAGGTCTGAAGACATACCTACATGCGAGTGGCATTATCTGCTGCAGTCCTGAGCTGGATGGAAAGTGCAAGGTGTCTTGGCACTGATGTGCATCTTTTTCTGCCTCTGACTGCAGATGTGACAGCTGCTTCATGCCCTACCACCACAACTTCCTGATCATGATGCACTGTAATCTCAAACAGAGAGAGCAATCCTCTCTTCTTTCCTTAAGTTGATTTTGCAAATGTTTTGTCATGGGAATAATGCAGGTAACTAATACAGTTTTGACAGTCAAATTTTCCTGGGAGCGTTTTTAAGATACTTAAATATTTTAAATCATATTTTCTAATTTATTTTCAGGATGATTTTGTTTGGACTATCCCTTCCTTTCTGTGTTATTGTTGCTGATTTTAATGCTTCTTATGTTCATATCCAGTAATAATAGCCATCCTATATTTTTATTTGAAAGGTTGTTATGGTTAATGAAATTACTTAGGTCATGAGTTCCCTGTTTGGGGAGACAGTATAGAACATTTAAAACAGTAAGAATTATTGTTTTATTATCTACTGAAAGTTGCGTAGAATATTATTTTCTGTTTTGGGTTGATATTTTGGTTTTTTTTGGAAAAGTTTACGGGCTTTCTGCCACCTCTATGCCTTCAGTAGCTTCTCTATTTTCTGTGTAATCTCTACCCGATCATTTAGATAGTATCTGGAAGCTTTTCTATGGGATCTTTGATAAGTGATTCCTACATATACATAGAAGTATATAATGTTCTTGGTCTCTAAGTTATGCTCTTTTCAAGTAATAACTAGTTTTATTACAAAATTATCTTAAGAGCTACCCAGAAAGTTATTAATATACAGACACATGCATCATGAGAAGCAGCACATATCATCCATCTCTTCTACAAATTAAGTACCTTTGCTATTGAGCCACATCATTTAGATTTTTAAACAGTCACCTTTCCCATTTCTCCTGAGTGAGAGAATGATTTGAATATAAGTGAAACATCTTATGAACAATTTCATACAAAAATCACAATTAAACCAAATATTAAATTTAGTACACAAAGCCATAAAATCTGCCTTTACTTGGGTTCCATCCCCGCCATGATGTTCAACATTAGCTGGAAACTTGAAAGGATCTACAATAACTTGGGAGACAGACTGTTGTCACATCTGGTGTGTGGAGGGGATCCTGACTGCATCAATTGAGGTAGGACGATCCATTTCTCCTGAGTGGCACATTACCTAGCTGAGATCCCAGACTATAAAGGGGGAAAAGGGACCTGAACAGCAACACACATTCACATATCTATGCTTTCCAGTTATGAATCCAATATAAGTCAGTAGTTCAAGACTCTGGTTCCTTGACTTAACCTAGTACAATAAATATTGTCCTGGTTTTGTGAACCAGAACAGAATATTTCTCCTGACTTTGCCTGAGTTCAACAACGGGTCACACAATTAAGACACTTACGCTCCATAAATCAATTAGATAACTTTGGTCCAAAACACTATTGACTCTCCTGGCATTGAATGATTAATATCTTCTAACAAACTCTCAATGTATGCTTCACTATCCTTCCTAAGGACACTTGTAGCTGCATAATGAAACCTGAAGTAAGTTTTGAAATTGTTAGCAATCTCTCAACCTCTGGGACAGAGCTCAAGGGTGATAACCACAGTCAATCCTTGGGATAAATTAAAAGTCTTGAAGAGCCTTGGTCCCAGGCCTGGAGTGACAAAGATTTTTTTCCCTGCACCAGTAGTAGAGAGGGCACTTTTACCAGCAGGTTCTTTGTCCTGGTATAGGGTGAAGTAGGGAAGGAGCCTTTGTGGGTTTTTTGTTGTTGTTGTTGTTGTTTTGCACAAGTGGATTTAGGAAATATCTGCTTGGCTTTGACCATTTCTTTTCACCCAAAACTGGAGTCTCAGGCTGATTCTGAGGTATACCACTGTTACTGCCCAAGGAGAGTCACACTCACCAGATAAAAAGATGATGTTTCCTGAAAGAGCAAGCCAATTGCTCTACCCTGTCAGGAGAGAGTTGTCTTCTTGCTTTCTTTGTGCACCTGTGTGATTTGGAAAGCATGCACTTAAGGATTTTGATCTCAGTAGCTGCTATTCTCTTCATAAGCCCTGATGCTCAGGATGGATTTTAACAGGAGTCTTTGCTGACCAGTGTTCATGTTCTTATCCTGCCCTAGGCATTCTGCAGTTCATGCTTATGTTTGCTATACTTATTCTTCAAACGAAGCATTTTGTATTTGCTTTCTGTCCATGGCATCAATGTTATTCCATTTACTTTGTCAGGAAGGTTTTAAGCCCTTTTATTAGAACACAGAGCATTACTAGCTCTCTGAACAATGTTTCTTAACATTTGTCCACAGTGTCAGGCAATGTGGTAAACGCTCCCTCTTCAACACTGCATGTTTAAGAATGAGCTAACAATTGCTTCTATTCTGAGGTAGAGTATTCACCTTTATACATGACTCTGGATGAATTTCAGACTGTTTTCTACTCTCTTCACCCTTTCATTGGACACATTTTGGTGAAACCCTGAAAAACAGCTGCTATTCTACTTGCCACAGACCTATAAGAAGCAAAATCATCTTTCAAATCCTGAATACTCTTTAGAAAAACTAAAAAAAAAAATGTTTGAATAGGTTTTTTAATAAATCATTTTCTCCAGTGAATGATAATAATAAATACAATTTAAAGATAGAAAGTGGGGATGTTGGTGGTGCTAAAGATAGGCGACGCTAAATTAGCTCTCAGAATGGAGGCCACTGAGATTTTCTACCAATGGATGGGGAAGTCTAGGTGCATTTGACAGTCTTTCTGAAGATTTAGAATTGACACAAAACATTCTGACTGTGTACGAAGTTACACTCCTAACTTCTGAGTATTTGTAATTGCTGAGCAGAATGCAGAAAAGACTCCTACAACTAATTGACAGGTTGATTTAATATTGAGTCCCAGTTTCACAATAATTTTCAAAACTCTTGGAAAGAAAGCCTCCACAAAGTGGCTAAGGGAGATTCACTATGAAAGCTCTATCTTGGTAAGTGACACTAATTGAGAAATAATGGCTGGCTATATACTTCCCATTCTGACTTATACTGACAGACAAACACTTTATCATTTTTTAAGATTCCACATTATAAATTCAATGTCCATCCAGAACTTCTTCCTAAATGATCTTGGAAAGCAGCCTATGCTTGGGCAACATTCCTGTTTGATAGATGCCAAAGTGTGAACTCATTGTCATTGAAGCCAGTATTATCTCAGCACCTTAAACCCCCAACTAAGTTGTAAAAAGTGATAAATTAAGATTTCTTTCAAACCTTGCTTTCCAGATTTTTAAATTGAGCTGTGAAATTGCAGTTTCTATAAATATAACATATTTATAGAGTGGAATAATTTATAGTCAGTACTGTTCAATTCCTATCCTCTTCAAATATTCTGAACAACTTTTCTTAGTATAGCTCATCATTGGCAAATTCCATTTATTGTTGCTAAAGATGTTTAAGTTAGATTTAGAGGTATTGACCATTTTGCTGAATGTATTTTGCATTATGAGCTGGCAACTGGCATATAAGAGAAAGGGCAGAAAGTATGGTTGGACCATGATGTCTCCCCACAGACTCATGTGTAATAGGCTTTTTCTTTGGGGCTACCAACTAGCTCCCAAATCATGACACAGAGAATTATTATAAGCTTTGAATGCTCAAGTTTTGCTTATCTCTTTTATTTCTTGCTCTTTTAACTTAAATGAACCTGTTTCTCTTTATCTACCTTTTACCTCATGGCTTATTACCTTTCTTACATCTGTATTTCTTACTTTTACTGCTTCTTTACGTCTGGCTGACTTCTTGCCCCAGGCATGTCCCTCATTCTCTTCTTTTTTTCCTCATTCTTAGATTTCTCTTCCTATTTCTTCTCTCTACCTGGAAACCTCACCTATCCCTCTCCTGCCTACCTATTGGCCATTTAGCATTTTATTAGACCCATCAGGTCCTTAGATAGGCAAGGAGAAATAAATATGACATATCTTTACATACTTAATCACACATCCTTACATCATTAAACAAATGCAGGATAAACAAATGTAACACATCTTTACCTAGTTAAAATAATATTACACAACACTCATGGTTGTGAACACTGGATCCCTAGCTGGTGACACTTTCCTGGAAGCTATGGAACTTTTGGAGTATTGAGTGTTATGGTAGATGTAGGCTGTTAAGGGCCAGTCTTTGGAATTTATAACTGCTTGCAGATCTTGTCTAGCTTCTAGCCTCCTGTCTGCCACTATACAAAGAAGCAATAACAGCAAGCTCCCCCCTCAATGTACTAGAGCTTCTTTCTCATGCCTATGTTGCCATGATGGTATAAAACTATGGGTAAAACTAAATACTTCCTAACTTAGGGTGTTTTTGGAGAATTTCATGACAACAATGACAATATAACTAACTTACTTATGCTTTCAAGTTACCTTATTGTGCCTTTTCAAATGAATTTTCTATGAAAAATACCAGCAATGTAATGGACAAATGAACAAAAAGTGCTTCATTACAGATTTCTGAAGGCTAGGACTCATGTGTGCCATGGGCAGAAACAGGCCTGCAATAGAGTAGCTCTGGTTTCCACACCTAACATATTCATTTTTCAAAACCACGAATCCACCTTTTATTTTTTCTTTCTTCCTCACAATTTTCAATTTCTGTGTTTAAGGAATCATTATTGCTATACTTAACCATGATAAGGCTGATAGCTTTAGACTTCTTACAATTTGTCAGATATTATACTAATCACTTTAGTGGGATTTTCTCATATACGTACATAATTGAATTCAGTACATAATATTACTTCCATATCGCTAATGGGGAAACTAGATTTTCCACAGACTCATGGTGCATTAGTGACTTTTCTCATAGCTCTGGTGCAATACCTGACAAACACAGGTTAAGGAAGAAGGAATTTGTAGCTGAAGTTTTCCTGTGTCCTGCCTGGTTCAAAGCTGCTCAGACCCAAGTAAACACACAGAGGCCTATATTAATTAAAACTGCTTGGCCACTAGCTCAGGCTAAGTACTGACTAGCTCTTACACTTAAACTCAGCCCATTTCTGTTAATATGTATGTTGCCATGTGTTCCATGGCTTTACCTATGTGCCATTACTTACTGTTACCTAGACAGCAGGCTGGTGTCTCCTGATTTACCCTTCCTCTTCCCAGAATTCTTCTTGTCCACTTACCCCACCTATACTTCCTGCCTGGTTACTGGCCAAACAGCATTTTATTAAACTAGTGTACAAAAGTATTATTCCACAGCAGGAATTTATCTTGATGTAAAGTGTAGTTGTCTGTTTTGGCCCTTTTCTCTTTGGGGACCCATCACACAGATCCCCAAATGAATCACACATGGAGGCTTATACTTAATTATACATGGCTGACCTTAGCTTGGCTTGTTTCTTGCCAGCATTCCTTAACTTAAATTATCCTGTCTACCCTTTGTCTCCAGGCTTTTCCCATTCTCTTACTTCTGTACATCTAACCCTTATTCTGTGGCTTGCTGTGAAGTTGGATGGCTGGCCCTTGATTTCTTCTTCATTTTTTTCCTCCCAGATTTCTCCTTCTATACATTCTCTCTGCCTGCCAGCCCTTCCTATTCTTTCTCCTGCCTTCCTATTGTCAGTTCAGCTCTTTATTAGATCATCAGGTGTTTTAGACAAACAAAGTATCACAGCTTCACAGAGTTATGAAACATAAACAAAAGGAGCATACCTTAAAATAATATGCCTTGACAGCAAAGTTTGAGATACACTCTACCATGGAGCAAAAGACACAATGACTGGAGCATTAGACTGCTTTACACATTTTACCTAGAGTTAAGGAGCAAAATGATAACTGTTCTTTTCTGTGTTTTCCTATTATTCAGTTTCTGAACTTAGTCTATGATTTGGTGCCACCCACATGCCAGGTGAAATTCTTTCTCCACTGTTAAACCATTCTATGAGTGTTCTCAGAGACATGCGTAAATGTTTTTATTTATATGATTCTAAATTGAAAACTAATGTTTCCTAAAAGAAATCTAATGCTAGTCAACCTGACAACCAAACACCAGCACTTTTACCTTATTTTGGTTGTGTGACGTAGGTATGTTTAAGTGTTAGTTTATGCCCATAAACCAAGTATATGTGTGTGATATGTGTATACTAGAGGGTAAAATCATCTGTCTTCTTCTGTATTTTAGTTTTTGAGATGAGACTAGTTGATAACTTGGATAGTTATCAAATGACTAAGAAGTTGGTAGTCTATATTGGATGGATTCACTGGACAAATAAGTGATTCATATTCCAAGAGGAAAAAGAGCAACAGTAAAGGATTTTATGATAGTATACAGAAGCACATGCAGTCTGAATTTGAAATTGGGATATTTTCCATTTACTGTTTTAAATCATGGTTTGCTATAGTTAATTAAAATCTACAAGTTTGAAATATGTGAATAAGAAGAACAGTATTGTGCTATAATGTGTGTGGTATGTGAAATGATCCTGTTAATTATTCTAAACTTTCACTTTCCTCAATTACAAAATCAAAATCATTTCAGAGTTACTATCCAGATTTAAGGAAGAAAATCTGTAGATTATCTACCATAATACATGATGCATTGCAGTTGTATTGTATGTATATTTTCTTCTTGCATGTTATTTGTAACTGAAAATGATAATTTATTATTACTTTATTTTATGTAACAAGATCATTATGTAACTTAAAATCCTATTTCTTGCACAGATTCTTTTCTTTTATGAAAACACCATTCTGGACATTTTGTTGTTGTTGTTTCATTTTTTAACTTGACAGAAGCTAGAGTCTTGTGAGGAGAAGAAATCTCAATTGAGAAAATGCCCCCAATAAGGTTTTACTGTAGAAAAGCCTGTTGGGCTTTTTCCTAATTAGTGGTTGATGATAGAGGCTATTCCTGGGCAGGTGGATGAATAAAAATGAAGACTGAATAAGCCATAAGAGGAAAACCAGTAAGCATCACTTTTCAATGGGCATGATTCAGTTATTGCCTTCAGCTTTCTGCCTTGGCTTCCTTTGATTATGCACTACACTCAATAGGCTCAAACAAAGTCTTTCCTTTCCAAGTCACTTTTGATCATCATATTGTATCATAGCAATTGAAACCTTAACTAAGACATAAATTGGTGCAAAGTGTGGGGTATTTCTTTGACAGTCATGATCAGGTTTTATGGAGGATTATGGAATAATTCTGGGCTGGAAAAGGCATTGAGTGATCAAGTGTGTTGTTCAGTGGGAGCTTGGAATATAATCATACTGAGATCAATGCAGACAATGGAGGCCTGGCTGATGAAGTTTCAGAAGAAAGTTGAGAGAATTAAGAATCAGTTAAGAATTCACACATCAACTGGCAGTCAAGACAATCCCCCATAGATATGCCCACAGCCAATTCTGCTCTATAGGACTCATCAATTGAAATTCTTTTCTCAGATGATTATAGGTTCTGCCAAGCTGACAGTTCAAACTAACCAGCAAAGTGAGTATATGAATAAATTAAAGCCCTTATATACTGATAATGGATAGCTAAAATTATGTGGCTATTTAGGAAAGGTATTTAGAAGTTCCTCCATACATTAAAAAAATCAAATAACTCAACAATTCTATTCCTGAAGCTATACTTGAAAACTATGAACTCAAAATTTTTTGCCTCGTCATTCATAGAAGCACTTAAAATAACAACAAAAAAGTGTAAATAATTCAACTCAACTAACCACAAACTGCTGAACAGCTGAACAAAATATAGTATGTTCACACAACAGATTTGTGAATAAAAAAGTTCAATAGCTATCCATATTAATTCCCTTAAGCATGAATTGTGAAAGAATCCAGTCATGAAATGCCGTTTTGGATAATTTTCCCTCCATGAAATGTCCAGAATAGGCAAATCTACATATATGGGAGGTAGAGCCATGCTTCCCACATGATAAAGACCAGAGAATGTTGAGTTGCAACTCATAGAGGTACAACATTACTTTTGGTGACAGTAAAATGTTCTCAAATTACGTAGAAATGAGAGTTCAAAAGCTGTATGAATTCACTACAGTCTACTGAGTTGCATATTTCTCAAAAATAAATTCATTGATTTGCAAACTGCCAATTAAATTATTGTTGAAGAAAAAATATCCAGGAAATAATCATTTTTATCTGTAGTACTATAGTGCTATCACTGGAAAGAGAAGCCTAGTAGAAAACATGTACCCCAGTTTTAGGACATCCTTGAACATCTGCAGCATATACTTTTCAGCACCATGGACAGGCCCCCGGCAGCTACCATCTTTCTGGAACAAGCATGAGAATGGCTATCCCAAAGCCTGCTAAAGTTTTCTAAAAATAATTTTTCTGTTATGTTTTTGTTCTTAACACTTCCACGTGTTATGGTAGTCATGACTGACATACTTATCTATATTTTCTGACACCTGCCTGAGAAGCACAGTATCTGCTATACTGCCTCATTAATGCATTTATTTAAGAAATTTGTGCCAGGTGTTCACTTATACAACTCACTCATTGCCTATATTTGGATCATTTTCTCATCTAAACATTTATAAATAATTGTACACACAGGATAAAATAAGATACTTATGAAATAAATCATATCACATGATTAACAAAATATTTTATCACGAAATTTTGAACAAGACATTAGTCGATTTATTTTCTTCTAAAAACATTCCATAGTATTAGAAGACCAGAAAGTATCCTGGATATTTGCAAAGTTTAAGATTATTTCAATTGAAATCTTTAAGACAAACTGAGATTTTTTTTGAAGTTTTTCCTGTTTATTTTAAAGACATTTATCAGAAGTTCTGCAATAAATTTTATTTGAAGTTATATTCCCATTCTTTCCTTTTTACTTTTTAAGTGCGTAATTTAAAGCTTACATTTACCTAACACTGTACATAATAAATTTGCCTTTTTAACTCATTTAGTTTTTAGTTTTCCTCTTTTTAAGAAAAAGAGATTCTTTTCTCATATCATATATCCTGATTACATTTCCCCTTTCTCTACTTTTCTCAGTTGCTATGCCCTCCCCTTGTACCCACATCTACTTCTTTTCTGTCTCTCATTAGAAAAGAAAAGGATTATAAAAGATAACAACTAAACATGAGAAAATAAAACAAGATAAAATTTTAAAAAAACATAAAATTGAAATTAGATAAATCAAACCAGCAGAAAGAAAAGAATTCTAAGAGAAAACACAAGAATTAGAGACCCACTCATTCACACATTCAGGAGTCCCATAATAATACTAAGCTGAAACTTATAATGTATGCAGAGAACCTGAAGTAGATTAGATTGTGTAGGTATAGAGGGGGCAGGAGATCATGGAATGGAAGGATCAGATGAGAAGGGGTCAAGAAGATGGGGCTGAGGGAGGAAATACAGGGAGAGAGAGCTATGACTGAGGAGCACTTGAGGGATGGTATGGAAACCTACTGCAGTGGAAACTCTCATACATATATGAAGATGATCCTTTTGAAGTTTACAGATAATGACACAAAGTCCCAACTGGTTAGCTCCTGTCACCAAATGAAGCTTTAAGTACTGAGATTGGGTACATCCATTTGAGTTGCTGACTCATGGAAATCCTCAAATAATCCCGTCTGTTGTCAAGACAATAGATTGCTCTCCAAAAACTGACAGTAGGGTCCCATTGCTGAAGACAACACCCATACCACTCTTTGAACATGGAGATGGTGGGCTGGAGCCTACATAGAAATTTTACCCTTTTGTTCTTGTGTCTTTGGTATGAGAAGCTACTCTTCATTGACCCATCTACAAACATTTGATCTACAATCTGCCCTGCCTGCAATGAAATGCTAAGGCAATAGTGCCACAAAATTTGCAAGAGTAACCAATCAGTGTCTGGTTTCACCTAAGGCCAATTCCACTAGATGGAACTCATTCTGGATACTGCTTTGGTGACCAATAATCAGAGACTAGACAGCCTAGAGACCTATGGTAAAACTAAGTACTACTGGTCTAAAAGAAGTAACAATAAAAAGACTTCTAAAGATATTCTGCTATACATGTAGATCAGTGCCTTATTCAGTGATTTGTAAGAGCAGCTTCCCCCTTCAACAGATGGGAACAAATACAGAGACACACCCAGACACAACACCAATAGAGAGATCTTAGAATACACATCTCTAAATAGGCTATCTCTCCCAAATCCCTTCCCTTAATAGTCAGGGAAACTTGTAGAAGAGGAGGCAGAAAGAGTGTAAGAGCCAGTAGGTATAGAGGTCACCAGGAGGACAAGGTCATCTAAATCAATGGAGAAAACCTCATATGAACTCATAGAGACTTCAGCAACAAGTATGTTGCTGACACAAATCTGGCCCAGGTCCACTACTGAGCTTGGAATTTTAAAATATTCAAAATTTTAAAGATTGTAGAACTTTTAAAGTTATATGTTTTATACAGTGATGTTATGGCATTTTGTGGACAAATGAGAAAGGCCAGGTTGCAATTGAATAGTGATGTATCAGTGTGTCAATCTGACAAGGGATAAATTGTGCTGACAAGTTTTTGTCAACTTGATACAAGCTAGAGTCAACTGAAAGGAGGAGATATTGACTGAGAAATTGCCTGCATAGGTAAACTTGTAGACAAGAGATTTGATTATTTTTTAATTCATCAATTTCACAAGAGACATCTGCACATTGTAGGTTGTGTCACTACTTGGCAAATGTTCCTGGGGCATGTAAGATAGAGGACTGAGCAAGCCATGAGGAGCAATTCAGTAAGCATCACTGCTTCAAGGCCTCTGGTGTAGTTCCTGCCTTGACTTCCCATATGACAGCGTATAAGCTGAAGACTGAAATAAACCATTTCCATCTCAAGATGCTTTGGGCCATGGTTATTTACCACAGCAACAGAAACCTGAACTAAGACAAACAATAGTTTTTTTTTGTTGTTGTTGTTGTTTTGTTTTGTTTTGTTTTTCAGAGCTGGGGACTGAATGCAGGGACTTGCACTTGCTAGGCAAGCGATCTACCACTGAGCTAAATCCCCAACCCCAACAATAAAGTCTTATCATTAATCTAAAAATAAGCAAGTTATTGTTCTCAGACCAGTAACAATTTTACTAGATCTTGGTTTATGTCTCTTCCATTCTTTTTGAAAGCCCATTTCTTTGGTAATGTTGTTTTTGGAGAATGTAAGTCACTTTTTGTCATATAAAACATGCTGATTAATTATTGTATAGTTTGAATTAATATTACTCAATTGGAATCTTTGTTGTTATTAAATTCAGATTTTTTTTTACTTTTATTATTGAATGTATTTGCTTATTTTGTGGCAAGTGAGTGCTAAAGATCAGAGGGCCATTTTCAGAAGTCTCACTTCCCACAGATATTTTGATTCACTCAGAATGGGTGCTGGGTCTGCGACCTCTAGAAAGGCAGAGGGATTAAACAGAAGTTACTAGGTTTAGTGGAAAGCTCTTGTTCCTGTTGAGCAATCTCATCAGATCCAAAAGTCAAATTATGCAATAGATGTCATATATTTGTCTCATAGAGAAAGCATATTTAATATTATCATGCTTTTGATGGAAAAATTCTATATTATGTATCAATTCAAATATGGGAATTTTAATTTTTAAATACTGTTTTCTTTTTCTCTTAACAGCACCAAAAGTCATATTTTCTTGATAAATATGGGTAAATAAATGTATCTTGAATTCAGAGGTGTGCTATTGATCAAGGGTTATTTTGGATACAATAATGACATCTTATTGTTGTCTTGTAGATAGATTTTTATGTGTTAAAGTATACATAATATAAAGTTAACTATGGTAACCTCTTTACATGTGAAAATCAGTAACATTGAATGCATTTGCATTGTGAAGCCATCAGTGTCTACACAATAGTTTTTTGATACATAAACGTAATTTGCTGAGAAAAACTGATGATTTGAATCAATACATTTAATTTCTCAGAGCTGTAATTTTGAGATAAACAAGCCATTGAAAAGCTATCTTTCCCTAGTTCCTTTAAAGAAGTTGTTTAGATGGTCCTTAGATTTGATTCAATAAAATTTCTTTAAAAATTATTTTAATGCCAAACAAAAGAGCAAATGAACTGGTGACTAGTAATGCTATATTTTAGTGTCAGTTACTAATAGTACGTCACAAAGTATATTAATGATACACCATTCAAATTGTTCTCTCATATTAGCATAGTTCCTTTCAAATTTTTATGTATATATGTATGTTAGTATGTCTGCCATGTATATGCATTACATAAGGAAGCCACAGGAGGGCTTCAGGTCCCTTGGAGTTGAAGCTACAGGAAGGTGGGAACCACCTTACATAAATGCTACAAACCTAAGTTCTTCCTTTGGAAGAACAGCAAGCATTCAACCACTGATCCTTGTCTCTAACACAGTATAGCTTCTTGGATTAGGGTCAGATGTAGGATTTTATAGGTATAACAAAATTGTGCCATTTCCATTTTTGTTTTTTGTTTCATTTTTTTAATCAAATGAACTTAAGAATTAGCATTAATTTCATTGTGTAGATCACATAGTATTTGATAAAATGAAGCATGTTTGAAGAAGTAAAGAAAGGTTTGCCTCACTGGGGATTACAAATTGCTCCCCCCAAATACAAAGAGGATATTTTATTAATTACTTAGGATATATGATAGAGGTACAAGAAATTAGACCCCAGAAAATACAACTCAAGAGAGATCAATTGCAGACTCTTAATGATTTTCAAAGATTGTTAGGAAGCATTTACAACATACAATCACTGGAATACCTGAAGATGGACTAGTAAATTTGGCCAGTGCCCTACAAGGGGACAAGGACTTAAATATTTCAAAGGAATTATCAGCTGAGGCTTAGAAGGAATCGGCCCCAGTAAAGACAATAGGAAAAGCACATGTGAATCACGTGAATCCAGAGCTTGACTACATTCTGGTCATATTACCCTCCAGACATTCCCCTACATGGATTTGGATGCAAAGGGAACATAAACCGAGTAAGAAGTTAAAGAAAATGTGAAAAAGATCTCTGACTTGATTTTAAATGGAAAATTAACACTTTGTCAATTGACAGGAATGGATCCAGCAGAAATTGTAGTACCTTTAACGAATGAGGAAATGTACTTTTTATGGAAAGATAATGAATATTGGCAAAAAGTTTGTAGTAATTTTTTGAGAGAGATTAACAACCATTATCCCAAAAGGAAGAGAACAGAATTCATATAAAAGAACTGAATGGGTTCTTCCTCACATAATATGTCAAAATCCAATCTCTGAAGACTCCCACATTCTATACTGATACAAATAAACCAGGGAAGGCAGGATATAAGTCAGGAGATTTAAGTAAAGTGGTTCAAAGCCCTTATAATTCTGTACAAAAGTCAGAACTATATGCCATTCTTATGGTACTTACGGACTTCACAGAACCTCTCAATATAGTTACTGACTATCAATATGCAGAGAGAGTTATTTTACATATTGAAACTGTTGAATTTATTTCTGATAACACAGAATTAGCTTCACTATCTATACAATTATAGGAAATCACCAGAAATAGGGAGCATCAGATCCCATAAGGGTCTGCCAGGTTCTCTGGCACAAGGATATAATGACATTGATCAGTTATTAATAGGTAACATACTGAAGGCCTCAGAATTTTATAAGAAACACCATGTAAATAGTAAAGCTTTGAAAAGGGACTTTTCCATCATTTGGTAACAAGCCAAGAAAATCATAAAAATGTGTCTTACTTATCTTCTATACCCAAACTCCATTACCTGAAGGAAGTAATCCTAAAGGTGTACAAAGAAATGAAACTTGGCAGACATATGTATTTAATTTGAAAACTTAAAATATGTACACCATACCATTGATACCTATTCAGGATTTTAATAGGCAACTCCTATGAGTTCTGAAAAGGCTTATTCTGTAATTACACACTTATTATAAATTATGGCTAATATAGGAATACTGGTACAAATTAAGACTGACAATGCTCCAGCATATGTCTCAAGTAAAATGAAACAGTTTTTTTTTTGTTTTTTTTTTTTTTTGCTTATTACAATATAAAGCATATTACAGGTATACCACACAATCCCACAGGTCAAGCAATCATAGAAAGATCTAATTGAACTTTTAAGGATATGATAAATAAACAAAAAGAGGTAATGATGACCCCTAGAAATAGATTATGTAATGTTTTGTTACCCTCAAATTTTCTCAATGCTGATGAGAAAGGGACAACAGCTGTGGAAAGACACTGGATAACAGAAGAAAAAAAAAACAAAAAACAAAAAACAAAAAACTACTGAGCTAAGCCAACTTGTTTACTTCAAAGATGTGTTGCCCTTGGAAAGGAAACAAGGATATGCCCTACATTGGAGAAGGGGTTTTGCTTCTGTTTCTGTGGGATAAGAAAAGCTATAGATACCAACAACATTAATAATAATTCGATTTAAATGGGAGAAACACCTTGATGAGGAGGAGTGATAGCTCATCTACCAATGTGACAATTTTATAAGCTGTAAGGAAAACAACAAATAAGGGTGTAGTGGATAGTCATCCCAGCATTGGCCTGGAAGTTCCAACCCCCATTGAGGCTTCGGTAATGGTCACACCCACAAGGCAGGGCAGAGGAGGAAAGGGAAGACCAAGGATTTGGAGGAGCTCTCTCAGTTCTGGGCCCCTGGACGCTGGAGGTAGACCGAGCAGAGTTCTCCAGAGAACACCGCCGGACTGCGCTATACCTTTGCCAGACCCTGCAACCTACCCCTTCATTTGTAAGTTACACCACAAAATAAACCTCCCTTTTAACTATGTGGAGTGGCCTTAATAATTTCACCAGTATCTGGCACTCACATGGGGCAAATTCCAAAGGCCCAGGCTGCTCCCTCCCTCAGCCTCGTCTCCGGCTGGCAGATACCTAAACCTGCCTGCAAGGTTCCATTTAACCAGGGGACACCTACATGGTTCCATTCCCAAACAAGGGAGCAGCTAGTCCAGTCTCAGTTCCCTAGCTTAGCCCCTAGACCAGCAAAAACCTCTGTGAGTGAGGCGTTCCCTCTCCTCCCTGAGTGCCATCTTGGCTCCTGCCTTCAGCTGCCAAGCAGGTCGCCAGCAGGCCTTGCTTTGGAGCTATACCAATGCCCCCTGCTGGCTGAAAAGTGCCACTGCACCCCCCAAAACCACGGAAAGGTAAGCTTCTTTCAAGTAAAAGTACTTGATAATTTTACACCTTAAAACTGACTAACAAATTTTGAGTAATTCTTGTAATATGGCTGACAACATTACCTCACAAGAATTTAAAAACCTTTTTGCCTGTATGATGAATGACATTTTCCTGGAAATATATGACCTCCCTAAGACATATCTGGCCTGTACCATTTTGACATTCATTGTAATAATTCACACAGTGTTCAAACACTGGATTAATAATAAGAACAAAGATGAGTCATTATTGGGACTGACACAGGCTTTAAAAGATAGCAATGAAGGCTTACAGAAAAAGATTCTTTCTCTGGAATCTGCTGGCCAGGACTTACATAAAAATATTCTCTTTCTGGAATCTGCTAACCAGGAATTACAGGTTTTAAAAGATTGCAATGAAGGCTTACAGAAAAAGATTCTCTTTCTGGAATCTGCTAACCAGGATTTACAGGCTTTAAAAGTTAGCAATGAAGGCTTACAGAAAAAGATTCTTTCTCTGGAATCTGCTGGCCAGGACTTACATAAAAATATTCTCTCTCTGGAATCTGCTAACCAGAATTTACAAAACAAGCTTGTATCCCAAATTGCTTTTATTGATAATAAATATGAGTATTTAATGGATAGAACACTAACTCTCCAGAGTGAAGTTGTAGCTACTCAGACAATATATAAGGAAGAAAAATTATCATTACTTGATAAGATAAGGTCCATGGAATCATGTGTTTCAGAAGAACATAAAAACTTCCATGATTCCATGAAAAATCTGGAATCCCTTATAAGAGAGGAGGTTTACTCCCTGGAACAGACCCTAAGTGCTCGTTTACAAGCCCTGGAGGAAACTCTCAATAAACATGACAAGGGACCTAATAAGCAGAAGGGCAAAACCATACAGGTTGTAATGTCTCCAAATGGCTCTCATACAATGGCTTATCCTGTTATCATCCATGAGAAGCCAGCAGATGACACACACCCCAAGCCATATACGACATATACATTACAACCAATTTCAACAAGGGACTTTAAAAATATAAAGGAAGCAGTAGTTACATATGGGATACACTCCACATATGTAAAACAGATGTTAAATTCGTGGTCTACCTCACATAGAATCATTCCAGATGACTGGCATCAGTTAATTTCAGCTGTTCTAGAATATAGCCAGCAGTTACAGTGGAAAAGCTGGTTGAGAGA
Organism: Onychomys torridus; assembly: GCF_903995425.1. Classification (NCBI taxonomy): domain Eukaryota; kingdom Metazoa; phylum Chordata; class Mammalia; order Rodentia; family Cricetidae; genus Onychomys; species Onychomys torridus. The sequence goes on from NC_050452.1 coordinate 47,784,527, forward strand.
AGAGGCAAGAAATTTAGAACAACAAGGTAAACTCAGAGGTTTTGAGATCTCCCAAGATCAAATACTTGGTGAGGGATGTTTTGCTGACAGGAATGTACAAGCCATTTATGATGAGCATACAATATCCCTATGCTGTACAGCAGCTCTAAATGCTTGGGAAAAAATTCCAGAACCTGGAAAGGCAACTGAGGTATACACAAAGATATTTCAGGGACCGCATGAACCCTTCACTGATTTTTTACAAAGGCTGAACACAGCTATAACAAAAGCTGTATCAGATAAAGAATTAAGAAAAGTATTAACTGAGTGTTTGGCATTCGACAATGCTAATGCAGAATGCAAAAGAATACTTACACCATTAAAGATCAGATCAGCTCCTTTGGAAGAATGGATTCAGTATACTAATAGTGTTGAATCTCTTAACTACAATAATGAGGCTTGTATAGGAGAGACAAATCCCAGAGGTGAAAGAAGGCCCTAGGGTACCGAATGTTTTAAATGTGGTACACCAGGTCATATAAGTAAAAACTGTGCATGGGGTAATCCTAGAAGTAATACTCCTTCTAGGAATAGCCTAACCAGAAGACCCCAACCACCTCCTGGATTATGTAGAAGATGTGGCAAAGGCCAACATTGGACCAGTGAGTGCAAATCAAAAATAGATATACAAGGCAACCCTTTACTGGCGGGAAACGCCTCAGGGGGCCTCTTGCAGGCCCCCAAATCAAATGTGGTAAGAACATTCCCAGCCACTGTGGAAGACATTCCTCTCCAGGGCAACTGAATAAACCAATGCCTAATGTAAAAACCGATACTGCAATGGATGATAAAACAGCTCTGATAGATGAATCACAGTTTACAAAGAACATAATAAAACAAATATTTTGGCAGACTTCCATAAATAAACAAAGACCAAAGCTTAGAATTCGAATTAATGGCTTGGTTCTGGAGGGCCTGGCAGACACAGGTACGGATGTGACTATAATTACACCCAAATCATGGCATCCAAATTGGCCTCTTCAAGAGGTAGATGTCCAACTTTTAGAAATTGGCACCCTATCTCAGATAAAACAGAGTTCGAGATGGGTTGAATGCATAGGGCCAGAAGGACAGAGAGGAAGGCTGAAGCCATATGTAGCAAATGTAGCAGTAAATCTATGGGATTACAACAGTGGAATATCCAGATTAAAATTCCTACACTCTCAGAAAAGGAATACAGGCCAATGCATGTTTCTAGGAATAATATCATAACATGCTATAAAAAACAGTCACCAACAATTCAGGCTGTACACAAACAGAGCACAACTGCTGTTGAACTCTCAGAAGTACCAACTGCCTTACCTTTAAAATGGCTAACTAATAAACCTGTCTGGGTTGGACAGTGGCCTTTGACAAAAGAGAAGCTACAAGCTTTAGAACAGCTGGTTCAAGAGCAGTTAAATGCTTAACACATTGAAGAATCTACCAGCCCTTGGAATTCTCCTGTATTTGTTATAAAAAAAAAAAAAAGTCTGGTAATTGGAGAATGCTGACAGATCTGAGAGCTATTAATAAAGTAATTCAGCCAATGGGCTCCCTACAGACTGGGATGTCCTTGCCCTCTCTGCTACCCAAAGAATTGCCTATAATAGTTATTGACTTAAAATACTGTTTCTTTACCATACCCTTACAAGAAAATGATAGAGAAAAATTTGCCTTCACAGTTCCTAATTATAACAATTCTCAGCCAGTCAAGAGATATCAATGGAAGGTCCTCCCACAGGGAATGTTAAACAGCCCTACCTTATGCCAATACTTTGTGCAAAAACCATTGGAGATAATTCGTGTAAAGTTTCCACAATCCATAATTTATCACTATATGGATGATATCCTATTAGCTAATCCAAAGTTAGACACATTAGAAAGCATGTTTGAAGAAGTAAAAAAAGGTTTGCCTCACTGGGGACTGCAAATTGCTCCTGAAAAAATACAAAGAGGTGATTCTATTAATTACTTAGGATATAAGATAAAGTTACAAAAAATTAGACCCCAAAAGGTACAACTGAGGAGAGATCGATTAAAGACTCTTAATGATTTTCAAAAGTTGTTAGGAAGCATTTCCAACTTATTGGGTATCATGGGAATACCCAAAGATGGACTACAAAATTTGGCTAATACTCTAGAAGGGGACAAAGAATTAAATAGTCCAAGAGAATTATCAACCAAAGCTGAGAAGGAATTGGCTCTAGTAGAAAAGACAATTCAAGAAGCACATGTGGATCGTGTGGATCCAGAACTTAAATGCATTCTTGTCATATTCCCCTCCAGACATTCCCCCACAGGTATTTTGATGCAGAGGGAAGATATTATATTGGAATGGATATTCCTACCACGTAAACCAAATAAGAAATTAAAGACTTATATAGAAAAGATCTCTGATTTGATTCAAAAAGGTAAATTAAGACTTCGTCAGTTGACAGGAATGGACCCAGCAGAAATTGTAGTACCTTTAACTAATGAGGAAATTTCATCACTATGGAAAGATAATGAATACTGGCAGAGAGCCTGCAGTAACTTTTTGGGAGAGATTAACAACGATTATCCCAAAAGCAAAATAGAATTCATAAAGAAGACTGAATGGGTCCTTCCTCACATTGTACGACACATGCCAATTTCTGGAGTCCTCACATTCTATACTGATGCAAATAAATCAGGGAAAGCAGGATACAAATCAGGAGACCTAAGTAAAGTGGTACAAAGTCCATACAGCTCTGTACAAAAGGCAGAACTGTATGCCATTCTTATGGTACTGATGGACTTCACAGAACCCCTCAATAGAGTCACTGACTCTCAATATGCAGAGAGAGTTGTTTTACACATTGAAACTGCTGAATTTATTCCTGATAATACAGAATTAACTTCATTATTCATACAATTTAAGGAAATCATCAGGAAAAGGGAACATCCTATATATATATAACACATATCAGATCCCATACAGGTCTGCCAGGACCTCTAGCACAAGGTAATGATGAGATTGATCAGTTACTAATAGGTAATGTGCTAGAAGTCTCAGAATTTCACAAGAAACACCATGTAAATAGCAAAGGTTTGAAGAAGGATTTCTCCATTACTTGGCAACAAGCTAAGGATATTGTGAAAAAATGTCCTACTTGTTCCTTCTATAACCAAACTCCATTACCTGCAGGAAGCAATCCAAAAAGTATACAAAGAAATGAAATTTGGCAGATGGATGTGGTTCATTTTGCAGAATTTGGAAGATTAAAGTATGTACACCATACCATTGACACCTATTCAGGATTTCAGTGGGCAACTCCTATGAGTTCTGAAAAGGCTGATTCTGTGATTACACACCTATTAGAAGTTATGGCCATCATGGGAATACCTGTACAAATTAAGACAGATAATGCCCCAGCATATGTCTCCAATAAAATGAGATAGTTCTTTGCTTATTACAATATAAAGCATGTTACAGGTATACCACACAATCCCACAGGCCAAGCAGTCATAGAAAGATCCAATCGAACTTTAAAGGATATGCTAAATAAACAGCAACAGGTAACAATGACTCCTAGAAATAGATTGCATAGTGCTTTATTAACCTTGAATTTTCTCAATGCTGATGAGAAAGGAACAACAGCTGCGGAGAGACATTGGACGACAGACAAAACTCCTGAGCTAAACCAACCGGTTTATTTCAAAGATGTGTTGACCTCAGAATGGAAACCTGGATATGTCCTACGTTGGGGGAGGGGTTTTGCTTTTGTTTCCACAGGAGAAGAAAAGCTATGGATACCAACAAAATTAATAAAAATTCGATTTGAACAGAATAAACCCCTTGAGGAGGAGAAGTAAAAGATCATCCACCAATGTGACATCTCTTCAGGTTGTAAGAAAAATTTAACAATCAAAGGTTGGGGTAGGGTTCTGTTTTTGTCTTTCCAGGATAATGGAAATACCCATCTTCCAGAAATCATAAGGCCTTGGATATCCGGATGTTTATAGCAGAAAGAAAGAATCTATTGGTACCAATGTACATAGGGTAAGATATCACTGTCTAACATCTATATCTCTATCAATCTAGAATAGTTGTGGTTCCAATTTAATTATAAACCAAGCTGGCTTTGGAGATGGAACTGGCTCACTCCTTCTCTAAACCCAAGCATATTGATAAAAGAAAAGGTTGAGAGATTCTTCAATCCCATATCAGAAGAGCCCTCTGGTGTGAGACAGAAGGAAACCAATTATAAGGGACCATTATCTTCAAGATTCTAATTCTCTCCATGCTTATTATTGATTTCTTGGAATCCTTTCTTACATGTCATGACATCTTTAAATCCAAACCTTCCATTCTGATAAAAAATAAGTTTTTTTCAATAGCAATCTCTGAAGTCTCCACAAGGAAGATGGGGCCCCAACAACAACAACTCTACCCAATCCAGAATAATGCCATGGTAATCATCATCATACTATACTTCTTGCCAGAATTTCAGACAATCTTACCCATTACTCTGAGAGTTACTGCAGAATCTACAGTTAGTCTAACTGAGATTTAACTATCTGAGCTTTCTCACAACACCCAACAGAGATACCATCGCTCCCTAAACAGCAAGAAGCAATTCTAAGAAAACAACGCCCCTTATCCCTAAGGTTTCATATTTCTCAGGGTTATGGATAATGGTTCTAGGGTTGGGGGTGGAAGAAACTGTTAAACTCAGTACTATTCTTAAGGAAAGAAAATATGTTTCAAAAAAAAAGGAAAAGAAGAAATTGAATGGATAGGTATAAGATATTATGGTAGACTACCATATACATTAGTAAACAAATTTAGTAATATAGCAGCCTTTGCACTGTTATGAATTCTTATATGTTGATATAAATATAAACCCTTTATATTCCTATTTAAATTTGTATATTGATACAAATACAGAACTATGTTTGTTATATTGTACACATATTTTTACTCTTATTTGAAATATTTGTATATTGATACAAATGTGAATTTATATATGTCATACTGTATGTATGTTCTACTTCTGTTTAAGATATTCTGTATACTTATATATATTTAGGATTATTATCATATTGCATATTGCACTATACATTCCTACCTCTGTTAAAGATATTTTGTGTATTATCACAATTTAAAGTCATTGTCCTTTTACTGTACATTTGCTTACTGACTGTTTGCCTTATTTATAGGAAGCCTTAGTCCTTAGGTTCTTTAGGTAGATAAGACTTATAGAGTTATTGTCACCTATGCTTGTCATCTCTATAATTATGTTAGTTAGGTTATCCAGATTTATAAATACATAGGTCAGATGGACAGGTAATCTTCAAACACTTCATGGACCTAGAGAATATGGCATTTAAATAACTTAGAATTCTGTTGACATGAGACACAATTGCTCCTCGCAGCACCAATTTGATCCCGAGAGAATGTTGGGCTTCTAAGACATTTCCATTTGGAAGTTTGTCTTCTTGGCACAAAATGGCCTACTGGGCAAAGAACTGCCCTTCCCTCAACTACTGACAGTACAAATGCTGTCCTTTCTGGACAAGCGGGACACAAGGAAAGCAACCATTATACTTTGCCAAGACAGGGTAAGATGGTCTTTCAGAATTCCTGCTTCTGAAAATGGTCTGTCAGGTACTCTAGGCCTGCAGCCAATTTGAATGCACCAAGGATGCTGAGAAACATTAGGTGACTGTCCAGGTTGCTAGCTGCCGCTGTCTACTCTTGCAAGACTCCCGAAAGTTGCTTGCGTCCTTCTCCCATTTCTCAGGTATTATTATATTCCTTCTCAGGTCTTTGATGAGGTTGGAGATTAGCAGTTATAATTACAACTTAGTATATATACATATATAATATCTTAGATAGAATATATTATGTATTAGACTCAGGTTCTTTAGGATAGGACACCTTTTGGAATGATCTTTGTAACATGCCACCTACCCACGCTCTAGACTTCCCTGGATTTTACTATGTGTTTTTTGCTTGATATTGTTTGCACTTATTGTAATTCCAACTTATCTAAGTCATTATCCCTCATTACTCCTGGACAATATTTGATAACCATCTCTTTGTATATAGTCTTGTATTAGGTTAGAACTTTCTTATTTAGAGCTCTTCCCGATCCTTGGTCTTCTGCTTCCTCCTCTGCCCTGCCTTGTGGGCATGACCACTACCGAAGCCTCAATGGGGGTTGGAACTTCTAGGCCAATGCTGGGATGGCTATCCACTAAAACTCCCTGAAATCTCCAGAAGGAATATATGACCCTATAACAACAACTTTACCCAGACCATAATGATGCCATTTAACAAAAAATCACCACTCAGTGATCATCTTCGAACTCCAAACTCTTCAGGACAGTTCAAAGATGAGGTGGCCTGCTGGACAAAGAACTGTCCTTGCCTTGACTGCTGACAGTATGCACACTGTCCCTTCTGGACAAGCAGCACACAAGGAAAAGTGACTGCTGAACCTTGCTAAGACAGGGCAAATGGTCTTTCAAAATTACAGCTTCTGAAAATGGTCTGTCAGAAATTATAGGCCTGTAGGCAAAAATGTATATGCCAATGGTGCTGAGAAACATTAGGTGATTGTCCAGGCTGCCAGATGTCTCTGTCAATTCTTGCAATTTTCAGAATTTGCGTGCTTGCACTTCCTAGTTACTCAGATATTATTTTCCTTCTCAGGTCTTTGATGGGGTTGAAGACTAGATAGTACTATGTAGTTAAAGTTAAAATCCTTTCATATCTTAGAGTAGCTGGCGTTTTCTCTAGTCCTGCCTGGCCTACGGTCAGGACAAAGCTCTCTCACCTGCCAGTCCCACAGCTGCTCAGACAGACCCAACCAAGTAAACAAACAGAGACTTACATTGCATACAAACTGTATGGCCATGGCAAGCTTCTTGTTATCTAGTTCTTCTACTTTAAATTAATCCATTTCTATTAATCTATACTTTGCCACATGGCTCATGGCTTATCAGTATCTTACATGTTGTTACTCATGGTGGCGGCTGACAGTGTCTCCTGACTCAGCCTTCTTGTTCCCAGAATTCTCTTCTCTGCTTGTCCTGCCTATACTGCCTGTCTGATTACTGACCAATCAGCATTTTATTTATACAGAGTGATATCTACAGCATCTTAGCTAAGAACATATTAGATACTAGAGTTAGATTCTTCAGGATAGGGCAACAATTGGATAATCTTAGCAAATTGCCATTTATCTATGATCTGAACATTTCTGGACATTTAGCATGTGTTTGTTGTGATGTTTGTAGCTGGAGTTTTCTCTAGTCCTGCCTAGCCCCACAGACCCCACAAGTGCTTATAAAATAATTACTCAGAAGCTCATATTAAATAAACTGCTCTGCCACTAGCTCAGGCCTACCACTGTCTAGCTCCTACACTTAAACTCAGACCATTTCTGTTCATCCATATGTCGCCGCATGTTCTATGACTTTACCTGCTGCCTTCACATAATGCTACCTGGACAGTAGGCTGGCATCTCCCCCTCTCAGCCTTCCACTTCCCAGCCTTCTCTCTTTGTTTCACCTACACTTCCTGCCTGGCTACTGGCCAATCAGCGTTTTATTTATCAATCAATCATCCACAGCAGATGCTCTTGTTGCTTGTAGTTCTATTTTTTTTTTTTTTATGTTATTACCCTTTGTTTCCCCTGGACAATACTTGATAACGAACCTTAATATATATAGTTTGCATTAGGTTTAGAACCTTCTTATTTAGACAAAAAGGGGAAATGTAGTGGTATTTGCTCTGCCCCTGACCTTGGACTATGAGGCCTAAAGAAAGCAGTGCCTCTTGCCATTATACATGACCTCTTAAAAAGAAAGGGTGAGAGATCATGATCCCCCTTGTTCCTGCTTCCCGTCATGATCAGACTGCCAGGTGGATTCACTCACGGTGAGGATGACTTCAGCTGTTCACTCGGTTCTGTATTTGTGAGTGTATTTCCTCAATTTATAGCATAATAAATCCCTGTAACCCACTAAATAGACTCACATGTTTGATCTCAACACAAGATTATCTCTTTTCTAATACACAATACGAGTATCTGTCTGCACACTCATAAGGCTGAATTCATAGAAAAATATGTATAATGGAGGTCCAAATTTCAATTTGTTTTACAGAAATAACTGAGAGATTTTCAACTTAGGAAGTCTAAGTGTTTGCCCATGAAAGGAATAAGCAGGAAGACTTAGATGAGCATTTTCCCAGTATGTGTCACTGCAACTTTTCAGTCTTCATTTTTTACTTAAAATAAGGCACAAGAAGGAACTTAGCCACTGTAAGGGAGTTGTCTTCCTTCATTTTTCCATGTCTCAGAATTTCATTTAGATCTCCATCTTTGCCTTCATTTTCACTCTTTACAAATGAAAGGAATAAATAATATACACGCAATACATTACAATAAACTGAGTACATTTAGTGGCATTCACTCACGTAACTATATTTCAAGAAGCACTGGTGTAATGATTATTATTTAATCATTAATCAGGATACATGTATGTGATATAATTTGATAATTGGTATAGAGCTCATGAGTGAGGAAGAGAGACAGCAACAGGGAGAACAGCGGGAACCGAGAAGTTAGTGTCCTTGTAGTCTATGCATAGTTAACAGCATAAGAAACAGCCTCTATCATGCCTTTATAACATAGGGCAAGGGTTTAGTTTAGCTTACAGCTAATAGTTCAAGCAGTTTAACTCTTTCTTTTTGTATCTGTCTTCTACTGACACCCACATACACAATAATGTATGTACAATTCAGAATCTTTACAACATGTATTTTTGAAAGGTACAAACAATTCTAATACTGTCAAGTTTAATAACATAAATAGCATAAAATTAAATTGAATGTTTTATTTTGTATAATTTGGTTTAAATTTTATAATATTCTATTTTTTGTACTATATCACTATGTCTAAAAACTCTCAATGTCTTACTTAGAAATATTTAGCTGAAATGGTTATGGTCATCTAAGACTTTGTAGTATCAGAATATCTTTGATGGTAGATGTTCTTGCTTGATGTTGATGAGCATTTATTTATTAGCATGGCCATCATTAGAGGTTTGGGCATCTGCGACAATAACTTAAGATAAAAGAACAATACATTTTGTTGCGTGGACTGACTTTTTCTTCCAGGAAAGATTTGTCACTTTAACTGGAGACAATCATTGTAAGTCTAACAGTGGCTTTACCAACTAAGTATGTGTAGTATACCAAATCTGTTTCTATTTCAACATTATTCACCTTATCTTCACCAGGGACTGATTCTCTGAAAATAATTTTGGGGATCCAGAATAAGGACAAAACAATAAAGCTGTTCTCTTGCAGTGATAAAGGCCAGTTTGATCTCTTGAACACACATGAAAATTTTCCAAGCATGCCTGTACTCCTAGCAAGGGAGGCAGAGACATTGGGCCTCCTGCAGCTCCTTGGCCAGATAGAATTGCATGTCTGGAGCACTAGTCCACTAAGATGCTCTGTGCTAAAGTGGGTTGGTGACATTTCTGAACATGACCTCTATGATCATTATATATCTGCCACATATAGACATGCACACGAACCCACACATGTGTACACATATATGATATCTAAAATACATGTAATTGAACAACCTCCAACTTCCCTAGTGTCTGGCCTGTGTGTTCTGCATGTCTAGATTCTTCCCAAGTTTCTCTGTATGGTCAGAAGTTCTACTTAACCTCTCCTGCCTAACTATTGGCCATTCAGCTTTTTATTAAACCACAGTGACATATCTTCACACAATGTACAAATACCCGCAACAAATACATTTGTTTTAAATTACATAGAAAATGCCTTGTGTAGTTTAGAGTTCTGTTGCTGTGACAAAAGATAAGACCAATAGTGACTTGGAAAGGAATGGGATTATTTTGCTTACATATCCTGAGTCAAATTCCATTGAGGGAAATCAAAGCAGTAATCCAAAACAGGCAGGAACCGGGATGTAGGAACTGTTTGAGAAGTCATGGAAGAATGCTGTTTCCTGTCTTTCTCCTCACAGCTTTCTCATCTTACTTTTGGATAAAGCATGGGACCAGCAGCCCAGTGGTGTCCCTACCCACAATGAGATGTGCCCTCTCACATCAACCCATAATTAATAAATTATCTTACAGGCTAACCAGCCCACGGTCAGATTTTATGGAGGCATTTTCTCAGTTGAGGTCCCTCCTCTCAGATGACTTTAGCTTGTTTCAAGTTGGCAGAAAAGTAACCAGGGCATCGTCCACTGATATTTCACCATGAGACCACAGCACTTCCATCATCCTTTCAGGCTCCACTTCTGTCTTGACATTTCTACTTTATCTGCAGTTACTTCTATCAATTTTTAAAATCTGAACATTGGAATCAAATGCTTCCAAACTCCTGTTAGTGTTGCTATTTTGGCTTCCTTCCACCTTCCATCATGAATATTCTTAATGACATCCAAATGTTGATTTCTTTACTGAAGGTTTTAATTTACTTTCCTGAAACACACCAGAAGAATTGCTACGTGGTTTTACAAAATGTAGCTCATAAAACTTAAAAGTGAATACTCTTGCTTGATTCATAGGCTGGAATGAGTGCTGTTTTAGTAGTCATGATAACAACATTATTCTTACTGAATATCTCCATCAGAGCTGTTGAAGTGGCCAGGTGAAGCATTAATGAGATGTAGTGTTTTGAATTTTACCCATGAGGAATGTCTCAATCAGGGCTGAAAGCTTGGAATAAACCAATGTGTTGTCATTCAGGCTTTATTAAGCCATTATATAGAGCATAGGCAGATTGGAGTATTTAGGACCCAGGATTTTTCAGAGTGATAAATGAGCATTGGCTTTAAATTAAAATTAAAATTTAATTTAATTTAATTGTAGCCACCATCATCAGTAATCTTAGCCAGACCATCCAGACATCTTTTTGTAGCTTCCACCTCAACACTTGCTCCTGCACTTTTCACTGTTATAAGGCGATGGTCTTCCTCCACAAATCTCAGAAAAGAGTTTTTGTTGGCTTCAGACTTTTCTTTTTCAGTTTCTACATCTCTCTCAGCCTCTGCAGATTTGAGATAGATTTTTTTAAAGGATATTTGCATTTTAAAAAATCTATCTGACCCACTAAAAATTCTTCATATTAGCAAAAGTGGTTCTTCCCTAGCTTACCTTCTGTCTGTGTCTGTGTTTCCTCTCCTCTCTTCTCCTTTCCTCCCATCTCCTCTCCTCTGCTCTTTTCCCATCTCCTCTCTTCTCTTCTCTTTTTCCCTTCCCTTTCTTCATCCGTGTATTTACTCAAGCTACACTTTTCATTTCCCTCAGGAATCTTCCCTTTTTATTCTACATTGTCTATTTGTTGTAAGGGGCCCTTCTGGCTCACGAGTTGTGTTTCTATGCTTGTAGATGTAATCATTTCCCTCTCTGAATTTCAGTTTTCACCTGTATACTAATGACCACTGCAGTTACCAATTGCCATAATTTCAATATGTTTTGGTTTAAGAAAATAGATAATCCCAAGGAGAGGGAGAGAAACCAAGGGAATGGTGCTTTGTTTAGCCATTAATTATGCTATTTTATTTATATGCATTATATGGTGTTTCTAAACAATTATAGCAAAATTATCTGAGATGACTGGTATCAGATTACCAAAGCAAATCTAATAATAAGGAAAATATTAAAATATCATGAGAATGATCACAGTAGCAATGACATGAAGGTGGCACAGGTTGTTGGAGAAAATTACATTGATTTGATTGACACAAGATTTTCATCAGCCTTTAGTTGTAAAAACTATTCATTATCTGTTTCCTAAAATTTAAAATATAGTCAATAAATATACTTGAGAATTTTTTTTTTGTATAGGCTTTAACATTCACTTTGACTTAATCATTTTGGCGTATTTAGATGATAGAAGTTTTGTAATTTCTGTTTAACATTATTACAATGCAGTCACCCCATCTGTGATTCTTTCCCCATAGTTTGGCTTATATGGGTGCAAACTAGCTCTTAATTAACTCCTTACTTTCTCAGCAAAACAACAACATTAGAAGAAAGCTGTAAGGCATTTGTCTTCCCTGTTCAAATTAATGATTAGGAAGGAAAACAGTTCTTCATTTGTTATGGATTTCTTTTTTCTTTGCTTTCTTTCTTCATGACTGTGAATTCCTGGATATTCCAAATACAGCATTTATTTATTTTTTATTTTATCTGTATTTTTTTTCTCATAAGAGTTCCACTGTTTTTTGTTTCCATCTATGAAAGTGCAATTTATCAAATCTCAATTGAGGAAATTAAAACCTTCAATTGTTTTGGGAGAGTTAATTATATATATATATATATATATATATATATATATATATATATATATACACACACACACACACACACACACACATATATGTATAAATGTATACACGTATGTATATGTACACACACTCATATAATATAAATTAGTGATTATAAGAATACTTATTCAAAAAGAAGAGCAAAATCTTTATCAATTACATTTTATTTTCAAAATTAAATTCTATCATTTTACAATGTAAATTGAAAAACACTACATTTTAAATGCCTATCTACAATATGGCAGGGCATGGCATCTTTGAACCATGATATGATTTGTTACTTGGCAGCACGTTTCTTTTTCATGAATCTAAATCTGGAAATGACTCTTTTGTCCTCTATGTTAGCCTTGCCTTTGCTCTTTGAGGGAGATCATCTCCCTCTTTTCCCCCAGGGTACTCTTGAGGAGAGAGAAGTTAGAAATATGTGGATAGAAGTGTAGAGGAGAGTGACAGAAACACAGGATAGGTCAAGAGGGCCTGGGTCAAAACCCACTTGCCCCTTCTGTCTGTGCTTCTAAAGGAATGCCAAAGGGTGGAGCAAAAGACCTTCCCCAGCACAACCAAGTGCAGACTCTACCAACTACCTGGTGACCAGGCATATGGTCCAGCCATCCTCTAATGCAGCCCTGCTCAGATCTCACTAGGAAACCTGTGTGGGCTCCCACAGCTCTTCCTCTGTTGTCTTCTATTATCTCTCATGGGTAACAGCACATATTTGTTCTTGTGTTATATGTCATATGTAGGTTCTTGACAAATGTGTGGGAATAAGAAGTATTCCAGTGGCACTACTGGTTCAAGTACATAGAGAAAGGATTATGTGTGAACACAGTAATGCACCAGCCTTCTGTAGGCCAAGAACAGAGACTACAGTTCACACATTGCTATGCATTATTTGTCATCCTAAATGAATGTCATAAATGAAACATGATTTTTATGCTATGCTCTTATAACCTTTCATTTTTCTGAGCTTTGTTATACTTATATTATTTAGATAATGTTGTCTGTCATACCATTACTAGCAATCATCAAGGACAGAAGGAGCCTTATTTGTTTCATTGATTTCTCTGACATGCTGTCCAGTAATCAACAAATATTACTTGATTGATTTAATGAATAGGAATGAGAAATGTAAACACCAAGAGAGAATTTTGCTGGTGATGGTATCAGCTGACTAGGGAAGCCAAAGATCACAATAAAGAGGACTTACAGGGAACAGAGAGTGTCACCTTTGGACAATGCCCATGCATGCACATACTTGGGATGAAGTGAATATATAAAATGTAAAGAAGAATTTCAATACTCTAGACCTAAATTATGTTAAATTCAGTAAATAACCTCCCTCCCCCCCCCAAAAAAAAACTCTTACTGAAGTGGTCATTTAAATTCAAATGGATAAATTACTTTATATAGTTATTGTCTCTTTATTGAATGGAGCATTCTGGTGATAGCATACCATCTATGATTTCTTACATTTTTAAAATAGCCTTGAAATTTCTGTATCTAAATTGGGCTACATTTTAACAAAATCAAAAGCTATGATATAATATATTATAGTCATCTACAAAAATACGTAGTACTAGAGAAGAGATTAGCTTTCCTTTGCATACTAGATTTTACTGTTCAAAATTTAAAGCCCTGCCAATGCACCATCAATAAAATAAGTACTACAATGATGTCCTACAGATTCATTGATTTTACTATCTCATTAGCAAGTGGTTTCTAATCAGTTTCAGAATAATGTAGTATCTCTAATAGATGGAGCACTTTTCCTGACTTAGACTTAAACTTTCAGCTACTTCATAGGAAGGAAAATTTTGTGCTTTGCTTTTCTGCCTTGTAAAAGATCCAGGAAGGCTGTTTTTCAGTGATTTCTTCGCCAAGGCATCCAAGGCTTTTTACTTACAGGGACCTCAAAGACTATACATCAGTGATGGTTTCAAGCTAGATTTTATGGCTTCCGTGAACTTTAACTCTTGTCAGAGTGCCTTCCAATGTTGAAAGAAGGTGTGATGAAGCGGGGGAGACAGATGACACCAGGGAGAAAGGAACACAGAGAGCAGAGCTGCAGCAAGGAAGTAAATGGTCCCGGAGAAAAAGCACAGAAATTTATGTGGTGCTAGGTGAACTTTTACCTCAATTTTTACCTTGAGAAAGAGGTCACAACCATTGCCTTCCTTGTATCAGGCCTGAGTTCCCAGTGTTATTTACACACTAGCAACTGACTTTTCTTTCTTTTTTTTAAAAGTAAATTATCATTTATTTTTCATTTTCTTCATTCTTTTTTGTTCATTTTTCTTTATTAAGGAATTTTCTACTCACTTCACATACCACCCACAGATCCCACCTCCTCCCTCCTCCTACTCCCCCAGCCCTCTCTCCCAAGCCACCCTGCATCCCCATATCTCCCAAATCAAGGTCTCCCATGGGGAGTCAGCAGAGCCTGGCACATTGAACATAGGCAGGTCCAAGTCCTTCCTACTGCATGAAGGCTCTGTAAGGTGTCACACCACAGGCACCATATTCTCAGAAGCCTTATTATTATAAAAATATATTTTCAATAATGACCTTCATTAAAATTAAAAAAGAAAAGAGGATTAAGAAACTTGATATGGATCTTGTGAGACTTCTGTCTTTTGACGGATGAAAAATGGCAAATGATTAACTTTTTTTCTCTAAAAGAGCATATGTTTGCATCAGAATTTCTTTATCTTGAGAAGTTCCTAGGAAAAGGTAAACCTCAAGGTATTTTTTGTTGTTTGCTTTTAGATTCTAAGAGTTTTTTAGATTCTAAAAGCCTGAAAAGGAGGTGTCAAATGCAAATGTACCATTACTGATGCATGCCAGGTTTACCAGTATGGGAAAGGAAGTGACCTTATGTAAATAGATAATTAACTCTCAAAAGAGAGACTAGGCTTCCTCCCATGCTCTTGCTGTCTGTGTCTGTGTTTTGAGGAAGAGTCATGTACAGGACATAGCAAAAACTTGCTGTGGAACCAAAGCTGTAGATCTTTGCCAGCTTCTGATGCAGTTGTCTAGAGAAAAGGCCATGTGGTGCCAAGTACCGTTTAAATGGAGTGCAGCATATTAAAAAGCAGGCCAAATTTGGGAAATAAATTGATCATTATTGCCATTACTCTATCTAGACTGTCATGGTCTAGCCCAGATTTGTAATAAAGCCACATATAAGGCCAAAGAGACTAGGATGATATGACAAGTGTCCCCAGCACCCAGACAGTAGCATAGTGCTTGGAGGATAACTGACTGGGGAATAAGGGCTTATCAATACTGGATTTGGAATAAGTCAGAATTTCTCGGTATGTTTTCAGTGTAACTGAAGATGAAAATTGAGTTTAAATGCCTGATTTTGTATGTTTATTTGAAGTGTTCTGTGGTATTTGTTTAACAATGGAATTATGTACTTGTATGAGCTCAGGGATAAATGAAAGCATTTCCTCCATCTATTTCATTCTCAGACACACATAGCCAATCTCAAGTAGTTCTGTAATAATGTAGTTTATGATAGAAAAAGAGACTTCAAGGCTGAGAGAGAACTTAAAAGACAAATAGTGCCATCATCTCTCTGCTTGAATTCCTTGGGTAATGGTTTAATAAGTGGTTGCCAACACTACATTGTCAAGGATGTCATCACCTACTGAAGAAATATATGCAACCCACTGATGACACAGAATATTACACATTGACCCCATATATGTCTTAATGGCACCAACCTATTTGTCCTATTACCCAGGGTTATGCAGAGGCATTTTTGAGGTTATTAAAATGACCTAGTATGACCCATTTCTTTTCATCTGGCTATACATTTTCCCCCAAACTATTGCTACAACATTAGCTTTTGTCCATTCATTTTTTTATAGCATTTAACTTTCCTTGTCTATTGAGTTCCACTCTTCGATTTCTTGGTCTAAAATAGTGATTATTAACCTGTAGGTCATTGCTGTTTCACACGGGTCATCTAAGATGATTGGAAAACACATATATTTACATCACAATTCATAACAGAAGCAAAATTAAAGTTATGAAGTAGCAACAAAAATAATTCTATGGGTGTGGGCCACAACATGAGGAACTGTAATCAAGGCTTGCAGCATTAGGAAGGTTGAGAGTCACTAGTTTAGAAGGATGATTAAAACAAGTCTGAGTCAGACAGACCATGTTAATCTCATCACAATTTTGTAATCAGAGTTTGAATAAAGGAATGCAAGGTACTAATAGTAACAGCTCTGCTAAACAATTTGAAAATATTTGATAATCTCTTCTCTTGTCCTTGTAATAGTTTAATTTTATGAATGAAGAAATGTGTTAACTATTTTGTCCCCTTTTATAGCCAGTCCACTGTAGTTGACATTGCTACCTCTGATTTAGAGATGACCATATAAAGGCTAGGTGGGCTATAGGATTTTGTCAAAATTGCTTGAACCTAAATTCAACTTTTCAGTTTTTACTTTTAATGTGTGTGTGTGTGTGTGTGTGTGTGTGTGTGTGTGTGTGTGTGAGAGAGAGAGAGAGAGAGAGAGAGAGAGAGAGAGAGAGAGAGAGATGCATGCATGAGTGAAAATGCCCATGTACCTCAATGTGTGTAGAGTTGCCAATGAGAATCTGAGGAGAATAGAGAGAGGAAGGGTTTGTAAAGGTTAACTGATGAATACCAAGTTATAGGTTAATTGGAGTAAGCATTTATGATATTCTTTGCACAATGAAAATGATATGATGGATATAATAATATGTTGTGTATTTCAAAAATCTAGATGAAATACGTGAGCAAATATATACATTTAACATAAATTAAACCATATGAAGTGTATAACTATATGAAAACATCCCATCTTACTATAAGACGATGTACAAGTTTTATTTTTTATGTCAGCTCAAAACAATTTAAATATGAAAAAATTAAATGCAAACAAAAACATATTTTGTATTGTTAATTCAATATACGTTGAACAAGGATTTACTGGCAAGAATCTGGGACATGTATCAGAGGACTAGGTTATGGAATTCAAAACTATTTATTTTAGCGTTTTTTTTTTTTTTTTTTTTTTTTTTTTTCCATTAGTGTTGCCCAACTTTAGTAGGAGAAAGGAAAGTATTGCTGTCAGGGTAGAAATCAGGCTCACTATGCAGCCTGTTACTAATTCCACGTTCAAGAGTGATTGAGCCACTAGAGCCCTCAGTATTTGTTTGTTGTCATTGCTGTTTTCATTGTTTTACTCTTAAAGACTCTGCTTTTGTTGTGCACTTGTTAGCTCTTATTTTGGGTGAAAAATAATAAATGTGGACTTCAGAGTTATGGCGTAAGTTTAGAAAATACCATCTGCTGTAAGCACTCAGTGTGGAGGTCAGCATTGTCAAGGAGCCTGTCTTTCCGTGTGGCATGCACTGGCATGGCTTTCAAATTAGTTCTGACTTCAGCTCCAAGCATTAGAATTCTGTTTACATAGTGAAGTCTAATTTGAATCTATTAATGAAATAATTCAGTATACCTGTGTATCTTAAAGGGGTAGTGGCAATCACATGTCTAGGGTAAAGAATAAAATTGTAAAATTATGGGCTATCAATTAATCTCTCAAGAAATACATTTAAGAACAGAAATATATTTATTTAATTAAGAAGATTTTTATTAATTTTACACACCAACCACAGATCCCTCTAGCCTTCCCCCTCAAGCCACCCCCTCTACCTTCCTCAGAGATGGTAAGGTCTCCCATTAGGAGTCAGAGAGCCTCCTACATTCAGTTGAGGCAGGTCCAAGCCACTTCCCCTGCATCAAGGGTATGCAAGGTAACTCCCATAGATAGTGGGCTCCAAAAAAGCCAGCTCATCCTGATTCTACTGCCAGGAGGCCCTTTAAACAGATCAAGCTACAAAACTCTCTCACTTATGCAGAGGGCCTGGTTCAGTTCCATGGAGATTCCACAGGTGTTGGTATAAATGTCATGAGTTCCCACTAGTTTGGTTTGGTGGTCTCTGTAGGTTTTCCCCATCATGATTGTGATGCCTTTTGCTCATAGAATCCTTCTTCTCTCTCTTTAACTGGACTCCTGGAGTTTTGTCTGGTGCTTGGCTATGGATTTCTTCCATCAATTACAGGATAAAGGCTCTATGATGACAGGGCATTCACTGATCTGATTACTAGGGTAAGAAAGTTCAGGCACCCTCTCCACTATTGCTGGGGTCATCCTTGTGGATTCCTGGGAACTTCCCTAGCATCCATTTTCTTCCTATTCCCATGATGTCTCCCTCTATCATGGTATCATTATCATTGCTTTCCCACTCTGTGCCTGTTCCACCTTGTCCACTCCATTCCCTTATGTTTCCATCCCCCCCCCCCTACCCTCTATTGCGTGCCCCCACCCCAGTTAGCTCATGGAAATCTCATCTATTTCCTCTTTTCAGGATGATCTATGCATCCTTCTTAGAGTCCTCTTTGTTAGCTAGCTTCTCTGGAGCTATGGGTTGAGGACTGGTTATCCTTTGCTTTATATCTAGTATCCATGTATGAATGAGTACATACCATGCTTATCCTTCTGAGTCTGGGTTTCCTCACTCAGCATAATATTTTCTAGTTCCATCTATTTGCCTGGAAATTTCATGATGTCACTGTTTTTCACTGCTGAGCAGTGCTCCATTGTGTCTATGTAACACATTTTCTTCATCCATTCTTCAGTTGAGGGGCATTTAGGTTGTTTCCACATTCTGGCTATTATGAATAATGCTGCTGTGAACATAGTTTAGCATGTGTCTTTGTGGTATGATAGAGCATTCCTTGGGGATATGCCCAAGAGTGGAATAACAGGGGTTGAAGTGGATTGATTCCCAATTTTCTGAAAAACTAATGTACTGATTTTCAAAGTGGCTGAACAAGTTTGCACTCCCACCAACAGTGGAGGAGTGTTCCTCTTGCTCTGCATCCTCCCCAACTGTCTTCATTGTTTTTGATCTAAGCCATTTGACAGGTGTAAGATGGTATCTCAGAGTCATTTTGATTTGCTTTTCCCTGATGACTAAGGATGTTGAACAATTCCTTAAATGTCTTTTTGCCATTTGAGATTTTTCTGTTGATAATTCTGTTCAGCTCTGTAGCCCAATTATTAATTGGATTGTGTTGGTATTTTGATGTCTAGTTTCTTGAATTCTTTATATATTTTGAATATCAGATCTCTATCAGATGCGGGCATAGTGAAGATCTTTTCCTATTCTGTAGGCTGTCATTTTGTCTTATTGACCGTGTCCTTTGCCTTACAAAAGCTTCTCAGTTTCAGGAGGTCCCATTTATTAATTGTTGCTCCTAGAGTCTATGTTACGGATGTTATATTTAGAATGTGGTCTCATGTGCCAATGTGTTCAAGGCAACTTCCTACTTTCTCTTCTACCAAGTGCAGTGTAAATGGATTTATGATGAGGTCTTTGATCCAGTTAGACTTGAGGTTTGTGCATGACAATAGACATGGATCTATTTGCAATCTTTTACATGCTGACATCCAGTTGTGTCAGCACCATTTATTGGAGATGCTTTCTTTTTTTCCATTGTACAAATGAAGAAGCTTTCTTTTTTCCATTTTATCATATTGTTTGCATATAGAAAAAGTTTGGGTTCTTCATCAAAAATTGGTTTTTCGTAGATATGTAGATTAATGCCAGGATCTTAAATTCAATTCCATTGGTCCACATGTCGGTTTTTATGCCAATACCAAGCTGTTATTTATTACTATAGCTCTATAGTAGAGCTTGAGGTCAGGGATGATGATGCCTCCAGAAGTGGCTTTATTGTAAAAGAATTATTCTTTCAAGATAGGGTTTCTCTGTGTAGCTTTGTGCCTTTCCTGGAACTCATTTTGTAGCCCAGGATGACCTCAAACTCATGGAGATCTGCCTGGCTCTTCCTCCCAAGTGCTGGGATTAAAGGTGTGGGCCTCCTCCGCCTGGCTGTACAAGATTGTTTTAACTATCCTGGATTTTTTGTTTTTCCATATGAAGTTGAGTATTGTTCTTTCCAGGTCTGTGAAGAGTAGTGTTGGGATTTTGAGGGGATTGCAATGAATCTGTAGTTTGCTTTTGATAAATTTTCCATTTTTGCTATGTTAATCTTATCTATTCATGAGCATAGGAGATCTTTCCATTTTCTAATATCTTATTCAATTTCTTTCTTCAGAGAGTTAAAGTTCTTGTCATACACATTTTTCACTTGCTTAGTTAGAGTTACCCCAAGATATTTTATTTTAGTTGTGGCTTTTGTAAAAGATGTTCTTTCTCTGATTTCTTTATCAGACCATTTATCATTTGTATATAGAAGGGCTACTGATCTTTCTGAGATAATCTTGTATCCTGCCACATTACTGAAGGTGCTTATCATCTTTAGGAGTTCCCTAGTGGAATTTTTTTGGTCATTTACGTATACTATTGTATCATCTGCAAATAGGAGAAGTTTGACTTCTTCCTTTCTAATGTGTATCCCCTTGATCTTCTTTTGTTGTCTTACTG
This sequence comes from Onychomys torridus, assembly GCF_903995425.1. NCBI lineage: Eukaryota > Metazoa > Chordata > Mammalia > Rodentia > Cricetidae > Onychomys > Onychomys torridus. The sequence continues at coordinate 47,805,394 of NC_050452.1, forward strand.
CTCTAGCCAGAGCTTTGAGTACTTTATTGCATAGTTATGAGAAGAATGGACAGCCTTGTCTTGTTCACGGTTTTAGTGGAATTGTTTTGAGTTTTCATTAAATTGGATGTTGGCTGTTGGTTTGCTGTAAATTGCCTTTATTATGTTAAGGTATATTCATTGTATTAGTGATCTCCCCAAGACCTTTATCATGAAATGTGTTGGTTTTTGTCAAAGGCTTTTCCATAATTTAATGAGAGATCATGTGCTTTTTTCTTTCAGTTTATTTAAGTGGTATATTACATTGACAGATTTTCATATGTGGAAACCTTGCATTTCTGGATGAAGCCTATTTGGTCATGGTAGATAATTTTTTTGGTTTGTTCTTGGAATCACTTTGCCAGTATTTTACTGAGAATTTTTTCATCAATGTTCATGAGGAATATTGGTCTGCAGTTCTCTTTCTTTGTTGTATCTTTGTGTGGTTTGGGTATCAGGGTAACTGTAGCCTCATAAAAGGAGTTTGGTAACGTTATTTCTGTGTCTATTGTGTGGAACATTTTGAAGAGTATTGGTATTAGCTCTTCTTTGATATTCTGGTAGACTTCTGGGCTGAAACCATCTGGTCTTGGGCTTTATTTTGAGGGAGGTTGGGAAACTTTTAGTGACTGTTTCTATTTCCTTAGGGGTTATAAGTCTATTTAAATTGTTTATCTGTATATCTTGTCTTTATGTAATTTTGATATGTGGTACCTGTCCAGAAAATTGTCCATTTTTTTTAGATTTTCCAATTTTATGGAGTACAGGTTTTTGAAGTACAAGCTGGTGATTTTCTGGATTTTCTCATTATCTGTTGTTCTGTCTCCCTTTTCATTACTGATTTTGCTAATTTGACTGTTTTCTCTTTGCCTTTTGGTTATTTTGGATAACTTATTTATTTTCTCAAAGATCCAATTCTTTGTTTCATTGACTTTTCTTTTGTTCTTTGTTTCTATTTTATTGATTTCAGTCCTCAATTTGATTATTTTCTGGCATCTATTCCTCCTGAAGAGTTTACTTCTTTTTGTTCTAGAACTTTAAGGCTTACTGTTAAATTGCTAGTGTGACATATCCCCAACTTCTTTATGTTGGCATTTAGTGCTATGAATTTTCCTCTTAGCACTGCTTTTCTTTCTTTCTTTCTTTCTTTCTTTCTTTCTTTCTTTCTTTCTTTCTTTCTTTCTTTCTTTCTTTTTTTTTTTGTTTGTTTTTTGAGACAGGGTTTCTCTGTGTAGCTTTGTTCCTTTCCTGGATCTAGCTCGCTAGACCAGGCTGGCCTTGAACTCACAAAGATCTGCCTGCCTCTGCCTCCTGAGTGCTGGGATTAAAGGCGTGCACCACCACCGCCCAGTAGCACTGCTTTTCAAATGTCCCGTAAGTTTGGGTATATTGTACATTAATTTTCATTGAATTCTAGAAAGTCTTTCCTTTTTTTTCTTTATTTCTTCCTTTACCCATTGGTGATTCAGTTGAGTATTATTCAATTTCCATGAGATTGTAGGCTTTCTGTAATTTTTGCTGTTGTTGAAATATAACTTTAAGCCATAGTGGTCCAATAAAATACAGGTGTTTGCAGCTTTTTGTTGTTGTTGTTTTTATTTTGTATCTGATGAGATTTGCTTTGTGACTGAACATGTGGTGGTCAATTTTAGAGAAGGTTCCATGTGGTGCTGAGAAGAAAGTATATTCTTTTGTGTTAGGGTAGAATGTTCTGTAGAGATCTGTTAAGTTTATTTGTATCATAACATGTTATTTCTCTGTTAAGTTTATGTCTGTCAGACCTGTCCATTGGTGAGAGTGAGGTATTAAAGTCTCTCGCTACTAGTGTGTAGGGTCTGATATGTGATTTAAGCTTTAGTAATGTTTCTTTTATATACGTGGTTGCCCTTGTATTTGGAGCATAAATGTTCAGAATTGAGATTTCATCTGGGTGGATTTTTTTCTGTGATGAATATGTAATATCTTTCCCTATTTCTTTTGATTGATTTTAGTTTGAAATCTATTTTGTTAGATATTAGGACAGCTATACCAGCTTGCTTCTTATGTCTATTTGATTAGAAAGTCTTTTCCCAGCCTTTTAATCTGAGGTAGTGTCTGTCTTTGAAGTTGAGATGTGTTTTTAATATGCAGCAGAAGAATGGATCCTGTTTTCATATCTAATCTGTTAGTCTATGCCTTTTTATAGGTGAATTGATTTAATTAATATTAAGGGATATTAATGATCAGTAACTGAATTCCTGTTATCTTTTGATAGTAGTGTGTATGTATTTCCCTTCTTTGGGATTTGCTGCTGTGGGGTTATCTATTGCTTGTGTTTTTGTGGGTGCATCTAACTTCCTTGGGTTGGAGTTTTCCTTCTAATGCTTTTTGTAGGGCTGGATTTGTGCATAGGTACTATTTAAATCTGGTTATGTCTTGGAATGTCAGTCATCAATCTATGATGACTGAAAACTTTGTTGGGTAGCAGTCTAGGCTAGCATCTATGCTCTCTTAGTCTGTATTATGTCTGTCCAGGATCTTCTGGCTTTCAGAGTCTCCATTCAGAAATCTGATGTTATTCTGAAAGGTCTGCCATTATAAGTCCCTTGGCCTTTTTCCTTTACTGCTCTTAATATTCTTTCTTTATTCTGTATGTAGTGGTTTGATTATTATGTGGTGAGTGGACTTTTGGGGGGCATCTAGTCTATTTGGTGTTTTATAAGCTTCTTGTATCTTCATAATATTTCCTTCTTTAAGTTGGGAATGTTTTTTTCTATAGTTTTGTTGAATATATTTTCTGTGCATTTGAGTTGGTATTTTTCTTTCCTTCTTCTATCCTTACTATTCTTAAGTTTGGCCTTTGCATGGTATCCCAGAATTCCTGGACGTTTTATGTTATAACTTTCTTGGCTTTAGTGTTTTCTTTGACTGACAAATCTAGTTCCTCTATTGTATCCTCCATGCCAGAGACTCTCTTTTCTATCATTTGTATTCTGTTGGTTATGCTTGCACCTGTAGTTCCTGTTCATTTACTCAGATGTTCTATTTGTAGCATTTCCTCAGTTTGTGTCTTCTTCATTGTTTCTATTTCAATTTTCAGGTCTTGAATTGTTTCCTTCACCTGTTTTTCTGGGGTTTTTGTTTGTTTGTTTGTTTGTTTTGGCTTTCTTTAAGAGATTTATTGATTTCTTCCAGTTTTTTGTCTGTCCCTTTCCTCAATTTCTTTAAGGAAATTTTAAAATTTCCTCTTTAAAACTTTTATCACCTTCATAAAGTTATTTTTAGTGTCACTTCTGCTTCTTCTAAATTGTGATGTTCAGGTCTTGCTATTGTAGAACCACTAGGTACTGGTGGTGCCATGTTGCTCTTTATGTTGTTGTATGTACTTTTGCATTGGTGTCTACCCATCTCTTCCTCCAATATGTGCTAGAGGTGTGTCTGAGGGAGCTGCTCTTGGTCCAATCTGTGCTTGCTGTGTCTGTGTCTCAGGGGGCCACTCTTGGCCCAATCATAGCTCTTGTTCTAACTGGAGCTGGAAGATTCTCTGAGATCAAAGGAGGATGGGTTGGTTTGGGGTAGGGAGTGGAATGAGTCCTGTAGATTGCAGGGTCATATGGGAAATGTTGGTGGGGAAGCCTGCTCACAGGAGTCTTCCCTGCTGGCCTGGAACTGAGTCACCAATGAGTGGGGGTAGAGGGCATAGGTTGTGCTCCAGAGCCTAGGTTCTAGAGGCAGGATTCTTTGGGTGGGAAAAGAGTCACGGATCTCTTGGTCTAATCAGACCTGGCAGATTCTGTGTCTCAGGAAGTCTTGGAGGTCATAGGGGATGGGTGGGTTTGGGGTAGGGGAGTGGGTCTTGTAGATTACAGCATTGGATGGGGAATGTTGTTGGGGAAGTCTGCCCACAGAAGTCTTTATTGCTGACCCACAACTCGAGCAGCAATCACAAATATATTGTTTCACAAATGTTATCTAAAAATATCATGTTGCATAAGCAATTGGAGGGCTCTTCCCTTTGGAAGATGATTCCTCCCTCTCTTAGTATTCCATAGTTGACTGTCATTCTTTGTCTGTGGTTGGGGCCCAATGACATTTCCCCTTTTTGTGTTAGCATGCCTTTTGGTGCCATTCATGTTCAGCTCTTTTTTAGACAGCAGTGTTGCTGAGACTTTATAGGTGTAGCTTCCCTGACACTTCTAGATGGTGTAATTTCACGGTAGCTGTCATCGTCAAATGGCTCTTACCATTTTCCCAACCCCTGTTCTGCCATGTTTCCTGAGACTTGGATGCAGAAATTACATTGTAGCTAATCTCTCTTTCTCTCTCTCTCTCTCTCTCTCTCTCTCTCTCTCTCTCTCTCTCTCTCTCTTCTCTCTCTCTCTCCCCCCCCGCCTCTCTCTCTCTCACACACACACAGACGTAAACTACATAAACAAATGTAACTTGATTAATTTTGGATAAGAATTGATGTCTAGGCATTTGAAAAGTATCTACATTGACCATATCTTCTGCTGTAAAACTCTGCTTTATAGAGAATTTGAAGTTATGCCTCCTGATTTAGAATAATCCTGTAGTTCATAAAAAATGAGCAAACAAAATGGTAAGTCATATGTTACCAAAAAGAATAAGTGTTTTATGGTATATGTGGATAAATTTACAATAAGTATGACTCAGAACACTTACGATCTTACTGATTTACTTTTTCACCAACCTTTTTTTTTTCTCACTTTACTGTTTAATCGGGACAAAACCATAGCCACCTTGAAACAGTAAAAAACATGAAAATGTAAGGCATTATCTAAAATAGTTTCCCATAACATGTACTATTGTATCTGTAGGGAGTTAGCTGCATTATATGTTCTCCAGGCTGTGTTTTCCTATTTCATACACAAGTAAACAATAACTACACAGTTCTCTTAGAAGTTAAATGCAAGTCAAGTTGTGATCATTACCCACTGCAATAGACGTTCCTGAAGTCAGTGTACTGTCAGTTCACATTTCTAAGCACTATATATACATCTTGCCCTCTTACACTTGTTAGCTGCGTAGTTGGCCATGATTCCATGATTAAGGTAAGAAACCACAGCACCCTTAGTAGGTCATAAATCATCTCCCCTCTACAAATGTGGATTAGAACAGGAGTGCAACCTCATCACTTTTATGGATGGCTGTTTCTGATTAGGGAAAACACAACAACAGGTATATTTTCTCAGTCATCAGAATGCCTCTAGCTTGCTGTGATGCAGAGAATATCTGTCATTTTTCCTCCTCAACATCCATCAAGCAAAATTATTAAATCAACATGCATCATTTCATGTTATAGAAATAAATTTGCTGTTATAGAATATAATTTTGGGATTGATTTTTGTTTTTCTGCTCTGAAAAATAAACAGCTTGGCTCTATATCCATGGTTATGTAACAGCAGAAGATCATTATCTAGTGACAAAACACTATTTTATTGACATTTTCTCTAAATGTTCCATATATATATTCAATTTAGAAAAATTCCATTCATTTCATCCTGACACATATCTATCATTTCAATTTATTTTACAGACAATGCTTGAATCCAAAGGATATTCACTTCTGTGATGTTTACTTTCTGCTTAAGATATCCAGCACAAATATAATGCTAATTAAAGTTCTGATCCAGCTCAAAGATGCTGACATCAAATGCTTTGAGGATGGATCCTTATGCTAATTATATAATCTTGAATATAGTTCTTACTATCTCTCTAATTGAAGTTCCTCATCAATAAAATAGGGATGGTAGCAAAAACACAATTCACATTATATTGCCTGATTGAATGAGTTCATTCATTTAATTCGTTTAGAAAATTATCCCATATGTAGCTGAAGTAATATGAATAATATCCAATTTATAATAATCTCACTTTTGTTCATTTAATTGCTTGTTTATATGGCTCAAAACAACATATTTAAAATTTCTAAGTTATTATTTACTAATAATACCTATTTTCAAGTCACTTAGAGTGATAGATATGTTGATATTTATAATGTGACTTTTAAATGGTAAATAAAAAAATATTACTGATGTAAAGGATCCAGAGAAGTTTTGGGGAACTCTGTAAAAGTTGATGTTAGGAAATTATGATACTACAAGGAATTACATACTGCTTTGTAAGAATATTGCTCCCAAATTAACTGCTTAATATTTTCCCTTTTCCCCTCGAAGGTTCATTTTTTACTCCTGTCCAACCTGCCTGTGTCAGAGAGACAATCTAGTGACCACATCTGTCTGTGTACTTGTTTTATTGGTTTGGTCTATCATTGTGGAGCCCTAGGGACAAACACAATCATTAAATGTGTGTGAGCAAATACACAGACACACCACACACACACACACACACACACACACACACACACAGGAGAGAGAGAGAGAGAGAGAGAGAGAGAGAGAGAGAGAGAGAGAGAGAGAGAGAGAGAGAAGTTAAGGGAACTTGGAGTTTGTTATCCTAACTTCCTCCACAAGCCACAGGGAAGTATGTGTACCTCTTTCCTCACACTCACCTTGCTTCCATTACTCTGCTTCTGATAAATATTTCATCTCCTTGTCTATTTAAACCTACAGAGAGTTTTCTGGGCGACCCAATTTTCCTATCTTACAAGTATCTGTCCAAGATAATTGTAGAATATTCCAGAAATTGAACACCCTGAGATAAGAAGTTGCTGAGAAGAGATACCTATTCCACTGCCTTTCAGGACAGAATGTCCTTCATGATTGACCTCACGATGTCACATAGCCCCAGTGAATGAAGGCATGAAAATGGGCACCATGCAACTGAAAGGCTATCTTCTGTATACATGTTTCTGGACCCCTTAGTGAGGAAAGCTCAGGAATTCCAACATGTTGTCGCTTGCTACATAAAAAGGGAGATAAGAAATCCATTTGGACCTTGTATACAGGGGAATACTGGCTTTGCAGACTCAGACAGTTTCTTAATGATTGCACAGTGAATCTGCTTCCAAGGTCATAGGGTAGTAACACCCAGGAAACTACACTGTCCTTGCTCTTTTCCCTAGCTCCCCCTTCTGGATAACACCTTTATTATGCTACATTGAGATACAGTCAGAGAGTGCTTTGCCTCCAGACCCTTATTGAACCATGAACTCAGATTTGTGTAAATTGTCATTTCTACAGCGTGTGTGAAAATGTTAAGTGCTTTAAAGAGATGAGTTTTATGCTTTCTAAACTTCTTCATGGTGTGCTGGGTGCTGGGTGAAATGCCTTTTTAATGCCTAATCATTTTCAATGCGTGTAAGTATTTATCACCCTCCACTATAAAAAAAAAATATTCAAGAAGTCCTAAAATGCAAGAGTAGCTTTTGGAAACAGAAGGTCAGATCAGCATTCATTTGGATTTCACAAGGTAACAGAACACAGATTTGAATTGTAAAGTAGCTGCAATTATCTTTTTAACAGTCACAGTAACTCTTGTTGGCACCTAGCACTGTAATTACAGACATTGTGTTCAGAACAAACTTCCATTTTTTTTTTTGGACAGGCTAGAAGATGAAAAGATACACAAGGAGTTCCTGTTGTTAATCTCACTCCTTGTCTCTTCACATCTCTTTACATTTGAAACTATGACCCAAATGGGATTTATGCTTCATTATACAAGACATATTATTCTCTTTAGCTGAATAAAGAAAGCATGCCTTCATAGAGTAAGGTTGATTTTTTAGTGCTAGGATGCAATTTATGGTTTGGATGATGATAATAATCTTTCTAAATAATAAAATATACCAAGATATTGCAAGTTTGGGTAGGGTAAATAAATAATAATGCAAAATAATCATAGTAGAAATGAAACAATTCCTAGTAATAATATGTAACAAATCAGACAAGTTGTGAATAAGAAAGCATATCGTAAAACCTGGGAGAGATTCCTCAGCAGAAATATAAAAGTGTTTCTGTCTGTGCTGCCATTTGGTAGTATATGGATGGTCAAATGCAATTCTTTGTCATCCAAGTAATTTTGTCTTAGTTAGAAGAGAAATAACCACAACCCCCAAACTTATCAACCAAAGAAATGTGCCTCACTGGAATTGATTCTGAGATCCACAGCTTGTCTCTCACCTCCTTGTCTAGCAGTTTCCTCACATTCTAGCTCCCCTGTATCTATTGATTAGACACATATTAATGTGTTTATGAATACTAAGATACAATATTATATGACTTACTATAGAATGAAAACCAGGTTAGTGAAAGGAGGTCTCTATAAAGTATATACTAATTTAGTCAGGGATGACAATCGTATTGTATTTAGGTAATCATATGGTTAAGTCAATGGAGTGAAGATACATCAATCCTGTTTAGGAAAAAAATTAGTAAAACATAATAGATGGTTGGATTACAAACTTCAAAGGGAAAATTAAGATTATCTTCCATTCACTATTTAAGACTATCTTTTTAATTATTTAAAAGTATTTACTTTTCTAAGAACTTTTTGTAATATATATATATATATATATATATATATATATTATACTATACTATTATTAGCATTTCACCTTCTATCCCATCTACTTTTACAGAAGATAACTATGTTCAAATTTCACTCTTTAAAATTTTTTTCTACCTTATTTTTGGTCAAATAATCTTTGTGATTCTATTGCAAATAATTTAAAGGAAAAGCAAGCCAATCATTGTATTTTGGAGCAAAACCTTGCCCTTAAGCACCAGTATTAATAATTATTATCTAATTGATATTTACCGCATGTAGCAAATCTGGAGGATGAGAGTTGATATGTGTTTCCAAGTGCCTGCAGCTGACTATTGTGTGGGGCAAAGTTCAAAAGCACTATCATCCTCATTTTAACCATGTGGAGGATGGGAGGATTTGAAGATTTGCAGATGTTGAGTCTGTATCTATGCAGCTGCAGCTTCATAATCTATGTGGTTTCTTTCCTCGTGTGACTTCTACCATTAAATACACATAGTTCAAGGAAACAAACTTGTGTCTTATAAATTGATTGGCGTTTGAACCCAGGGTACACTACCGAGGTAAGTGTTGTGATCTCTCACTCACTATCATACAGTCTGTTCACATGTCCAAGAGGTCTTTAGTTTCTACTGCTTATTTGCATTCTCTACTGGGAGGTCAGAAATGTTGAGTCCTCTGACCTTCCGGTAGCCAGCGCTAACCTGGTGGGAACTCCAGCTTTCTTTTGAGAAGTTGTTGACACCTTCTGCTGAAGTCTTTTGCAGATAAATGTCACACTCTTTTCTCTGTTGTCATCAGTTCTTACTGTGTTCACCTCATCTGGCTTTTAACATTACTGATCTAGCTCTGCAGAGTCTAACATGTGGTATTTTACTCTACTGGGAACAGACTTTTTGCCTTATGACATCTGGGATCCTGCTGAGTGTTCTGAACCTCATTAAGGTGCCTGAAAGTCTCCAATTTTGTGTCCTTATAAATGATGAACAAGACTGAAGTGCATCTGCTAGCTTTACCCTTCTGTTGGCTGCAGGGCTCTTGTCCATATTGGACTCCTGGACACCTGTCTCAGTGCCTGCTTCCTCTGAATTCTCCTGCAGAAGCTCGTAAGCAAGTCTAAGTCCTGTGTTAATCAAGCCACCTTGTTTTACAGAGACTCTTCAATCTTGTGTCGTAAGATATTACCTAGAAGCATGTACTAAAATTATAATGTTCTGTTCTTTAATCTACATTAAAAAATCAATCTTTGCTAAGATATGAGCAAGCTTTGTTCTAGAAGCTTATAGTTGTAAGCAACTTAAATGATATCGTTAATATTGCTAAAGTCATATATATTTAAAGATTTTTTAGAATATATTGGTTATGTTAAAATGGCTTTCATTTCTATATTTTCTTGCATATACAGAATGTCTTTTTATTACATTTGAGCCCTTTATCCTCTCCTACCCTCAGAAATACATTCCCTCTTCCCCATGAGCCCCTTTTCTACACATTTTTTTAAATTTTCCTTTCTTTTCTTTCTTTATATTGTGAGTCAGTGAGTTTCATTCAGGTTTTTTCAAAAAAGCATGTGTGAGGGTGCAATAGTCAGGTGCATAATCACGTTGCTAATGGTTACACCACTTGTAAAAAAAGGCCTCTCCTTCTCTGATCAATCATCATACACATATAAGTCCTCACTGAGGTGTGGATCACATGAGCCCCCCCCCGGCTCCCTGGGGGCACTTTGGTAACAGGGTATTGACAAGGCCAATGTGTAGATCCTGCACAAGCAATGACAGCTGTTGTACATGTGTATAATAGCCACGGTATTCTCAAAACTGAGAGAATCTCACTGCTCCTCTACTTCCTCCAGCTCCTATATTCTGTCTGCCCCCCCCCCCTTTTTACATGATATTCCCTGAGCCTTAGGGGTGGAGATACAAATGCCACATTTATGGCTGAGAATTCAATATTCATTTCTTTTTTTTTTTCAGTTATTTGATCAGCTATGAGTCATTGTTGACCACTTAAGAAAGATGTTTCTGTGACTGATCATGACTGTAGCACTAATCTATGAGCACCAATATATAGTTAGAAGAAAATTTTTTGGATATATGTTGTCTATTTCACAAAAGCTTCACAAGTGTAGTCACATACTTCTGATCAGGTTTACTGAAGTGAAAGTAAATTCCTTCCTGTGGGGCAGGCATCAGACCAATAAGAAAACAAGTAGATACCTGGTGAGACTTGCCATTACTGAACAAGCAGGCTCAGCTTGCCTTGGTGGTTGGTATTGTTGCATAGAGTGTTCACAGTTGAGTAAGACTGTTGATCACAGTTCTCTACACTGCCCTGGCAGCCTACACAATACATTCTGCCACTATCAGAGCTACCTAGCATGGAGAAAACAGCTTAATTTTATTATGTTCTGAAACCCAGGCATGGGTCAGGTTCCATAATGTTTTCTTACCATCTAGTGCTTTAACTTACACTTTAATGAGAAGAAACAAATAATACTATCTATCTACATATATAGAGATATAGATATATAGAGACAAGAAAAGTGAAGAAAGTGGCAAATGTCACAACGTCATGCGGGTGATTAGACCATTCTGAGGAGGTAACACTTGAGATAACATCAAAAGATCAAAGAACAAACTCTACTGTGAAGGCAGCATTCAAGGAAAGAAAAGAGAACACAAAAGAAACAATCAGAGGCCGTGTAAAACAAAAACATAAAGAGCTATGGAGAGAAGAGTAGTTCAGGTCAAAGAGCTTAGCAGACTATCAAGTCACACAGGGGTGTTTGACCACATTAAAACATCATGAATTGAGTCATTGCACAGGAGGAAAGTTTTCAAAACTTCAAGGAATTATCTATAGTAATATGGTTTGTCATTTTCAAAGGTCACTATGGGCTTCCTTGAATTCTATGCTGAGAATACAGCAAGACAAACAGAAAGAGAGGAGGCTTGTGCTATTTTTGATATCTGTCTGTGATATATTAGAGAGGTGATGATAACTAATAAAAAGGTAAGTTAGATATGAAAGCTTAGACTCACAAATGTAGGATAAATAGAATATTTTCTTTGAATTTGCCAAATATAAATAGACTAGATATTGTAACTGTAATTCTTGCTTGATAACTGTTTTGTTACATATAATTTTATTATGTTAAAGTTAAAACTTTCCTTTTCAATTTAAAAAGAAAAGGGAAAGTGCCACGGATATCGCTCTGTGTCAGTGAAAGTGTTGCTCTGATTGGTTGATAAATAAAATGCTAACTGGCCAGTAGCCAGGCAGGAAGTACACAGGATAAGCAGAGAAGAGAATCCTGGGAAGAAGAAGGCTAAATGAGGAGACTCCAGCCTGCAGTCCAGGGAGCAGCATGTAATGGCACACAGGGAAAGCCAAGGAAAACATGGCAAGATATAGATTAACCAAAATGAGCTGAGTTTGAGTATAGGAGTGCTGTGGATATCGCTCTGTGTAAATAAAGTTCTGATTGGCCAGTGGCCAGGCAGGAAGTATAGGCGGGACAAGAGAGAAGAGAATTCTGGGAAGTAGAAGGCTGGGGAGAGACACCGCCAGCCGCTGCCATGAAAAGCAACATGTAAAGACATCGGTAAGCCACAAGCCATGTGGCAAAGTATAGACTAACAGAAATGGGTTAATTTAAGATAGAAAAGGCAGATAACAAGCAGCCTGCCACGGCCATACAGTTTGTAAGCAATATAAGTTTCTGTGTGCTTTCTTGGTTGGGTCTGAGTGACTGTGGGCCTGGCGGGTGAGAGAGATTTGTCCTGACTGGGCCAGGCAGGAAAACTCTAACTACATAGGAGCTAGTCAGTGGTAGGCCTGAGCTAATGGCTGAGCAGTTTTAATTCATATAAGCCTTTGTGTTTACTTGGGTCTGAGTGGCTGCAGACTAGGCGGGACACAGGAAAACTTCTGGCTACAGATAACAAAGGACTATAACTTAGAAATTACATGAGATGTTAGAAGACGTGTTGCAGTGAATGAGACCCCAGAAAAGTGCAAGACTTCATGTTTTGCTGAGTAAGCAGGCAGATGGGTTTTATGGTTACGAACTTGGGAAAATTATGAAACTGATTTACTCCAAAGGTATGGGGATAGATGGTAGTAGCTATTCTATTTTATATGGGAAATTTGAAACTTTGGTGGTCATGTCAAAAACCTGTTTTAATGTAGGGATTTGAATCTGAGTTTAAAATCCAGGCAGTAGCCAGGAATAGAGACTCCCTTGCACTTTGGTATTTAAAGTAAAGTCACCTGGAAAGAGAAGGCATCATACCCACTAAGATTTAAAGTTGGCATAAAAGTAGAGTTAGAAAAGTATTGGCTTGGAATAGAGGGAGAGAAGGTGTGGGGGTTGAGGCATGAAGATGTTTCAAGAAATATGGAGGGGCTGTTGTGAGTGTGAAAGGACTTACGCAGAGTATCTTGTTTAGCCTGCCAGAGTTAATTTTTATCCATCTTCTTCAGACATCCTAACCAAACAGCCTGAAACACAATGACAAACTGGAATCACCATGGAGAAATCTGATTGTGAGTAGAGGTGAGAACCAACCTATCGGTGCTTTTGTTCTGTCTGCTTGTCAAATGTTTTATGTGGGCTAACTGTTCTTTTCTAGGGCTTCTTTAGGTGGCCCTCTATTCATGACTCTTTACTTTTTGATGAGTAAATACAGCTTTCCTTCACCATTCCAGGATTAGGGTAGTTAGTTTTCCACACTGACCTTGTATATTCTATCATATCTCCAGGATCTCCAGAATCATTCAACAGATTCTAAATAAAACTTGCATTTGACATTGCTTGAATTATAATTCCTTGAATAATAATTATAATTATTGTCAACCTGTATGAATTATATTTGTGCTCATTGTTATTTGAATTTAATATCCTGTCTGTTTCTTTTGGCATTCTCATATGACAGTTCAGAAAAATGACGTTGGGTTTTAGAGTGGATGTCTTAGTCATCCTTGAAAAACAATTTGAAGCACAAAGTAAGGTTTAAGTCTAAGAATAATATATGCATGGAGAAAATGACACAAGGAGACAGGGATATAAAAAACGGGATGTATTTTTTGGTTTTAATCTCTCTCTCTCTCTCTTTCTCCCTCTCTCTCTCTCTCTCTCTCTCTCTCTCTCTCTCTCTCTCTCTCTCTCTCTCTCTGTTCCTCTAAAGAAAACAGGCCATTAGAATACTTTGTAAAGGTTGTGTGTGGTAAAAGGAACACTACTAAGATGGATAATGAACTGAAATATATTGTGTAAGCCCTATCACCCAATTGTAAGAATTCTTCCACAGAAAGTATCTGGCCATGTTTCCTTTCCCTAGGTCTTTGATGCTGCAGTTCCATGGGGGAGACTACAAGATGTCTCAGCTGAATACAAGAGAGAGAAGCCATAAACTGCTCCTGGGATCTCCTCCTGGGGTTTCCTCAGAGGCCACAGAGAAAGCAGCAGAACAGGCTTTGAAGTTCTTTGTAATTTTTCTACATTTCCAGAGTAATAAAGGAAGTGAATATGAAGCAGAAAGCCTGTGCTCACTGATTTCCCCTTCATAAACCTGCTTTGTCCTAAATTATTTGAGTATGATAATTTTTGGAAGATGAGCCTTGAAGGACAGTATGCATCTGGATACTTGTGCACATTTGATAACCTGTTGGATAAATGAGGCACCTGAACTTATTATGTACAATTAATTACACATGGAAATAGCAACCAATTTCAGACTTTCAAAATGTGTTTTCAACATCCTAATGCTGGCATATGTTTGTGGCAATTTGCCGTTTGTCTGGTGAGGGGTTGGTGTAAGACACATCTGTGGGAGAAATGACAGGAACGAAAGGCCATGTGATCAAGGATGCCTGAGGGAAAATAAGGTTATGCAGAGGTAATTGCTGAGAGTTGTCTCATAGATTTCATCTTTTTATTTCCCAAGGAAATGCACAAGAGGCTGTAGAGAGGTAGGAGAACAGAGCTGAGTGGAGAAGAAAGCAGGTCTAAAGTTGAAAGTGTGGTCGAGAGAAAGGAACAAACCCCTTTGGCTTTTTTGCTTTTTCAAACAGTGATCGCCATGATCTTGGCACTTTCTGAGGGTCTGCTCTGATGGGATGGGTTCTGTGAGTTGCCTCTTTCGTTCAGTCAAGCTGAAAAGTAGCATGCCTTCCATTGGTATTACATTCCAAAGAGCTGCTTGCTTTTATGGTTCACTTGAGGGATTCATTTGAATAATGAAATTACATTACTTACGCAGTCCCTTGAAGTCAAGTTTTAGCAACATATTTGCCTCATTAACCTATCACTGATTTTACATAAATAATTACAGAATTAAGTGTGGAAAACAAGTGTATCCAGACAAGTCAAATAGAGGAGCTCTAACAGTGCTAGAGACTGAAGACCAGAAAATAAATATGGTTTAAATGATATGTCCCTATATCTTTAAATTAATAAAAACTAGAAATGCATTTTAAAATACTTTGAAATTTGTGTTAATTTATATCTTTTTTAAGTGTTAAAGAGTTCTCATTTGTAAATCCATACTTCAACATGCAAATGCCTTGACTTTCATCTGAACAAAAAATAACAATTACAAATATTTTAAAAAACTAGACAAGAAGTTTCTAATAATGTAATTTTAAAATGAATTATTAATCATAGTTTGTCAATTATATTGCGAATGTTTACAGACTTGCCAATTATAACACATGTCCGAGGTCTTTTAAGAGGTAGAGTAGTAATTAAGATAAATACTCATATTTATTTTCTCCCAAGATGAAGAGATAGAATCACAATTCAAAAAAAGTGTTAGGTTTCCAACATGTCAAGTTCAAAAGATAAGGACAAAAAGCAACCTCTAATATATTCAAAGTGATGGATTATGATCTATTAATCAACAAAACCATATTATCAGTGGAGTTTCAAGAACTTCAGTAGATGGCATTTCTCTTTTCTTTGCTTGAGTTTCAAACCCATTAAATATGGTAGTAAGGCTGTTGAAAATCCAACTGCAAATGTTGTTAGCAATTAAGAGACCACAAGGTATTGTTAAGATAAAGGGATGGATGAAAACTAGAGAGAAGTTTCAGTTGTGTTCTAGGAGAATATAGCTCTCCATGTTATTCTGAAGGACACTGGAAGTCATCCTCCTGTCTTGAGCAGGGAACTGACCTGAGCAGGGTGCAATTTCAAAGTTCAGTGGTTTACTTCTGATCAGCAAGACAGCTTATAGGACCCTCTATAAATGATTATATGAGACTCTTCATTCAAAAGTTATGGATCTCAAGATAGCAAAGAAGAAAAATTGTTCTACACTTACAATTCTTAATGCTGAAGCTCATTGTTAGAAGTACACATGTACTCTTTTCACGGGAGTTGTGTACTGTCATTAACCTTTCTTGTGTTGGAATACTGAGTGTTCAAATCCAGAGTACTGAGATACAAAGCAGAGAGTGTGCTTTGTGTTGGTAACTGCTCCTAAGCAGAAGGGGATGTTGTCTGGCAGAAATGTCAATTAACAGTTCCTGAATAAACTTTTACCAACTGGGTGAGTACCTCCATTTCTCCAAGGAAGAATGGTTATAAATTTTACACCTTAAGTAATAGAGTTCTGTGATTATATATTGTTATTGCAGGAAATGTGGTAATACTCTTGAAAACTGAAGATAAGATGGCTGGTTAGTGATTATGATATTCTGTATAAGGATGAAAACTGGTATCTCAGTTTTAGTGACAGCTTTTTTCTATGATCTATAGAACTATGCCAATGAATGGATTTCCAAGTTTTAATAGTTCCACACATTACATTAGCACTTGGGCAGTGGGATACCAAAGACACTCTCATTAACCCAAGACTTCTTAAACTACTGTCCTAACAATTGCAAAAAAAGAGTATGGGAAAGTATCTATGTAAAGCCCTGTCCTCCAGTATTTGTTCATGCTCTCTGTGCTTGCTACATATCTTTTACACTTTGCATTTTGAAATAGGAATTTTTTTTTACCCATATAGTTCATGCTGGACTCAAACTCATAATGCTACTGCCCCTTCCTCTCTAGTGCTGGAATTACAGAAAGTTGCTACTGTGACTGATACTTTTCTGTGAGTAGCAATTGAGCTTCCAATGTATATTTTCAATTACCCAATGATGCATAATCAGTAAAATTATACTCTATGGTGAACTAAACATTTATTATTTATTTTCATATACATATAAGATGTATGCATATATACATAGATATAGATATAGATATAACCTTTCATGGATGAGTGGAGAGAGTCAGAGACCATCACTTGAGTATCCATTTGTTTCCTACAATTTGTTGTGTGCCACACAATCTTAATTGCAAGTGTCCCCAGAGAGGGCTGGATTATATACTAGGTGAGGGGACATCCATCTATTTGTCTTTGGAAACAGTCTATAAAGAACTAGAGGGAGCTCAAGGACAATGGTGAAGTTCTTCTAACTGGAAGCAGAAGAAATGCACTCACAGGAAAATGAAGCTCCCTACCTTATAGTAATTGATGAATATGGAACGTGATTGGCATAGTTGCTCTCTAACCAAGTCTCACGCATAAACAAAAAACAGCTGTGCTCAACAATGCAATTAGAAAGAATGAAACTTGATTAGGACTATACTTGTGGGGATGACAAGCATTGCATGATCACAATATGAAATAAGGCCTGTGATTAAGCCAACAAGGCAATATGACTAGAAGAATCTGAAAATAATCTCATTAGAAACCACTTGAAATTCCAGTGAAACTGGGATTTCTTATAAATTTCTTCACCATTTACAATCCACATATAGAGTATAATCTGTGCGACTGAGAACCCAGCAAGTATTTCCTGGAAGTCTTCCAAGACGCTTGCTACTTCCTTATGTGGCTTATAATATATTAGTGATTAGCTCTGAGTCCCCAGTAATGCATGGGTGTCACATTGATGAAAGACATGAAAGCACTCCCACTTAGAGTCATTTAACCAAGAACAAGTCCAGATTTGAATTCTCTACTTCTTGCTCCCCACGTCTTGTGTTCCTCTGTCAGTTGCATGAGTCTATGTGGGCCTTGCAGGTTGTCTGTGAATCTCTTTGTCTGTCTGTCTATCATTGTTTGTCTGTCTGTCACAAGGGTTTCTCTACGTATTCTTTGAATAGCTTATAAACATGACATTGAGATAGAGCAGGATACATTAAAAAGATCTTTGACAGAGCTTTAGAAGGGATTAGGTCACTGGCTCCAACTGATCCCAACTGACTAGGTAGAAAATGTTTATTTAACAGCCAATATCGATAAATGGTTGCTTTGAAGCTTTGTGGTAGATTTTTAACAAGTTGTCTTCAAATTCTGGATTTTCTAATTTTAGCAAATGACACACATGTGTTACTTTGGATCAGGGAAGAGAAGACTACATACCTCAAGATCACAATTTATGATTACACTAACCTCAGTTGTAAACACTCATACCATGAGAAAGCCAAGGCAAGTAAGGTTAGTTCTTACACTGCTCTCTTAAAACTCTGTCAAACAAACAGTATTTAGACTAGCAGCCATTTCTCTCAAGTGACCTCAAGGTGTATTCTTAACTCTGGCTTTGAGGTTGAGTAAAAATTCCCATCTTTTCAGATGTAAGAGATAGTTTCAGAATATTGCATGACCTTACTTCCTTATGGTTTCCTTCACCTATAAGAATACACTATGTCCCTATTTATCATAATTACAGTTATTTGAGAAGTGGGAACCACGGCTGAGAAAGTGCTTCCATTTAACTGGCCTATACATAAACCTGTGAGGCATTTCTAAATTAGTTAACTGGCCTATACATAAACCTGTGAGGCATTTCTAAATTAGTTATCGACTTGGGGGAGCAAGTCCATTGTGGATGATGCTATCCTTGGGTATGTAGCTGTGGGCTGCAGAGAAACAAACAAAGAAAAGAAACAAACAAACAAACAAACAAACAAAAAGGTTGAGCAAGTCACAAAGAGCAAGCTGGTAAGCAGCACCCTTCCATGACCTCTGCTTCAGTTCTGACATTCAGATTCCTGTCTTGAGTTGCTGATCTGACTTCCTTTGATATACTTGATGGAGAACAACAAGGAGAAATAAGCCATTTCTTCTCCACATTACTTTTGGTTATGGTATTTTGTCACATCAAAGAAAAAAAAATGAGCTAAGGCAGAACTTGTTACCAGCGAGTTGACTATTGCTGTGACAGACCTAACTATGTTGTCTTTGGGACTGTAGAAGAAAATTAGGACATTGGGATTAAAAAAAAATAAAGATTCAGAGCCCCGTTGGCTGTTTTATGGGAGCTTGAAAGATGAGAGAGTATTGAAAGAAATACAGAAACCGAGACCCGGCTTGTGATATGTCAGAGGGAAACACAGCCACTATGAAGAGTGTTTAGGTTATATTTTGAATTAAGAACTATGGTTCTGGTCAGCTATGGCTGAAGAATGAGCTGTAATTAACAAAAGAGTTAAACAATTAGATGAAGCTGAGCAATTGCTGTCGATTAAGAAAAGACCAGCATCATTGAGCTGTCATCTTCTAGAAGCAGTTTCTCAAGGTAATTACACAGAAACTGTGTTCCAGAGGGGGTTGACGCTACAGCTCATGCTCCCAGTGGAACTGGGAAATGTGGAAGAGTCACCCAGGCATGAAGAGATTATGGAGAAAAGCCGAGGTTTGACACTGTGGGGCAGGTATGGAATCTGTGATGAGAGGCCATTAGTGAAGGTACAACCTCAGGTGTGGTCGAAGTCCTAGGAATGAAGGGGTCATCAGGAAGTTGTGTCTTGGGACCATGTACCAATATCAGAGTCCCTGAAGACAATTCTGGGAAGGCTATTTGTGAAAGTGCAATACAGTGGCAGCAGAAACCTCAACATTTTGGAGATGTCAGTACCAAGAGATGAGCTCCAAGGGCATCAGCAGATGGAAATGACCTGGCTTGAGCCTTGAACATAAGGTGTGTATGCTGCAGAATCTGGGATCAAAGAAGTGGCCTGGGCCCTTTGGAGCCCAAAGGATCATGAATGGGTATCAGATATCATGTATCAAACTTTTTATACTGCTAAACTTTTATTTTCCTTTGCTTTGATTATAACTGTGCCTTCTTGGAATAAGAGGGTATTTAAGTTAGTTTTGATTTTTCATGATCCTACCATTAAGAGACCTTGGATAATTTAGAGAGACTTCAATCTTTGAAAAAAAAATTCAAATGTTTTAATGATACTTTTAATGTGTTAGCATTTTCAGACTGTGAGTCTTTTAAAAGTCAGAATTTGTTTTTATGAGATATTGATATTGATATGAGGTCTTGAAGAGAAACAGGGAAGGAAAGGTTATGCTGTAACAGTCATGTATCAGGGTAGCAAGCTGACAAGTGATTGATTGTCCTGGTTGGGTTTTGTTTGTTTGTTTGCTTCATTTTGTTTTGTCATCTTGACACAAGCTAGAGTTATCTGAGAGAAAAAACACAATTCAGAAAACGATTTCATAAAATTGGCCTGTAGTTAAGCCCATGTGGCAGTTTTTTAATTAGTACCATCCTTAGGTGGGTATTCCTGACACATATAAAAAAAAGCAGCCTGAGCAAGTCTTGAGGAACAAGCCAGGAGGCAACATTCCTCCATGGCCTCTGTTTCAGTTTCTGCCTCCAGATGGCCGTTTTAGGTTCCCACCCTGATTTTCTTTGATGATGGACTATGAGATAGAACTGCAAGCTGAAACCAAACTGTCTTACTTAAGATGCATTGGTCATGGTGTTTTATCATAGAAATCTTAACTGAGATTCAACCATTTAGAGGATTAATATCTCACATGCCTATACTGTGAGGAGTTTCTGGAGTTTCTCTGCCTATTCCTCATTTTCAAAGGACAGTAGTGTTGTTTTGCTACATGTCTCTCAAGATGTGTGAAGGGATAGGAAAAATGTCTCCTAGCTCTTTGATGTTAGGCACCTGGGATCAACCTTTAAACCTACAGTCAGAAAGAGGCACCAGGGCATCAAACAGGGATCCTAGCAGCCTTTCAGGACAACCTGGACTGTTCCTCTTTCATAGTATTTTTTTCTTTCTTATTGAAATTAATTCTTTGATCTCAGCATCCCTTGCTAATTGTACAACTTATTTTTCAAAATATAATCACAATATGTGTATATTTAAAAATAGCCGTATGGCTACCTAGCTTCAAAATTCAGTTTTAAAGTCGTTTTCTGGGTCAACATAATTCATCAGAGATTTTGAAATGAGATCTTATACAAAGCTTAAAGTATCACAATTATAAAATTTGAACACTAAGATTATACACAAAGAGCTAGTGATGATAAGTTTAAGGTCTACAACCAAATTTTCCTAATCACTCATAGTATATCATTAACATAGAAAAATAAAACTGTTTAAATTTTACAGTAAAATTAACTGTTACTTAAATATTCATGGAAATTAAATCCAATATAGTCATACTTCTTACCTTGTTTCTGTTATTTATTTACTGACATTATTTACTGGGCACAAGAAACGAACCATGATGCACAACAAAACTCATTTGAGAGTTTTATTAGGGAAGAGGGAAAGATGGGTGTGAGTAGGCATACTGGAGAAAACATGTGGAAAGAGAGTGGGGGAAACAGGCAGAGTCTGCTTTTATGAGCCACCTACTGCATTTGTATATGGGCTTATGCAGCTATGCCATGCATGTGCAGAGATTACTTAGGACATAAGGCCCTGGAGTGAATAAGCATTTTGCCTGGCTGCTGACAGTACATGTGTGGTCATGTGACCCCAGAAGCAGCTAGAAGGGCATCAGGAATAATAACCTTCCCTTTTTTTTTTGTTATTATAAAAAGTAAGGGGTTAGGGGTGGTGGGTGAATGGGAATGGGGGTGTTGCATCTCTTGGAACTGCTTCCAACTGACATAGTGGGTTTCAGTTAATTTTTAGGGTTGGGGGCCTTTTCCCAAGGTAGCTGGTCATCCTGAGGTAGCTGATTGTTTTCACTGATGTTTTGAGCCCTGTGGAATCATCCAGCACTGCTTGGATCTGACAGCTTGGACCTGACAAGACACTGACAAGGTAGAAGATGAAGTTTATTAAAAAAAAAAAAAAAAAAAAAATCTTTGTGTAGATTCTGGCATTTGAGGGGGAGAGAAGATAAGGGAGGGTCCCCAAAGGGTCACAGGATGAGGGAGGGGCAAACTAAGACCAGGAAAGTTTGAATGATACTTATCTGAAGTGAATCTGATCTGTCTGCATGGGTCCAAGTCGACTCCATGGAACTCAGAAGGGATTTTTAACTTTATGAAGGAGACAAACTTTAGAGATATTAAGAGGCAACCAAAGGGAATTATGATCCCAAGCTTGTAGCTATGATATTACAGTGTTTAGTACTCTGCTATCAGACTTTTATTGGTTAGTGTTAAAGTTATGGAGTCATGTAGAGAGGGAGAAGGAGAGAGAAAGAGAGAGAGAGAGAGACAGAGAGAGACAGAGACAGAGACAGAGAGAGAGAGAGAGAGAGAGAGAGAGAGAGAGAGAGAGAGAGAGAGAGAGAGAGAGAGAAATCTGGAATGTGCTTTATTCTTTCCATTATTATCAATTAGGCTTTCTATTTTCACCTGAGACCAACCTTAAGGCACCTGCTTCCTTTGATTATCGTGGTATCACCTTAGCATCAAGGAGACACAGGTAATTGATTGCTGAGGGCAGTTAACAATAATAAACTGTTATATTAAAGTCTGTTTTGCAGAGTCCAGTCCCTTTTGAGTCCAGAGGTGTGAATACCTCTGGAGTACTACTATTTCTTACCACCTGGATGTATTTGATAGTCCTTGTACCCCTGGATCTATGGCTGATGGTGGTCCTGTAAAGGTCAGCTGAGTAGTTAATTAAAATTTTGAATATGTCATTAGAGATACTGATGAAGGAGAATATGGTCAGTAGAGATAAGAGATTGTAGAATGGGAATCAGGAAGAAAAACATGTGGGGTCCCAATCCAGTGGGGTTGAGTATGGTTGTAGGATGTAGCCTCATTCTTCTGGGATTGGAGACAAAATAGTTCATCTCCGTGTCCCCTGGAACTTAAGAGAGCAGGGTTCTGCTTGCATCAGTGTGTATGAGGAGGACTTACTCTGGGGTGGAGGTGGAGTAAAAGGTTTTAGATGAGAAAGGTGCATCCTGTGAGAAAGGCCCACCAGCTTGGCAACTGTGGGGTTTACAAGAATTACCTTGAAGGGTTCCGGCCATTTATGGGAAAGGGGTGGGTGAGTGGTGCTAGCCTGGGGGTGAAAGGAGGACCTGACCTTCAATGGTGACTGAATGTGGGCAGTGGTTGTCACAGGGCCAGGGTAGGGAATAGTCTTCAAAATTCCATAGGAGGGAATGGAGGTGATAAAGTAAGGGGGTAAGCAGGTGGTTAGGGAGGGGGCAAAGGTTTGGATGGAAGGCAGGGGGTTAGAACTGGCCTCCTATACTTCAAAGGGTTTCAAGGGGTGAAATTAAAAAGGGTTGCTTGGGAAGAGCCTAGAGCCTGAAAAAAAGCCAGAGGAAATAGTTTTACTCAGTCACGATGAAGTTCCTGTGACATCTTATTAAAAATATTTTTTAAGGAGTCCATTCTACCTTTCCTGAGGACTGAGGATTGTATGGGATATGGAAATGCTTAGAGCTTTAGATAGGGTTTGGGAAATCTAGGAGGTAAACTCTGTGCCATTATCAGACTGGAGAGAAGCAGGGATCCAAAATTGATGGATAATCTCCCAGAGGAGGAGGTCAGAGACTGTCTGAGCCCATTTATCAGTAACCAGGAAAGCCTCCACCCAGCTTGAGACAGTATCCACTAGGGCCAGGAGATATTCAACCTATTTGATGGACATATGGGTAAAATCAAGTTGCCAGTCCATCCCTGGTGGGTGGGAAAAGGATGGCTCTAATATTTGGAATTGGAATCTGACTTTTGATAAATTTTGTAAGAGGCAGTGATAGTTTTTAAGAACTGTAAGTCCTCAGGGGTAGCTGTAGGTGTACCTTGACAAAATGAAACAGAGCCTGACTATTAGGATGAAAGAGCTGGTATAGATAGGACAGAATTTGCTGAGTGTCAGGATATGGCTGTGATGATGTGCATTGTAGTGTATGGATTCCCTGTGGTGGGTGGGATAACTAGAGGGCAGCTGTCCTAGCTGCCTGGTCAGTTTGCTTATTTCCCTTAGAGATGATGGAGCTACCAGTCTGATTAAACCGGCAGTGAATAATTCCTATAGCTTTGGGGAGATGGGAGGCTTTCCATGGCCATTATTTGGCCCAAGTTAGATATGGACCCTCCTTTTGCTGTAAGAAGTTCACACTCTTTCTAGATGACAGCATGGGAAAGGAGGATATGAAAAGTATATTTTAGAACCTGTATAAACATTTAGAGATTGTCCTTGTGCCAATTGGAAGGCATGGGTGAGAACTATTAGTTCAGACTGTTGGTTAGTAGTGTGGGCAGCAGGTAGAGCCTGTACTTCAACCACCCCAGTATGTAACACTATGGCATAGCCTGCTTTACAGGTCCCCTCATGTAAAAAGGAGCTGCCATCTGTGTACCAGGCATCCAGGCATAAGTGGCCTGAGGCAATCTGCCCTCCTGTATGTGTGAAGGATGGGACAATAGTTCTTCTAAGGTTTTAATGCAGGAATAAGATGGAGAGTAGTCAGTATTAGGGTGAGGGAGGAAGTTTTAGATATTAAGGGGTGGGCAAGACATGAAGGGTTGGAAAGCAAGTGTAGCATCTTCCATTAGTGCCACTTGGAGAGAAAGAACTCAGGAAAGAGATGAATTTTGTAAGCATTTATAAGTTAAGAGATGGGACAGATTGTGGGAGAAGATAGTGGTGGGTGACCCAAAGGTTAGTTTCATTGATTCATGAATAAGGAGCTCAGCAGCTGCTAAAGCTCACATGTAAAGTGCCCATCCTTGAGTGGTGAGGTCTAGTTTTTTTGATAGGTATGCTATAAGTGCAAAGGAGGATCCCAACTGGTACCCTAGGGTTCCAAGTCACATCATTCTCTTCCTGTTCCATAAAGGGAGAAGGGATGAAGTGGGTGTGGGAGATGAAGTGCTGGAGCTTGGAAGTGAGCCTATTGGAGCTACTGGAAGGGTTTAGTAATGGGATAAATGAGGGGTTTTTGTGAGAAGCCAAGAGATTCCTCATATAAGGGGCAAGCAAGGAGGATAAAAGAAGGGACCCAGGACAATTAGAAGTCAGCTATTTCCAGAAATGATAAAAATCTACTGTTTAGTAGAGGTGACTGAAAGAGACTGGATTAGGTGCTTTTGATCTAAAGTAATAGCTGTGTGGTTTGGGCTAATGGTTAGACACAAATAGGTGGCCTGAGGAGTGGACAGTTGGACCTTGCAAGGCAAGACTCTATAACCCTGGCTGGATAAGAAATAGGAGAGCAGAGGTGTTAGTCTGGCTAACTTGTAATGATGGGCTGCAAAGTAGAATGGCATTTACATAGTATATGAGTTTGGAGTTGGGGAGAGACAAAGAGAGTAATTCAGAGGGTGGGGCCTCACCAAATAGATGTGGGCAGTCTCTGAATCCCTTTGGCCAGGCAGTCCATGTCAGCTACATGAGTGT
This sequence comes from Onychomys torridus, assembly GCF_903995425.1. Classification (NCBI taxonomy): domain Eukaryota; kingdom Metazoa; phylum Chordata; class Mammalia; order Rodentia; family Cricetidae; genus Onychomys; species Onychomys torridus. Next base: position 47,830,499 of record NC_050452.1, read on the forward strand.
CAGGGTCAGTCCAGGCGAAAATGAAGATATTTTGAGACTGAGGGCTGAGAGGAGTAGAGAAGAAAGCATCCTTGAGAAATCTCCAGAACTGAGAAATAGGAAGTTTCTGAGTGAATAGTGGAAAGGAGTGTATAAGGATAGGGGACCACAGGATAGAGGGTGACCACTGCGTAATTAATGAGCCATAGGTCTTGAACCAGGCAATAGGTTCCATTAGACTTCTTAACTGCAAGTATAGAGGTGTTAAAAGGAGAAGTGGGGCAATATAGCTTTTTTTCTTAGAAGGTCAGAGATGATAGGTTTAAGTCCTATAAGGCTCTGGAGTGAGAGATAGTACTGAGCTTGGGTAATATTCTGGGTAGGGTCCTTTAACTACATAATAGTGGGGGAATGGTGCCTAGCAATAGAATGGTTTTGGGTGTCCCAGACTTGGGGGTCCACCTGAGAGGCTTACAGAGGAAATGACACATCAGAGCCAGTGGAGTGGGTGGCTAGGAGGAGGAAGAGATGAGCTGCTGGAGAGTTTGGAGTCAGGCGAATGGAGGGAGCAAACAAAATGGAAGCTTGGCTTGAAAATCTCTTCCTATTATGAGCATAGGGTGAGTTGGCATGACCAAAAATGTGTGTGGGTAAAAGGGATACTCCTGAAAATATAATTGAGTGGTGGGGTCTGATGAGATAAGTAAGGCTGTCTCCCTACTCTGACAATAGGGAGATAAGAAGGAGAGGTGGGTCCCCAAACCTTCCTCAGGACTGAGTAAGTAGCCCTAGTGTCCATAAGGAAGGAAATAGATCTCCCTAATACTGTAATGACTACCCAAGTCTCCCTGTGGAGTTGTCAGGTCTTGGAGCCTGGGCACCTTCAGTCATCAATGGCCAAGCCTTGAAGGTCAGCTGGAAGGTAGTCTGTATTTGATGTTCCCATGCCACGAGGTACACTATGGCAGTCAACTGACCAGTGTCCTTCTTGGTGGCACTTTGGACAAGGCCCAGGTACACAGAGTAGGGCAAGTATAAACCCAATGGTCTTCTCAACCACATTTAAAATAAGGCCCTGGGGGCCCTTGGGCAGTCACCATGGTTGGATGGATGCCTTGGCCAGCATTTGGTATTTCTGTTTTGGGGATTTTTCATCTCTCCCAAGGTACACCTGAAAAGTCAGCACTAAGACTTCTGCCTGTGAGGTCGGGGGCCCTCTCTCCAGATGTTTGGCCCTAATGTTGGGGGAAGCTCTGGGAAAAGAAATGGGTCATGAGAAGCTGTCTGTCCTCTGGGCTCAGGATCTAGATTAGTTTATTATAGGAGGTCCTTTGTGAGTCATTCTAGGAATTGATATGGATATTCCTGTCTGTCTTGAAATATGTCTTGAAGCTTTTCATAGTTTACTAGTTTGAGGGCAGCCTTACCAAGACCTGCTAGGAGGCAGACTCCTAGCTAGAGAACCATGGGGGTGTTATAGTCCCATCATGGGTCCCCATTGGGGACTGCCTCAGCTCTGTGAGGATGTGCTGCATTAGTCTGGTAGAAATCGTCAGCATGTATTTTAGCCTATTCCCAAACTCATCTGTGCTCCTCATGAAGTAGGTTGTTAGTAAGGATCATGTATATATCATGAAAGGTAACATTATAGGATTGGGTGATACATTGGAATTCTTTAGCAAAAGAGGTAGAGTTGGATGTGTAAGAACCCAGTTTCTTTTCTGTCTGAGATAGTTCCTCCAGTGAGAAAGGGACATGGATCTTAACCAGTTCATATACCCCAGCTACCTCTCACAAAGGGAAGATGGCCCTCAGGTTGGTTTGACTGGGATGGGGTTCCTCAGCAGCTTGAGAATGTGTGACAGGGTGAGTAAAAGTGGGTGCCAAAGTCAGGTGTTTGGATGGCCCAGTACTGGAGAGGAGGAAAGGGCTGGAGAAGCCAAAGGAATACTTGCTGGAGGAGAGGAAGGAGAGGGAGGTCAGTAAGGCAGGGGTTCATTAGCAGGGTCTAGAGTAGTAGTGGGATGTACTTCTGGTTTGGGTTGCATGCCTAGAAACAAGTGGGCAGGTGAATAGGAATCAAAGAGAGAGGGTTTGGAGCTGATACAGAAAAAGGTTTGGATACAAGATAACTCTTTCCATTGCCCATTTGCTGATAGAAATTAGATAATTTCCATAAAATATCAGCATCCAATGAGCCATTAGGTAGTCATTTTTTCTTGTTATCTAAAAGATATTAGGCCATTTTTTAGTATGGGTGCAGATAAGCTTAGAAGTCTGTAAGGGCATTAAGCTGAGAGGTGTGAGGGTTTCTAAAAGGCATCACTGGGAAGATGTGGGGCATGTGGCAGACAAAAAAAAAATAAATAGATAGATAGATAGATAGATAGATAGATAGATAGCTAAATAAATAAATAAGTAAGTAAATAAATGAGATCCAATGGCTTTAATAGCTCAGGTATCTCAGAGGTCAAGTGAGGATCAATTGACCAAGAATGACACAAGTCACTCAGTGTTCTGTCCAGCAAAGAGCAAGGGCTGGGATGGCAGCCTGGAGGATGAGAGTCCAAAAAAGAGAAAGGAATGAAAGTGAAGCCTCAGACTACAGTCGTGGGGAATGGCTGAGGGTAATCATCAGAGATGGGGGCCAACTACAGCCATGCAGTGGCGGGGCACCCACTTTCACTAGAGAGGAACTTTCCATATTTGTGTAGTGCTAGATTTTTGTTTGTTTGTTTGTTTGTTTGTTTGTTTGTTTTGTGTTTTTGTAGTGATTTTTACCTTCATCTGTCTCACTGGATCCTAAAACATACTATGGAAAAATCTGAGTTCTTGATATTCCGATTTTCAACCCCAACTTGAAATGCAACAATATATGGGAGGCATGAAAAATGCTTATTTCAATAAGAAGTTTAATACAAGTTCCAATTAATTGAATTAATAATGGATGAAGTACTTAAGGCAGTTTATTCTTGGCAAGAAGAATAAGGAACATGCCACCAGATAGAAGAATATTAGGGGAAAAAATAACACACCAGGTCTAACAGTTAACAATGATTGATGTTTTTTCTTCAAAATTATTCTGAAAACAATTATTAAGTGACATTTATTTGAGTGCTTCCAGTGAAAAACTGTTACCCATGAGATGGCTCGGCTGGATAGGTACTTTCCACCAAGCCCCCATGAGCTGTGCTGAATTCCCAGGAGCAGCAAGATAGAATGCAAGAAATGATTCCCAAAAGTTTTCCTCTAACTTTCACATGCTCAGTGTTGAATGTGAGTCTAAGAATGCATACACACACACACACACACACACACACACACACACACACACACATGCCACAATCAAAAATAAATGAATAGGACAAAATTAAAATACATAATTGTCTTTCAGTCTCCAAGTTACTCACAATCTAGTGTGAGAAACACACATACACTCAATAATGATTATAACGGAAAAGAATTACAAGGGATTTGGGGTCCTCAGGAAGAACATCTAACACAAGCAAGATGGTATTAGCATGTTAGCTGGGAACTGTTTTTAAATCATTCACAGGGCTTGATAAGCATAGATTTTTTTTGTACCTGTAATGAATATTCCTGATAATTACTAAAGGCAAAAAACCCAAAACAAACAAACAAACAAACAATAGCAGATTTTTTTCAATGTTATAGGAGCTCCACTGGGTGGACTTTATAAAGAAAACTGAATTAAATATGATTTTTATAATTTTGAAAGTCAGTTTGTGAAACTTTCCAAGGTAACTCAGGTAGTTTGGATAATTTTAAACCCAGCAGAAGGAATGGGCTTGTTTATTTCTCTCTGCTCTTCAGTAATGTACTCAAGTAATGCAAACTTAGTCCAGAATCACAGAAAACATGCTAAGATGAAAAAAAATTTTTTTTGTACAAAGGTTTTTGTCTATTCCTGTGACTTTATTTTTTATTTTTTCATTTTACACAACCACTGTGGTGATATATTGTGTATCCTAATAAACTTTGCCTGGAGATCAAAGAAGCAGAACAAGCCACACCCACAACCTTTTACCTCACCAACTCCTCAGCCTGAAAAAGCTCCAGCTGAAAGGGAGGCTTCTGCCAAAAAGCCTTTAGTTCCTGTCTCCTCATGCCTTCCATACATTTTTTTCTGCTCTGCCATATTACTTCCAAGGATTAAAGGCATGTGTGCTTCCCAAGCAAAGACATGAAATCTCAAGTGCTGGGAATAAAGGTGTGTGCCACCACTGCCTGGCATCTGTGTTTAAGCTTGTGGCTTGTTCTGTCCTCTGATCTCCAGGCAAAGTTTATTACATCACACAATATATCACCACAAACCACAGTTCCCTCCTTGCCTGCCATCCCTTTTCCACTCCTCAGAGAAGGTAAGGCCTCCCATGGGGAGTCAACAAAGTCTAGCATATCAAGTTGAGGCAGAATCAAGTCCCTCCCCCTTCATCAAACCTGAGCAAGGCATTCATTCCTCCATAGGGAATGAGCTCCAAAAGCCAGTTCATGCACTGGGGATAAATCCTGGTCCCACTGCCAGGTGCCACACAAACTACCCCAGCCACACAGCTGTCATCCACTTCAGACAGCCTAGTTCAGTCCAGTCCCCTGCAAGTTCCCCAGCTGTCAGTCCAGAGTCCATGAGCTCCCACTAGCTCAAGTCAGCTGTCACAAGGATGACCCCAGCTTAGACTTCAAGCAATAGTGGAGAGGGTGCCTGAAATGATCTTGCCTTGTAATCAGATCATCATAAAACCTTCACCCAGTAACTGATGGAAGCAAATGCAGAGATCCACAGCTAAGCACTGGGTCTAGCTCCTGGAGTCCAGTTCAAGAGAGGGAGGAGAAATCATATGAACAAGGGGAGGAGGGGTCAAGAACATGATGGGGAAACCCACAAAAAAAAATTTATTAAACACATTTAAAAAGTCTACCTTATTTCCAACTAATTCCTTAATAGAAGATATTTTCATGCAAACCAATAAGAATAGACTTTCCATAATAGATATTAATATAACCTTGAAATAACAAGTTGGCAGTGCTATTTTGATTTGCAATGGCCCTTCCTTTTCATGACTTGCAAGTAATGCCAGCCTGTATGTTGGCTTTTCTCTTTCTGTGGCAATTGAACAAGCACTCAAACATTTTCAACTACTTCTACAATTGATTGATGGATACAGCTCTTATTGTAGGCTTCCTCTTCTACAATCTCTTATCTGCTTTTTTGTTTTTTCTTTAACAGAACACTAATCTCCTGCTGGGTCTACCCTGTTTGTATCTGAGCAAATATGCATGTGTTTCTGCATGTGTGTATGTGTGCATGTTGACATTTGTAGGCCAGACTACAGCCTATCAGCAACAAATGTACTCTTAACATGTGCGTGGATTTGGTACACAAAAGGAAACAGAAATCTGAGATTGAAAAGCTTTAATATCTAGCATAATTTTAGGATCCATCACATTTTAGAACATTTTGCTCTATCTACAACTAATACATTTGATGGGCTGAAGGGATTAAACTAAAGCAATTATAAAAGTTGTGGAAAGTTGATCAGATAGAAGGCTGAGGATGTAGGTCAATAGTAGAGTGCTTGCCTGGTGTGAACAAGGCTTCGACCTGAACCCCCAGTGCTAAAAATTAAAAGACTCAAATATGACTGCTTCTCAATAGATACCAAGTCTACTTTCCCCTCTCTGTCCTTCCTTTGGATAGCTAGAAAGGCTGGATATCAGCTTGATGAAACTTACTCTCAAGTAAACATGAGAGTTTCTGAGATCGTCAACATTAAATATTTTCCTAGTGCCATTTCCAAAACAGCTTTGAGAAGTGATAGGAGAGGAAATATAAGTGCTATAATCCCAGCCCAGGACTTCGACATCACAGTTTGACAAAAAGTATTCAGTCTTTCCAGAACTCAACAAGTAACATATTTGTTCTTCCTGTTATCACTTGACTTCCAGTTCCACTTCTGAATTTTATAGTAGTTTTGATAGGATGTCTGCAGCTTAAGTTTCATAAATATTTAACTGCTTACTCTGAAAAGTTGAAATCTGAAGTCAGGTAGAAAGAAATAAATTTAGTTCAGGGAAAAAAGACAAAAGAGTAGAAAAATCGCAAATAGTTTTTGGAGAAAATAGCACGCAAATAAGTAGATTCAGAGACATAATTATTTCCTTTAGTTACTAATCCCAATGTACCCAACGTTTGAAAGAGTACAAGAAATTACTTATAAAATCACACCAAAATCATCTCTGTACAGTATGGCATAACCATATTCTCTTTTAAAACTTTGGACTCAGTATTAGGATCTTGGGAAGAATCCAGAGTTAGATATCTGGTTTTTGTCTGCTTTCTGTTTGTTTGCTTTTTCTAGTAGGTTAAAATATTTGTAAGTCAGCATTTCTTTTCTTTAAGGAAAAGAAAGGATTTCTTACATAGGATTCACATTTTTCCAATTATAACAAAATATTAAAAGGTCAAGGATGGCACTAACTGGTATGTGGTGCTGGGAGTATTGGAGGTGTGATCAGGTGTCGCTATCCCTGTGAGACTGAATTTATCATCTGTAGTTTACATAGTGAACTTGGTAGTGATTGCAGAAAAGTGGCTGACTGACTTCTTGAGGTTAACAATGGACAAGGCCAGCACTAACCAAAGGTGTCCTATTTAGAAGTCTGTGATCCCAATCACAAAAGCACATGTATTGCTTGGTGCAGTGAGAGGCCTGAAGTAGTTCCCAGGAATGGTATTCCCTGATGTCCATGCCTTACACTGTCCCTTCCATTACAGCACAAGTAGAACTTGTGGCTTTTTTCTAAACAGTGTCAGAAAGGTGAAGTGTTTTTTTTACAAATGTGATTAAGACCTTAAATCAGATCTACTAAGCAGCCTTGATGAAGTTAAGTGGCTGTATTTGGAAAGCCAACACAACAAGGGATTGCAGACAAGATCTGTGAACTAACATCAGCTTCCAGATTATAATGGAGCTTCCAGCTGATGCTCCACAAAATCCAGCATCATTAATCACAGAACTATAAGGTAATACATTTTGCTAACAATTTGAATGGCCTTGGAAATGAATTGTTCCACGATATCTGCTCCAGATTGTAGTTAGAGTTTTCCTGCCTGACCCACAGTCAGGACAAATCTCTCTCACCCGCCAGGCCCACAGTCACTCAGACCCAACCAAGAAAGCACACAGAAACTTACATTGTTTACAAACTGTATGGCCATGGCAGGCTGCTTGTTATCTACTTCTTCTGTCTTAAATTAACCCATTTCTGTTAGTCTATACTTTGCCACATGGCTTGTGGCTTACCGGTGTCTTTACAGGTTGCTTTTCATGGCAGCGGCTGGCGGTGTCTCTCCCCAGCCTTCTACTTCCCAGAATTCTCTTCTCTCTTGTCCTGCCTATACTTCCTGCCTGACCACTGGCCAATCAGAACTTTATTTACAAAGAGCAATATTCACAGCCCTAAAAATAGAAAAGGTAGATAACAAGCAGCCTGCCACGGCCATACAGTTTGTAAGCAATATAAGTTTCTGTGTGCTTTCTTGGTTGGGTCTGAGTGACTGTGGGCCTGGCGGGTGAGAGAGATTTGTCCTGACTGTGGGCCAGGCAGGAAAACTCTAACTACACCAGATGAGAGCATACACAAGGTGACAACTTGTTTTAACCCATGTGAAACTCTGAACAGAGAGCCACCTCAGCAGAATTCAAATGTCTGCCTTGTATAAACTGTAAAATAATAAATGCACTTTGGCCAAGTGTATAGCAAAGTGTTTCATAGTAATGTAATATTACTATGAAGGGATTATACATGTATTGCATTAATGGTAAGACAATTTTTTTAAAAAAATTGGATGGGTAAATATTATGTCCTTTTAAAAAGTATTTAAAAATCTAAAATCAATGGAAGGGGACAATAAGTAAGTAGAGTATGGAGGACTTCGAGGAAAGAGACACTGTTGTGAATGATACTGTTGATGGCCAGATTCTTACAGGTCTCTGGTTCTTTTTTGTTGTTGTTTTTTTTTTGGTTTTTCAAGACAGGGTTTCTCTGTGTAGCTTTGCACCTTTCCTGGAACTCACTTGGTAGCCCAGGCTGGCCTCGAATTCACAGAGATCTGCCTGGCTCTGCCTCCTGAGTGCTGGGATTAAAGGCGTGTGCCACCACTGCCCAGCCGTGAATGATATTATAATGGTGTGTCCATGATGTTATATATTTAAGACACAACAAAATTACAATATTAAGAGGAACCCATGGAACATCATTGATAACGGGTTGTCAGTGCTGTCTCATTCATTAGGAAGAACGCACTACTCTTTGGTCAGATGTTGGCAAAGCAGAAGATGCTAACGTTGGGGGTGGAATAACAAGTTAGGATTTCCCTGAAGTTACTCCAAACAATAACATTTATTTAAAGGAATGCAAAATTTAAATTAATTCCTCATATGATATTTACAGATTATGATCTTTGATAAATCATGACAAGGATATTGTTCTCATTTGATTTCTACAGCAGAATAGAGGTAAATCAGTTTTTTGTGGTAGTGTGGGTGAAAGGCAAGCTTAGATGAGTGTCAAAACTTTAGTGGACTCCATGCTCCATTGACTAGTTAGTGACTTGTGCTGTGTTAATACCTATTTTCTGACCACTGGATGACAGCCACAGTGATGTGACTGGAAACTCGGTTTTGTTCTCTAACTTTTCAATGATTTTATAAGCACATACTGTTTCATAGTAAGTCTGTTTCTGTCCACAATACTTTGAAGGGTTATAGATGTTTTACATAGGAGTGATTGATTTTGAAAGACTTTTGAGTTATAGAAAATATATAAATCCTGGACATACTAAGAAGAAATCTTACAGAGTATCATCTATTGGTAAGCAACCTTCTAGGTTCTTTCATGAAATTGGTCTGACTTTATTTTGTTGCTTTTGAAAAGCAAACCAACAAAAATTTTATTGAATAGTTTATCTCCTACCAAACTTGATGTGGGCTTGATTCCATTCTGCATTAGTTACTTGTTTATTGATAAGACTAAATAATCATCTTAGTTACTTTTTTACTGCTGGGACTGAGGCAACCTAAGGAAAGCATTTAATATGGAGCTCACAGTTCTAGAGTGTAGTAATACTTATTCAGCCAATGACCTCATCTTATGGAATAGTGATGCTCATATTTAGGCTGTGTCTCTCCACCTCAATTATCATAATTTGGACAATCTCTTTCAATGATTTGTTTGTATGGTGACTCTAAATCACTACTTTGGTAATTAGAATGGAGGACTTGGTTGGGTAGAATTTTTGTTGTGAAGAGTATGGCAGTCAGAAAGAATTGAGCACATTCTGGGGCCTGGACCTATGCAGAGTCCTGTAATCAAAGTGATTTTTTGGTCAATTTTATTTGAAATTCTCTGAAAGTTACTATAATTATTTTGTCTGTAATAATCACTGGGAAATTGTGGCCTTGAAGATGCAATAGTTAATAGTGGTGAGTGGTTTACTCTAGTGATAAGATTAAGGCAACTGATTAGAAACACAATTTGTGTGACATTAAACCTATAATTGGTCTCTCATGGACAAAGTCACAGCAATGGGAAGATACATGTGTACTTGTCAAAAATAAAGACATCAAAAACTTATAGCATATATTTTATAAGTTTGTTAAACATATTATAGCTTGCTTCAAAAGGTATGTATTTGTATAAACTTGTGTAAACTTACAGAAAGACTGATTTTTAAATTTTGCAACATATTTAACAGGATGTAAGTACATCTTTTATGTTTCATGGAATAGGCAGTCACAGAAAATCTATATAACTTTGGGATTTAAGAATATTAAGATATTTTTAATAATTAAAAGAACCATTTATTTAAATATGACTCAATTGGTCAAATATGTATTATGATAATTTTCAAACATTTTTTAACAGGGCCTACATATTATCATTCTTCCTGGGGGATTATAGGCATCAGACCATGAATCTAGGTACTAGAAAGTTAAAGCCAGAAGCCTTGTTTCTCAGAATATGTATTTGTATTAGAATCCAGGGAACATATTACAATCCCAGAAAGTTTAAAAGTTATTTTATGCAAATTGGCAATAAAAAGACAAAGTCTTTGTGTTGTGCTTTTGACGTCATATCCTTTCTCCTCAAATGTGATTAGAAGGAAACATTGAACAGTTTTCTTCTGTACTCAAATACATTTGCATTAAAAATAGTACCTGTTTCCTTTCAGATCTTTGCAAAGTGACTCAAATTAGTCTTACTCAACTGATTGTGAGTTTGGATCTTCCTGTAACTCTCCAATATGATTTCCTGCTATACTTTTTTATGTGATCAGCTAATTCTATTAGAAACCATAAAAACATACACTGGGTAAGTACTGTATCTATTTAAGAATTTCACCTAGAAGAAAATGAAGCAAATATGAAACCATACAATTAGTAACATATTTATATAGCATAAGATATATTTTCTATTTTTTCTTAATTTGGAAGTCATAAAATTACTTATATTACCTTTTAAAATAATAAAGGAAGTCTTACATTGATACTGCATAGGTCTTCAGAATGTGAATTCTCCTACAGAGAAATTCATTAATATTTAAAATAGAGCACAATCCTATAGTCTATCATATTAGCTATTTGTTGCATTCTTTTGAAGTTTCAGATTATTTTCTTATCATGTAAAGGTAACTTAATATTATGGCCTGACTGTTGGAAAGGAAAAAATGTTTCATCTCTTTGCATGTTAGTTCAAATTGAGTGTCATGTGAATAAACAGAATAAGTAATTTATAAAATACACGCAGACAAACTCACAAGTTGATCTTTGGTACAGACATAAATAACACCATTAAAATTTTTTATTTGATCAAACAATTTTCTAGCCATGAGGCTCATTTTTAAGATGTGAAACTGAGAGCCAGTGAAGTTAAGGGATGGCTGTGTCCTGAACTGAATCTTTTATTTATGAACCTTTGGAATTTTATTTTGTTTCAAGCAATGAAATACAAGATTTTTTTTTTTCCTCAGAAGCAAAACAAGGGTTTAAGAAAACCCTCTCTGTAACTATGGAAACATAACAGGGGAACTAATCAGTAACTGGCATTTTCCTGCTTTCCTATAACTGAGTTCTAAAGGAAATTTGAACCAAGTCATCCCTGTTCCATGTTTTTGATAGCTGTGTGATGCTCCAAAAATATCCTAGAGAAAAACAAAGGTGGATCAATTCCGTTATACGGTGGAGAGATCTGGTACATCTCCTATTCTGTGTCTGCAATTTTAGTGTGGTTTAGGTCAGAAAGTACGGCAGCATTGCAAACTTAATTACAGTGACAATGAGCAAAGATCCTAAGAAAGTGTACAGATCACTTATAATGTCCATTAACCTGCAACTACATGCAACTACATGGATTTTCCTGGAAATGTTTTAAACTTCACCTCAAACTGTTCTTAAATGGGAAGTGTCTTGAAATTATTCCATTTCATAAGTTCATAATTAATTAAATTTACTGCTGAGAGATTTGCTACATGTTCTTCATTAGCATAGCCATCTGCTATGTTTGCATAAACACATCTCAGATTCTAGGAGTTGCTGAAAGTAAGGTACAGTGTTTACTGACAGCTGCTCCTATGGTGGCTCGCCTAACATTTGCATAAAGTTTGCAATTGTGATATCACACAATTCGTTATTCGTTAACTGATCTACTAATTGAAGTAGGACAGATCCTTTCTTTATTTTTCTTAGCTTGCTTATACCTTATTTGATTGTTACTTAGAGTTGTGGTAGATCCCCATTCTTGGTTCATGTTAGGTGTTAGCTGAAGTGTACACATGGAGCACATGACATAGCTTTAGGTGTGACAAAATTAATACACTTCTTTACCAGCCTGCCTTATGTCCAATAGACATGTGCTAACTGAGAAGACATAGGGATGTGTGTGTGTGTGTGTAGAGAGAGATAGAGACAGAGAGAGAGAGATGAACTAAGAACTATTTAATGTTTATTGATTGAAATGTACAAGGAACAAGCATAAGATAATCAGAAGATTGTTCAGCAAATAGTGGGGGAATAAGGTGAGTTTGAATTCCTAAGGACCAAGCCCAGGAAAAATAAAAAGGAAAATAAAATGACCAGCTTGTTGAGATGTTATCCTTTGGGTTTTTCAGTATGAATAATATTTGGTAAATTTTTGGAGTGATGAAATCTGTTATTAAGTGGAATGGGCATAAAATTAGAATGAAAGAGGAAAGTTAGAGAAAATAGTAAAGATATTTCTTCTGAGAAGTTTATTATTAGAAAAGAGCTCATGGAGGTTCAAGTAAGAATTGAGAAGTTTCCTAATAAGTATGTCGGTAGTATATTAAAGGGAGTGAGTAAGCAAGAAGGCTAACGCTGGGAATGTAGAGTGAGGACATTTTCTGACTTAATATCATAGATGAAGTTATGATAAATTAGCAAGGATCACACTTGAGCCCTCTACAGAAATGAAAGATATTTAGAGGTATACAGTCATGGACACATTATAGTGAATGGATATATGTGTGAGGTACTTCACTATAGCTACAAATCATTTTATCTTTTCCTTGTAAAATAAGAGCAGAGCTGAGAATAAAAATTAAATCACAGTGACAGATTTTTTTTTAGTTGGTTTTAAAGTCATCTTTCATAAAGTGTCAGAATCATGAGATAGGAAAATAGTGAGGGTTTTCAGGAAACTACATTAAAGACTAATGGAGGTTGTCTGTAAGGACATTAGTTTAAGAACTTAGAGCATTTTAAAAGCATTTCCTACAGTTAGTTATGTAGATTCTCATCTAAAGTCATGTTATGGATGAATTTAACTAGGTTTATGTTTTAGTAAAAGAGCATGTTAAAAATAGAAAGTAGGGACAAAAGTGTGCAAAAGAATAACACACAATAAAGGGTCATGAGAGAAAAGAATATCAGACACAACCAATAAATAAGGACGCCAGTGTGCTTATCATTCTGGTGGAGCTAAAGTTTTGTGAGAACCTGGAGCTAGTATGAGTAAAATGAGAAATGGGAAATGGAAGTTGGGTAGTTAAAGGTACAACAGCAAGATTACTTAGAAGATATTCATTATTAATTAATTAGAGTTGATAGAGGTCTAAAGAGTATATGATGCTTGGAAAGTAAGGAATTTAAAAAGAAGTGCTCAATTTTACAGTTTCATGCTACTTGAAGAATTATAATGGTATGAATGATACTGAAAGGTTTGCAAAGATCCAGGAGATGAAACATTCAACTATAGCCTGGAGAAATATTTGAGTGGGTATATCATTCACTTCAAAAGTGTGATGACCTGGATTTAGATTTCCCCAAACCTATGGGAAGCCATAAGGTATATATCTGAAATCCCAGCATTCCTAATGTGAGATGGAAGATGGAGATCAGAGTATCTTTAGAAATTCATGGTACAGCTAGCATGTGCAAAATGGAAGCTCCATTCATAAGGTATAAGAGACACACTTCTCTGTTGGTATAAGGATACATACTTATAGTTCAATTAGGGATGTTCTGATATAAGAAAGTGGAGTAATAGGTTCTCCTTTAGGGTCCATGGCCTCACCAGCCACAACTAGTTACTTAACTTTTTAGTACCAAGAATGAATTATCTCCTGTCGAGTGGCCCTTAAATACAATTAGACAGCTGTTGGTTACTCCCAGGACATACATTGTCACTATTACCCTCTTGGAGATATAATGCTATGCAGATGATTATTATGGTTCTTAGACTTTACAACTGGTTAAACTATAAATTGCTTTATTTTCCTTGGCAGCCTGCATGACACCCTCAGATATTATTTGAGCATTCTAGATCAGTTTTAGTTTGATTCCTCTAAGTTCTATGTTTGTAATGTATGGTGTCTTCAGTAATAGAGATTTGCCTTCAAGTTATGGAAGTCAAGGTACAATGGAAATCAAAGGCAATGATAACAACCTGCCTTTGGAATAAGGCTCAGGGAACACCATGGAAGAGTTCAGAAATATTGTTAAAAGACACACACACACACACACACACACACACACACACACACACACACACACATATGACAGAGGGCTGCAACCATTAAATTTCTACAATATGGATACCTAAGCACAACCTATACAATGACACCACCAGTTGGCATTCAAATGTGAAAAACCTCACAAGGCCCCAACCCTAGATGGAGACCTACAGGTAATTAATGGCATGAGAGAGAGAGAGAGAGATGGTTGGGGATTTAGCTCAGTGGTAGAGCACTTGCCTAGCAAGTGCAAGGCCCTGGGTTCGATCCTCAGTTCAAAGAGAGAGAGAGAGAGAGAGAGAGAGAGAGAGAGAGAGAGAGAGAGAGAAAGAGAGAGAGAGAGATCAATAGCCATTGTCCTTTTATAGGTTATAAAATCTGAGGTAGTCTGTAGTTGGAATCTAAAAGTTCTTATTAATAAAATCAAACCTGAGGCCAGTTATTAGGGTGACTGCTGGAAGATCAGAGAGACAGAACAAGCCACAGCTTCCTCACCTCACCAGTTCCTCAGCTGGTCTTGTTACGTCAGACTGGAAGCTTGTGAGTCCTCATCCAAATGGGTCTCAGCTGAACTACTGCTAGAAGCCTAAAAGCTTAACCAGCCAAATGCTTCTAGTTTCTGGTCTTCATGCCTTATATAATCTTTCCCTTTCTGCCTCCACTCCTTGGGATTAAAGTTTCACTTTCTGGGATTAAAGGCGTGTGTCACCATGCCTGGTTGTTTCCAATGTGGCCTTGGACTCACAGAGATCCACCTGGCTCTACCTCAAAGTACTGGAATTAAAGGCATGCACCACCACCACCACCACCCAACTTCTGCTATGGCTTACTCTTCCCATTTTCTAGCCACCATTTTTGGCTTTGTTCTAGTGGCTGTCTGTTCTCTGACCCCAGATAAATTTATTGGGGTGCACAATATTGTGGGGAACACAACACCACCACAATAGTCGTACCTAGACACATATAAATATGAGCAACACTAAATGTACTAAGAAAATTATATTTAAATGCACATATACTAATGATAATTAATGAAAAAGAGATAATGAATTTGGAAAAAATAAGGGGAAAGCAGGAAGGGTTGAAGAGAGGAATTGGATATAGTTGGAAATATTGTCATGCTGTATTTGTACATGAAATTCTCAAAAACAATATTAAAATGAGTAAGTTGATAAGGGCATATGTGTTTTGGGATTTTAATTACTGATTTTCCACCAACACTAGAAATATTGGTGATGTTACCCAGGCATTTGCTGAAATGAAAAATCATGGCAGAAAGAAAAAACACCTAAAAAAAACCCCAAAGAATAAGCACATATAAATAATGTAGAATGGTAGATAATTTATGTGTTTCTTCAAGATTCAATAGTGACTCAGAGGCAGTCATAAAAGATGCTATTTGGAAACAGTGAATCAGAAAACCCTTAGAAGAAAAGGTGATTCACCAACTGAGTTCCTTGAACATGTTTGTATTTTGTCAAATGGAAGTCATAAAACAAGGAAGAATATTTACTCCAGTAAAATTAGTGTACAGAAGAGAAATTAAAAAATCATAAAATATCTTATATTTCTGAAAGTGACAGAATTATTATTTTACATCAGTAATAAGTACTAAAAGAAATTAAAATATACTGACAAACTGAAAGAAAATAATTACTATCTACTTATTTAGAGAATTGATGTTTTCAATTGATAGTTAATTATATATTTAATTAAAATATATTGATATGCATATATGAAAATAGATTAAAGTACTAGTGATACTAAACAAATTTGTTCATATATTTAACACATAAAGATCTGTGGTTGTTGTTTTATACTGGATTCATATAATGAGAGTTTTGTGTGAAAACTTTATGAGTTAGTTAAGCAGTTTCTTATAGTTGTAGTCAGTCCAAGAAAACAGAACCTATATGTATCTGCATAAATGTATATTCATGTTCTCTCTCTCCTCCTTTGCTTCTTACAATTCTTTTCTTTCTTCCATTGCTTGCTATTTTTTTTCTTCAATTTTTATTTTGTTTTGAGACAGGGTCTCATTAAGAGACTCATGCTGATCATAAGTCCATATGCGATCCATGCAGGCTTAAACCTTTTGACATCCCTCCTTTGCCTCCCTAGTTCTGGGATGTTCCAACACCAGATACTTGCCTTCTTCCCATCTCCTCTGCTTTCTCCCCTTCTTTCTTCTTTCTACCTCTTTGCACCCTCCCTATATCCTACCTCATACCAGCAGTCTGCAGCAGAAATCCTTTTTTATTGAGAAGCTTCAGTCTTTTATGCTGAAGCCTTTACGTGGTTGTCTTAGCCCACTTTAAATCATGAGGGATAACAATTACTTGCTTCCTGAACAGTTTAAATGGTTACATCTAAGTATGTTTTTGAAGGAACACTGTGGTGGGTATTGTGTTGCCTGAAATATTGTGTGTACCCTGAAATAAACTTATCTGGGGTCAGGGAGTAGACAGCCACTAGAACAAAGCCAAAAATGGTGGCTAGAAAATGGGAAGAGCAAGCCAGAGCAGAAGCTGGGTGGTGGTGGTGCACGCCTTTAATCCCAGCACTTGGGAGGCAGAGCTAGCAGGATCTCTGAGTTCAAGGCCACTTAAGAAACTGCTAAGCATGGTGACCCATGCCTTTAATCCCAGAAACCCAACCTTTAATCCCAGGGAGAGGGGCAGAAAGAGAAAGGTATATAAGGCGTGAGGACCAGGTACTAAAGGAGTAAAGCATGTAGTTAGTTAAGCATTTGGTTGGTTAAGCGTTCAGGCTTTGGAGCAACACAGTTCAGCTGAGATTCATGTGGAGGAGGATCAGAAGTTTCCAGCCTGAGGAAAAAGGATCACCTGAGGAACTAGCAAGGTGAGATAGCTGTGAATTGTTTTGGGTCTCTGATCTTCCATCAATCACCCCAATAACTGGCCTCAGGTTTGATTTTATTAATAAGAACTTTTAAGTTTCCTGCTACAGAACACCTTGGCTAGTGTTTGATCTAAACTTGAGTTTCATGGCATAGCCAAGTTTACTAAAATTTAATCATCATAATGGTACACAAGTAAGTTGTCATTAGCCCACAAGCCATTATACTTATAAATATGTTTTTATATGGGAGATTTTACTAAAATTTAATATTGGGGGAAGTTGTTATGTCTTAAACTTGAAAGAAATTTCTGTATGAAAGTGGTACATCAGTTTACACTCCAATAATTTTGAATTGCAAGATTCAGCTAAAGATTTTCTAGCAATTTTCTGGGGCTATTCACCATAGAATATATTCTTTCATTTATTCACTGTTCCATCCAATCTTTAATTATTGAGTACCTTGCATTCTTCAGGCACAGAGGAAGTAATTATATAATTACGCCATTGTCCTTGAAGAACTGAAATCTCCTGGACAATCAGATAATTATAAATGATGTGGAAAGGACTATCAGAGATGTCTGCATAGTCTGTTACTGCAGAATGCAGCAAGCAGTTCTCATTACTTTCAGCATCTGGGAGGGAAGAGCATCAAGCTGAGGTTTTAAAATTCAAAGTGATCTGACTGAACAGAAAATAGCATTTGACAAAGAAAATGATGTATTCGCAAAGTCTCAGACATTAGGAATTAAATTGTTTTCCCTGGGATCCTTTATGAATTTGTATTATTAGCACCTGAAACATGAATTCAGTCACAGTAGAAAACAGGACTGGAGACAGAGGGTAGAGCCAGATGTGCATGCCCTTGAGCTGTGTTAATGAGATAATATTTTAAATGCTAGATGATGGCAGCATTGTACAGGGCACTAAGCAAGTCACAGTTTTTTTTATCACTTTCAAGTTGGCAGAGCACTGTATGAAGAGTGGGCAGCTTGAGGAGACAGTGAGAAATGAGCAGTAACTGAAATACAGTTATTGGGTGAGATAGAAAGAGGAATCCTGAGTTCCAGCCTGAGCTAGGTACCAAGGCCTCATCTTGAAAACCAAAATAATAAACAAACAAACAAACAAACAAATAAATAATCACATCTCAAAGAAACTCCAAACTCAAAACAACCACTTAACAAAACCCACTTTAAAAAAAAAAGAAAACACATTGATAAGAAATTTCAGCTTTTCTTGACTGACATGAGTGGTTTCAAGCAGAAGATAAGTTAATTTTTAAGAAAAATCTCTCTTACAAATAAAGAAAAAAGAAAAATATAATATCACACCTAGCTAAGTATGGTGGTACATGCTTTTAATCCTAGCTCTTGAGAGGCACAGCTTGGCAGTTCTCTGTAAGTTGAGGCCAGCCTGTTCTACATCATGAGTTCTAGGACAACAGGAGCTACATAGTGAGACTGTGACCCAGAAAAATATAAGAAAGAAAGAAAGAAAAGAAAAATAAAATTACTCTTGCAAAGTCATGACAAAGCTAAAGAGGTTATAGGTTTGATGCTGTGATATTAATTATATTTTCCAAACAAAAACATACTGCCTACAAATATTAAAAATATTTTGTAAATTAGAGAGGAAAGCCAAGAAGTTAAAAAACAAACATTGCTTTTTATGGTTGTCATACATCCCTTTTCCAGTCCTTTGGAGGGTGTGCGAAATCCAGGAAATCATGCTAATTTCCTTCCGGTGTGAAAGGGTAAGATTGTTAGTTTAGTTATTGAAATGGCATCTAACATGGCCTGTGCTTTCTTCTATGCTCTAGGGATGCCACACTGGGAGGAATGCATAGTGGCTACTGTACTCCAATTCCCATTGCTTCCGTGTTCCTGGGCCACATACTTCTGTGGAAAGTTAAGGAATCAGGCATAGGGCAGAGTCACACCCATGTTTTAGTTTTCTTCTTACCCTCCAGGGATTACCTCAGGTGAATAATTGAGTATTGCTGGGGCAGGTATGGTTAGTGTCTATCAGGACCATGTATTTCCAACTTCATGAGGACTCACTCCAAGCACAGATGGCATCGTTGCCTCTTTCCCAACTTATACATTTAGTCAATATTAGAAGTTAAATTGTACCCTTGGTAATCTCTGACACTGATCAGATTTATCTTTTAGTTACAATGATTTTTATTTTCAGAATCATTGTTTCCATGGCTGAAAGTTCAGACTTCATTATTTTCATGAATGTAAAAATAAAATGTCAGCTATATGAGATGCCAAAACTTTCAATTTAAGTTCTTCCAATTATCAAATCTCTGAGATAAAGAAATGTGCTTTAACTTTTTGAAATATTACCAGCAGAAATAAAGCCTACAATAGCTAAACTTGAAAGTCAATTTCTACTAGGTAAATATCAAAATATATGTAACTTCAATTTGAAATTATATGAAGAATTAATATGTCACATAAGAATATCCTAGTCCTTTGCCCATGCTTCAAAAAAAATCATATATTGTGTGTTCCTAAGCAAATTAGCCAAAGTATAATTATAAGATGATGTGCTGGATTTTTTTTTGTGTGTGTGGTTTTTCTGTACTTACACATAAATATGCAAACACACGAATACCTGCATAATCATGTCATGTTCTGAAAACACCAGCTCCCAAATGAAGAAGGAAAAGTAGAGAAAGTCTATTGCTCTTTCTTTTCTTTTTTTTTCTTTCTTTCTTTTTTTTCATTTAAAGGAAAGCTAATCGCGTATGAACACTTTCTACAAGTCTTTAATTGTGGAGAGAAAAGGAGCCAGCTTGGCTGGCATGCACATCCCCCTCAGTGGTGTGCTTAGGCATGCACAATAACAACTTCCCTTAAGCCAAACTGGAGTGTGCCCCTGCACTCAGAGATTGGTGACCTATGATCTTCAGACTGATGAGGCCAATGAGAAAGAGCCAACACAGCCAAGGAAATGGCCGACAGCCAATGGGGTGCTGAGAGGGGGTATTTAGGCTCACTACCTATCTGCAGTAAATGAGAGTCTGTCTTTTGCTTCTCACCTGATTCCTGGGGCTTCCATATGACTGTATATATATATATATATATATATATATATATATATATATATATATATATATATATATATATATATATATATACACAGCCATATGTGTGCTTGATGTTCACAGAGGCCACAGGAGCATGTCAGATCCACTATAACTGTTGTTATGGATAATTGTCAGCCACTATATGGTTGTTAGAAATCAACCCAGGGTTCTTTGCAAGATTAACATATACTTTAAACTGCTGAGTCATTTCTCCCACCCCTGTAGTGACACAGTTTTTAGGTGGTTTGAGATCTTTACATCCTTATGATTTTCAATCTCACAACACACTTGTCACTCTCAAGAGTAAAAACTGAGACATTTGAGAATGTATTTGTAGATGGACATTTTCTGTTCCAAACCACCTGCTCCCTGTCTTGGTAGCTACTTCCAAATTACCACACAGAGACTTAATATTATTTGGAAATGATTAGCCAATAGCTCTAGCTTATTACTAACTAGCTCTTGCATTTTAACTTACCCCATATTCCTTCTTGAAACTTAGCCATATGGCTGTACCTTTATTAGCATGGCACATTCATCCCTCTGCATCTGCTGGCAACTCCTGACTCTGCCCTTCTCTTTCCCATCATTCTTGTTTTGGTTGCCCTGTGTATACTTCCTGCCTGGTATTGGCCAATCAGTGACAAATCTTTACAGTGTACAAGAAGTTTATTCCATAGATTGTATTGGCTTCTTGTAGATGTAACCCTCTTGTTAAATAAGAAACACAGAGCCAATTGCAGAGTTAAAAGCCAAGAGGTCAGAGCAATAGCTGAGAGCTGAACACCTTACCCTTCACTGCTGCTCTGTCTTTCCTCTCCACAAGAGACCTACTTCCTTATAGACTTCCTGTTCTGCCTTCTCATTGGTTGTAAACCCAGTCACATGACCTCCTCATCACTGCCTGTCTGTACAGACCTCCAGGTCTTCTATGGTTGGTATTGAGATTAAAGGCATGTGTTGCCATGCTGGCTGTATCCTTGAACACACAGAGATCCTGCCTAGCTCTGCCTCCCAAGTGCTGGGATTAAAGGCGTGCACCACCACCGCCCAACTTCTGCTATGGCTTGCTCTGACCCCAAAGCAACTTTATTAATATACAAATAAAATCACATTTCAGTACAAATAAAATCTCACCACAGCTTCTCCCCAAGTTTAGTAGATATTGACTACACTCAGGATCAGCACTTTTTATTCCTAGCCATTTCTTCTAGTTATACCTGGACCCCTGCCACTTGTGAACTTTGAGACACATTCTACATATCAAGCAAAGCAAACATGCACATAAATGCCTTTCTTCTTTCATGGGAAGTGAATGGGGTCTTGTGCTGCAGAGCTCTTGTCATAGAATACAATCTTGTGAAAGAATTGCATAGGACAGGTAGACCTCCCTTCTGTGAAATGATCTTCCTTTCCATGTAGTGAATATCCTCAGCCATCTGTAATCTTTGTGATGTCATTTGCATTTTCAGTGCATGTGGTACCTAAGATTGTGTGTGTGTTTGTGTGTGTGTGTGTGTGTGTGTGTGAGAGAGAGAGAGAGAGAGAGAGAGAGAGAGAGAGAGAGAGAGAGAGAGAGAGAAAGAGAAAGAGGAGAGAGACAATTTTCCTAGAGCACTGGGCCAAGGTGAAACACTTACTGCTTAATGTTGTATGAGACGCTGGTGACAATGGGAGTTTTGTGTTGAGCTTTTTTAACCTTTGACTGAAAATGCTCTCTACATTCATTTTCCTGTGAATAGGCATATTTTTTTTTAGGTAGCAGAATATGTAGGTCTTTGAGTGAAACCAGATTGTCCCTTCTCTTATTCCTGGACACCTTGGCAGGTAACTGTCAGTCAAAAGCCTGTTACTTGTCACCAGATAGACTGCCCTTCTGATATCCTGCTGATTTGCACACTTGATTTAGATTGATTAAAATTACCCCGAGAATATATCAGCTTTAAAGACCACACGAACTTCCCCCTCATTTGTTGAAGAGAACTTACTAGTCACAACTGCTCTAGATATCCTGCACAGACCTCCAAGAACAATGGACTTGGGGATAAGACATGTACTGGTGACCTTTAGATGACCCTTCAGCAGTTCTCATCTACGCTTTGAGTGGAAGCATCTCCTTGACAGCTCATAAAGAAGCCAGTGATGGGCTGCAACTGGAAGTCCTTCTGACATTACTGTTAATAGGATCTTTCATCTGATGCTACACCCTCTTCTGGTCATTTAACTAGTCTGCTTAACTCATTCATTGTCACCTAGGAGACACCCTCTTGTGATGTTCACTGATTTTCAGTCCCAGGACAAGGCTTCTCTTGAATAACGTTTTCCTGAATATATGTGACTTCTCTCCTTATGTAGTGAAACAGTTGGTAACAAGGAAGGAGCGGTGGCAGAGGTGGTAGCAGTATCAGCAGAGGGATAGGAGCAGCCATTGTGGAAAGGTGTCAGCAGCAGAGTTTCAGGGAGTGGATGCAGCAGGAGCAGTGGAGCACAGAGCACCAAAAGCAAATGAGATCCATGAATAGAGAGGCAAGAGAAGGTAGAGAGACAAGATTGGAGATGGCCCTGAATCATGTCATCTGCTACTGGTGCTAGCTGCCCAATCCCAGACTATTGGCCATGGAAATTTGGATATGTAAACCTCTACCCAGAAGACATGAAGCTATACATCTCTGGTCTCCACAGTGATAGCCACGGTCTCTAGTTCTTTAGCTTTCAGCTATAAGATTCTGAGTCTCAGCCCATCCCCTAAGTGTTTAGCATTCATGAACTCAGCCCTGCCATCTCTAGAAGAATTGCTTTTAGCCTACGCAGAATTCTTATCTGACTAGAGAAAAATACTACAGCTAATTTGTTGGTAACAAAACCATAAGAATCCAAGCACATTTAGCTCTTGTGATGCTGTCTGGTTAGAATGGAAGTAGAGTTTGAGAGGGTGAATCTGGAAGCACAGTATGCTCAGAGATCCCTATAGAGCCCTGTAGTGTAGGTGTGTTGACTCCTTTCAGTTAAATCCTGCAAATAATCTTACAGTTTATCTAAGAACCTAAAATGAAATGACTTACTTTTAGGCATAATTAAGTCTTTCCTTCAGCTTAAATCTATTTATTATGATTTCTATGATTCTACTCAAGTGTCCTGACATCTGCTCACACTTGCTTCTGGCATTGTAAATCCAGGAATGGGCAGATGGGAACACAAACTTCAGGTCTTATTGCACCTACTAATGTCCAACATTGGCTGAGGTCTCTGAAGCTATGTAATCCAAAAACAGGGGTTGAGAATATCAAGAACACACATAGAATGAAAATTATTAATTGCTTATCTAAATTTCATGTTTAATTGGACAACATATAGTTTTAATTTCTAAAGCACACAAGTCTACTGTATTTGCTCACTGAAGTTCATGAATTCATCATTTTCCCATCTGTTGACTCCAGAGAAGAACACAAGAGTTGAGTCTCCAGTTTTTATTTAAACATGGGCTGTCTTGAGTACTTTTTGGTTTAGTCTGTTTACACAAATGGCACTCCATTGTAATACAAAACAAATGAACACAAACATAAATATTATAACATTTAAGTGTCCTATTATTATTCTTTTATTGCCCAGTTCATCAAAGTTAACAGATAACTGGAGAAGATATTCTACCCAGCATTTATTTTAAAATTTGTTTCACAAAATGTCTATTTTCTTGTTTTTCTCTTCCCTTATTCTTAGACTTTGAGTCAAATTTAAGATGTGAAAGGCTTATTCACACAAAATTGAAGCTCACCCAATGCCCACAGAGGAAGCTATTTTTGAGATGTGAGTTGTTTAAGGGGACATGTATCATCTACTGGTAAGCACTTCTGATCTTGGAATTCTCATTTATTATTGCTAGATTTACTAATTAGATGGGTGAGAAAATGTCAGAAGGAGCTATCTGCATGTGGATGAGAAGAATGTGAAAGTAGAAGCTACATTCCTTCCTTATAACAATCACAAGTACAGCCAAGCTAAAGGAAAAAATGTAGTACATCATAGATAGACAGATATTTACTGGTCTGGTACAAAGATCAAGGATGCAGACAGAATCCTGCTTCTGCAGATGGATACCAATGTAGGAAGATGTGTATGAGCTGTGGAGCTTCTCTAAAGATAGAAAACCAAGGCCTCAAACCATGTTTCCCTGTTTTATGCTGAGGGATAGTGTGCAAACTTCTCCTTTCAGGGAACCAGAATATCTCTTAGTAGTGTTCTGTAGAGTAAATAAAGTAATAAGAATAAAATGCTTAGAGCAGTTCCTAGGGCATGTGTGCATTGTATGATTAAATTATAATGAATGAGTTTTTCCAAGAGTGATTTCTAGTCACTTATAATTCACTCAATTGTTCAGTTAGGCAGAGCAACTTTATCATGGGTATATGAAATGCCTCCCATGTCCTCTCTTTTCTCTTCTACACCGAATAGAGGATTAGAACCATTTCCCCTCTCAAGCACTACTAAGTAGTAAATAAAATGGATATGTCCTCTACCTCAAGGGCTCTGGATATTGAGAGGAACGATTTTCTGGGATCTTAATGGGAGTTAAACTTATTAGCCACCTTGCTAAGTCAAAGAAGATGAACAGATGCCGAGCTATTTGAGGAAGCTTATTAAAGTGTTTGTGAGAGATGCCCAGGCTGCAGGACAGTGTAATTTTGTATATATTTAATTAAGTGACTATCTGGAAGCTCAAAGCATGGACCTCTCAAACCAGTGGTGATTTATCGACACAGTATCTTAGTAGATTAAGAAAATAATTTTGATAACCTTTAGTAGCTTGAAATTGTTAATCAAATGTGATGTTTCTGCTTTTCCAGTCTCAAACATTTAAAAGAAATCTAATTCAGCCTGCTTGCTTTAATATTCCCTAATGAGAAATAGAAGCTCAATCTAAAGTTGCC
Organism: Onychomys torridus; assembly: GCF_903995425.1. Lineage (NCBI taxonomy): Eukaryota > Metazoa > Chordata > Mammalia > Rodentia > Cricetidae > Onychomys > Onychomys torridus. Next base: position 47,855,415 of record NC_050452.1, read on the forward strand.
TCTTTTCTTATCTGTTTAAAAGGAAGAGACCTATAACAATAATGGGAAGAATGTGTTCAATAATATTAAAGGTAGAATGACAATCTTCAACACTGAATTTAAGCATTATATAAACATTTTAAAATCTTCTATATTCTAAACATAATGTACATATAGGTAAACAATGATAGAAATGTGCTATTTCATGAGTTATTATAAGCATATCACTGTTACAATTTATTTTTCTTCAGGTCGTGTTATTGCTATAATTCATATACCAAGACCACTCCCTGTGACCATTAATGTGTTTTTAACCTCAAAAAACCATCAGGAAGAATCAGTTACCATTCAAAGTCCTGATCAAGAATCAGGTTGTAGAGGAAGACTACACCACCTTACTTGGTTTTCTTATTCATCCTTAAATGAATGAATGAAATTAACAATTTTACTATGTTAAATCAAATTCAATATTAATTAAAATTTTATTAGAAAGTTATATAAAATATAGCATTTTTCTCTGTGCATATGTATATATGAGTACTTACCAGTTAAGGATAGTTTTGTATTTATGATTATATAATACTTGTATGTATATTATATTTGTGTTAAATATGAAAGGAATTTAATAGTTTAGTAACCTAATTTTTCTTACCATTTTAGTCATCAAAGGCCTGTAGGTATATGCTAATTAGTATATTTGTATATAAGAAGCAGTAACTGCCAGTATTGCAGATTATGACCTTCCTTAAAGAAAGGCTACTTATAGAATTTAGAGGTGGTGGAAAAAACCTGAAAAGAGACTTTCATGTGAGCTTTGGGGTATGAAATGTAATAGACAAGATTTCAGGGGGAGTCTGGTGATAATACTTGTTATAATTTCCTCAGATAACTCTAATTGTGACTGGCTCTGCAGAAATGTCAACTGCCAGCAGTTTGTACCAATTGCAGAAAAGAGCTCACTGCTCTGACAGTGCCAACACTGATGACAGCCCTGCTGTTTTTTGTTTTTTGTTTTTTTTTTTTTTTTTTTAATGTGAAATGGACTCTAAGAACAGCAGCCTGCCCAATGGTCTTGGAAAGGGCACATGGATTTGTCAAGCCAGAGGCAAGTACCCAGAAGCTTCTCAGCAGTGATTAAAAGCCACAAAAAAGCAATATGAATTTGCACTGTTGATATGAGATTATTCCCATTTTGGAAGGTGTGAAGAGAAAGGAGGAAAAGCCAGGAATTTTGTGGCATTAGCATATGTTAGACACGCATTGCCCTTGGCAATCAGTGATCAAATGCAGACCCCTAATCTTGTTCACACCAAAGAGAACAGAAGAGGATGGAATCTTCAATGTTTTTGCAAGTACAGAAGTAAATACAGTTGTCCCTTAGTGTGACTTTGCCTTCACAACTGTCTCCTAGAATTTTTTGAGGATCTTAGTTGTACAGGTGACTGAATTCACATACATACATGGAAACTATGACTCTAGAGATTTAACCATGCGTTACTTCTGATAGGATGGTATCTTCTAAATGCTTACTATAGTATTGATTTATTGATAAACCAACAGACAATATCTCTTTAACCTTTCACATTGTCCTAATTGACTCTTATTCTCTGGAGTTCTGCTAATATTGAAATGTTTGAAATATTAAGTAAGGGATAGTGAGGTCAGAGAGGGGAGAAGAGGAAAAACATCCAAAGTTAAAAAACACAATCGCTTAAATTATTGTTTCTGATTTTAAGATTCCAACTTTCTAGCATCTGCATAGTCTGTTTGTGGGGCTTCTAGCAGTGAGATCAGGACCTGTCCCTGGTGTATGAGCTGGCTTTTTAGAACCTATTCCCTATGGTGGGATGCCTCACTCAGCCTTGATGCAGCAGGGAGGAACTTTTTCCTCCCTCAACTTGATATGTTAAGCCTTATTGATTCCCATGGGAGGCCTTACCCTTTCCGAATGGAGACAGAGGAGGAGTGAATGGTGGGGGGTAGGAAAGAGGTGGGAGGAGGGAACAGGAGGAGAGGAGGGAGGGGAAACTGTGGTTGTTGTGTAAAATACATAAAATATTTAGTAATTAAAAAACAAACAAACAAACAAAAACCTCCAACTTTCATATTGAACATTTTAAATGATATCCGCATGTTTGATGCAGAGTTTTTTGTTACATTTATATGGACAACAAATTTTTAGTTATCTGAAAACGTTAGAGAATAATAGCCATAAAACATTTAAATGGTTTTTATAACAGATTTTTAAATTATTAAGCATTAAAAGTGTTAAAACTGTTACCTCTGTCTTGAGTCTATTCTAATATATTGTATTATTGGTTGTGCTTCACATTGCTGTGATCAAATAGTTGACTGAAAACAACCTATGAAAAGAAAATCATTTAAGCACATGGTTTAAGATAATAGTCCATCATGAAGCAGAACTGACAGCTGCCTCATGTCTATGGCAGCCTTATCCTGGTGGATCATGAATGAGAGAAAGAGGAATATATACCCCCAGCTGGCTTTATTCCTTTTTCCTTTTGATTTATACTAGGATGTTATCCAGGTTCAATACCATCCATATTCAGGGCCATTCTTCTCCTTCTCCATTTAATACTATTAGGAACACTTTTCCTCGGACTTTGGATGTTTTGCTTCCCTAATAATGCCTAAAGCATTTATTAATCCAGTCAAATAGAATATGAATGTCAACTATCACAGACATATTATAGATTTTCCTATTCTTAAGAAGAGGGTATTCATAGAATAGTTTGGAAGCAGAGCTGAAATTATCCATTTAGGGCCATAATCTCAAGTGCTTCATATAATTGTTTGATGACAATAGTTCTTGTGACCTCAAACATCAGTAGCCATTTTTAAGGTCAGAAGTCCTTTTACAAATCATGATCTCCCATATTATTGCAGTCAAAGTTCCCAAGTCTTGGAGAAAAACTGTCATTGGGTATCAGTGTCCTTCCTATAAGAGGAGGCAAGTGATTAATGTTTTTGAGGGATATTCAACAAAATGATAGATATTATAAGAATAGTGCATTTGTTACATCAGACTCACAAAAGAGATATATTCAACAGGTACCAGGAGGCTCCAGAACACAGGAGGATCTGTACCCCAATCCTTCTTTTAAAACACTGGATATGTATTATGCTGTTCCATGGAAGAATGTGAAATGTTACATCCCATACCCTGCCATGTTTTATTTATGAAAAGACTCTATTTTATGCTCCAACATAGATAACACTTTCTATGAATCCATCCAAAAGTTCTGAGTTTATTTACCAAAAGTAAGCATATTTAACATGAACAAAATTCTTCTCCATAGCAAATGTTATTAGTATACCACCAGGAAGCACAGCTATTCAAATATTTTACAAAGAGCTTAGATAACTTCATAGAGACGTCCCACATAGCCAATACCTTTCAATAAAGTGAGAGGATGGATTACAAGAGAATTTCTTTAACTATCTCCACCCTAATTATCAGCAGAAGCCAATTATCACATGCACAGTCTTATCTTTGTGTTAAAGATTTAACTCTAAGTACAGCATGCTCTTGTCTCTGTAGAATAGAAACTTTATACTAGAAAGAGTCTTCAAGGAAACCATCTGTGGTGATTTGAATGAGAGTGGCCCCCATAAGCTCATATATTTGAATGGTTGGTCATTAGTTGCTAAGTCTGTTTTGGGAAGGATTAGGAGGTGTGGCTTTGATGGAAGAGATATGTCTTTGCGGGTAGGCTTTGAGGTTTCAAAAGCCCACTCCTAGGCCTAGTAGGAGTTCTTTCTGTCTTGTGTTGAGGATCATATGTGACCTCTCAGCAACTGTTCCAGTTCTCAGCCTGCCTGCTGCCATGTTTCCCACCATGATGGTCCTGGGTTCATTCTGTGGAATTGTAAGTTCTAATAAACTCCTTTACGAGTTGTCTTGGTCATGGTGTCTTTTTGAAGCAACAGAAAAGACAGCAGTTGTTATGAGAGAGCAGGCCCATGCTGTTTGGTTTGTAAGTTTCTTTTGGAGGAATGTTAGAAACCTTGAACCAGGAGCATGAATGTATGCTTTAAGTGGGACTTAATGAGCCATGCTAATAGGCTCTTGGATGACACCAGCACTGAGATCAATGTGTTCTATGGAGGCCCAGCTCATGAGGTTTTGGAAGGTAACAGTAATAGCAACTGAAGTAGAAACAATTCTTGTGATGTTTTAGCAAAGAATCTGGCTGCTTTTTGTCTTTGTCCTAAGAATCCTAAGGCAAAACTGATGAATTCTGTACTAATTTTGTTCACAAAGGAAATTTCAAGACAGCTTAATATATGGAATCCGTGGCTTATTAGTAATGATTCTTATACAGACCCACAATTAAAAAGATCAGTCAAGGCAAAAAGAAAAGTAAAATGTCCAGTTTAAGGAGAAACAAGTACCAAGAAATGTAATGTTGGAGCCATGATTTGTGCTGAAGGAGATAAGTACAAATAGATATAGGGAGTGGTGTACTTAAGGGAGACCTCATCCATCTAATCCTTCAACTGCTAGTAAGAAAATTCAGAAGGAATTACCTGTCCCTATAGAGCAACAACCAACCAAAGCTTAGGTTAATGTAATTAAATGAAGTGGCCAGGTTCCATCCTGAGTGGGCAGCAAAACTTGACAGCTAGGTCCAGATGTTTTGGGCTTTAAAGACAGGGCAATAAGGGTGTAGGGACCGTAGAATGCTCCTCTTTGTTTAAAAGAATTGCTAAGCCAGAGGTGTGGCAGTGCAATCATTTCTTTCTTGGATACCTGCATGCAGTTGTGAAAGTGGATTTTGGGTTACATTGGAAACCCCAAGATTCCAGAGTTGTGGGAAATCTGTCAAGGAAAGCTTCAGAGAGCTCAAGAGAGAGAAATGTAGTGAGATGGACAGATGGTAACATCTAAGCCCTTTGACATCAGTTTTGGAGGGTTTTTTTCCTACTCGATTTTGTTCTTTTATTTTTTTGTCCCATAATTTCCTCACTATGCCCTCACTCCTCACTTTTGGAATGGTAATATATAGTATGTGCTATTGTACATTTGGCTTTTTGATCTTACAGGTTGTTAGAGTTAAGAGAATGCCTTGAATCACAGAAAAGAGTTTTCAAGACAGGGTTTCTCTGGGCATCCCTGACACTCACTCTGTAGACCAGGCTGGCCTCGAATTTAGAGATTTCCCTGCTTCTAGGACAAAACAACCATAACCACCCAGTGAGACTTTGGACTTTTAAACAATCTTGAGGCTGAAAAAATATGGGACTATTGAAATTGCACCAAATGGATTTTGCTATATGATATGGCTATATGCCTATGTAGCCAGGAAGAAGAATGTGGTGGTTTGAATGAGAAGGGCCCACAGAGACTCACATATTTCAATGCTTGTTCCCAAGTGGGTAGAACTGTTTGGGGGAGGCTAGAAAGTATGGTTTTGTGAATAGAAATGTGATTGGGATTTGAGATTCCAAAATCCCAAACTATTCCCAGTTAGTGCTCCTTGTATTTCACTAATGTTCACGAACTACATGTAAACTTCCAGCTGTTACCTGTCTGCCTGATAGCATATTCTCTGCCACAAACATGTGTGCATAAATGTACTCTTACATACACACAACACAAAACATTATCTGATTGAAATCCAGGATCTTCTTTCTATTTTGGCTTCCCGTGTCTTACTGCTTTTAGCAGCTCCTTTACTTGAGAACTCCATAATTGCTCAAACTCCTCAGGAGCTGTACATGTCCAGTTGCCTTTTTAAATTGTTAAAGTAATTCAGGCCTCAGTTCTGCATGGTTTTCCATCCAGTCCCATGACTACAAATGCCATCAATAAGTAACTGAAGGACTAATTTATTTAACTCTCCCTCAGGCTTGAGTCTGCTAGATCAGCCACTTTATTTTTTCCTTGAAGATCTGATATGAAATCATAGATATGCATTCCCACACACACAAGAACAAACACTTCATCCCACACTTCAAAGTTTTCTTTGTTGTCTTGCCAACATGTTCTATTGCAGCTTATGCTACCACTGGTCTCTTCTGTTGTGAAGGTCAAAAGTCTCAGAATTTTTAATAAGCCTTTCTTCGTTCCTGCCTTCATTTAACAAGTTGCCAAGCCTCCAATTTTGCTCATATACAGTATAACTTCTCTCAGTATTCTCCGAGAGCACCTGTGGACTAGAAACTAATTCTTTACCTGAAGTATCCAAGCCCCCCTTTTCCTTTTGCCCTATTTACCTTATCCATAGTGTTGCAAGGTAAAAAATGTATGCCTTCCAAAAGGTCCCCTGTAGTCCAAGACTATTGTACACCAGTGTATGACTTCATTGGGAAAAGGACCTAGCAGTTGTTATTAATTATGATGAGATCGTTTGGAGGATCATTGCCATATTAAAAGATGACACTGAGACAGAGAAAGAGCCATAAGAAGGTAGAAACAGATCTTGGTTGAATTCATATTCTATATCCCTGGGCTAAACACCTGGGCTATTTGAAGCTGGAGAAGCTAGGAAATATCCCTCAAGGTCTTCGAAGAGAACATTGCCTGACAACACACTGGTTCTAAATTGTGTCCACTAGAACTATGAAATGATAAATTTCTTTTGCTTTAAGTCATATAGTGTTTGGTGATTGTTACAATAGTTCTAGTAAACTGGGGCATGTGTCAATCATACTTTATTACTGTTCAGTTGAAAATCCCCCACTTTTTTCTTGCTACCCTTTGATGGCTGCCTGGCTTGCAAGAGCACATTTCTATCACCTTGTGCAAACCACTTCCTGTTCCTTTGGCTTTACAATCTTTTTTCCCCTTCTCCTACATTGTTTCCTGCAGTTCAGAAGTTGTGTGATAGATGGGTAAACTGAGGCTGGGAATCACAGAATCACTTGTTCTCTGCATTTTGTTCTGTTGTGACTTCCTATTATATTCTTCTTCTGTTGCAAAGAGAAGTTTCTTTGATGAGGCATGAAAGCTACCTTTCTCTGTGGGTAGAAGATAATTGCAGCTTTAGTAAATAGTGTGTAGGTTCTCCCCCAAGATCCATGACAACCCTACACAAAGAACCGAAAGCAACTAAAGAATGCTCAGAATGTAAAAACAAACACACAACAACAACAAAAACCCTATAGTATTCCCCAGAGAAGAAACTTCCTCTAACCAGTTATCCAACATCAAATAGTCAGCCCTTACATAATACACAAGTAACATTATGTGAGCTAAATAGGTTGTAGTTAAATATATATGTGTGTGTGTGTGTGTGTGTGTGTGTGTGTGTGTGTGTGTGTGTGTGTAAAATAGCAATCAAAGCAAAAGAGTCCAAAGACATGAATTTGAGAGGCGGTATGTGAGTAGGAGGTAATATGGAGGGAATGGAAGGAGGAATAGGAAAAGGATATGTTATAATTATATTAAAATATTCAAAAACCTGAAAAATACTTGCTGATAAAAAATAATTACATGTTCCAATATAAAAATTTAGGCCAGCAACAGATTACATATATATGATGTTAAAATCATAGCTTGATGCAGAAAAAGAGAAAGAGTCAAATTATGTAATTCACATTATTTCTTGATTTTAATAAATCCCTAATGGTTAATATAAATAGAAAAATCATTCTACTTGCTTATTAAAGGCAAAGTATGGATATATTTTTATATTTGTTGTAAAAATCAAAAAAAGCATTAGCTCAATAATTATTAATATGTAAGGATTTGGATTATGTTGTTTAAACAACTTAACAAACATTAATATTTCAGTCTCTATTTCTTTGAAGGGAATATTTCCAGCAAATGTTCATTTCCCTCTACCATTGCATTGTTATTATGAAGCCTCCACAGCCAGACAGAATACATTTGAATCACAGCTCTGCTAACTGTGAATGATGTAGCCATGACTAAGTTACGGAGTTTCTCTGGATCTCTGATTATCTTTTATGGATTCCTTCAAGAGTTTAGTTAGAGTTATGGTCTGTAAACCACTTAGAACTATGGCATATATAATGAGCTTAGAGGTACCATTTGACATGCAATCTTCCTACTTTTAAATGAAAGTACAGACATTGTTTTTTTTCTAACTATTGAGTTCAACTAAATAACTACTATTCCTTCTACATTTTAAAATATCCCAAATGGAGTTATGGTGAAATCAGAACTTAAACCATAAGTGAATTTCTATTCCTTCAGTGAAATTAACATCAATATCCACTTCCTCATGTCCATATTGAAACAGGAATTACTCTTTCTCTGTCTTGGTAAGTGCACAGCTGACACCCCCTAACACTTGCAGATAAAACATGAATGAATATGTCCCTGAGGCTTGGCACACAGCAGAGAGGCTCCTCTATCTATTAGCTTCAAGAATGTACATTTCTAACATTACCAGGAAAGATTATTGCTGCAGATAGAATTGCCACTGGTTCAAACAGTTTTGATAATTTTTGTATCTTGCGTTCATTCTCTTTCCTGGCGGAAGTGGCTGACTTATTAAGGAGAGCCCAGATAGTCCAGCTGCTGGTTCAGAAAGTCAAGCCTCTGTATGATTTGCTCATGTTTTGATATTGAACTGGTCCAGTTTGGGGAAAGCCCCTAAGGGAAAAGCTTTACCAAATGGTTCCATAACCTTTTCAATTAGGCAAATGTTAATTCCCATTTTTACACCTTTTGGTGTTTTTATACTCTTTGGCACATTAAATATGCCATTAAGAAAATCCCATGATAAAACTTTCACCATAAAATGTACTGAAGACTGTGGCATATAGGTCCATAATTTAATCAGAAAGTGGATAAATGTTGTTGGGTTTTATTTTTAATTTTTTTAGGTATGAGTCTGTCTGTATGTCTGAGTATAGGTTTGTGCATTCAAGAACAGTGCCTGAGAAGTCAGAGGCTTCAGGTTGCCCTGGACCTGAAATAATAGTGATTAGCCACTGTGAGTACTTGGACCTGAACTTTGGTCCTCTGCAAGAGCACTATGTAATTTTAACTGCAGAATCATCTCTTCATCCCAAATTTAGTAATTTTATGCTAAGTTTCTACACATTTACAAATAGGATTCTCAGCCATTGCAGTGTACGTTCTTCACTGCTCATGTGGAGAAAGGGCTTTGTGCTCATTACACATTGAAAAGCAGTATTTCACTGAATCATGCTCTAGAGAAGGTTAGTAGTTAGCTTTTGCTACAGCACTTTCTTGGAATCATAGTCTAGAAGGAGGCTGGATTTCTGTGGATCACAGTTCTAAAACTAATGAAAACAATATATATTGTTACATATGTAAAACATTTGACAACAGCGTTCTGATGCTACATATAGCTGCATGTTACTATCATCAAGATCATTTTGTTCCTCTGGGTTTTAGGCTTCAGAATGCTAACTAACTCAGTTCTGAGTTTAACCTAATTTTATTGTACACAGCCAAGATACTATTAATTTATTTAAAAATATTAGTAAGAACTTTCTAAAAATACCGATCTAAGAATAAGATGTGGACAGATAGAATGTCAAAACATCTACAGAATATCCCTTAATACTTAAAAGTACCAAGGAGTGTTTGGTTTTAGACAGAATCTTATTGTGTAGCCCAAGGTAGCCTTAGACCGATGATCTTCCTTCCTTAGGTACCTATGCACTGATATTATAGACATGTCACCAACATTTCATTAATTATTCAAATGCTAAATCACAAGCTGAGTATAATTCATGTATATGTTTATAAATGAAAAAATAATTTTCTCCACTACTCAGTTCATATTCTGATAGAAAGTAAATTATATAAGACAATAATAACCAGTTTAGAAAACATTGATTATTCCAAAAAAATCAAAGATCAAGAGAATACTTGATGTGTTGGACATTAACATTTTCAGTAGAGAAATGAGAAATCTCCAATTAGGGAAAGAGATGGGGAAGATGTTTGTAGTTTGGGGGAAAATATTTTTTGTAAGAGAAGCAGCCAATGCAAGTCTCTGGCTGGTAGCATTCATGAATGTCAAGGAAGACAGAGGGGGCCACTGGGACTAGAGCACTGCAAGGAACATTATAAAGTTTTGAACTGTTATTCTGTATAGAGTGGTAAGATGTGTGATAGGGGTGTAGCTTAGTGATAGTGTTCTTGCATAGCATTTGCACGAGGTCTTTGTATGATCATAAGAGGACAAATACAATTTGGAATAAGAAAAGCAAAAAGAAAATAAGATTCTTTCTGAGTATGGGTTACCTCACTCGGGATGATTTTTTTCTAGATCCATCCATTTGCCTGCAAACCTCATGATGTCATTGTTTTTCTCTGCTGAGTAGTACTCCATTGTGTATATGTACCATATTTTCTTTATCCATTCTTCAGTTGAAGAGTATCTAGGTTGTTTCCAGGTTCTGGCTATTACAAACAATGCTGTTATGAACATAGCTGAGCAAATGCCCTTGTGATTGAGCATTCCTTGGGTATATATGGCCAAGAGTGCTACACCTGGGTCTTGGAGGAGATTGATTCCCAATTTTCTAAGGAAGCGCCATATTGATTTCCAAAGTGGCTGTACAAGCTTGCATTCCCACCAGCAGTGGAGGAGAGTTCCCCTTACTTCACATCCTCTCCAGCATAAGCTATCTTCTGTGTTTTTGATCTTAGCCACTCTGACAGGTGTAAGGTGGTATCTCAGAGTCGTTTTGATTTGCATTTCCTGGATAATTAGGGATGTTGAGCAATTCCTTAAATGTCTTTCAGCCATTTGACCCTCCTCTATGGAGAATTCTCTGTTTAGTTCTATAGCCCATTTCTTAATTGGACTGTTGGGCATTTTGATGTCTAATTTCTTGAGTTCTTTATATATTCTGGATATCAGCCCTTTGTCAGATGTGGGGTTGGTGAAGACCTTTTCCCATTCTGTAGGCTGTCGCTTTGTCTTGTTGACCATGTCCTTTGCTCTACAAAAGCTTCTCAGTTTCAACAGGTCACACTGATTGATTGTTTCTCTCAGTGTCTGTGCTACTGGTGTTATATTTAGAAAGTGAACTCTGGTGCCAATGCATTCAAGAGTACTTCCTACTTTCTCTTCTATCAGGTTCAGAGGAACTGGATTTATGTTGAGGTATTTGATCCACTTGGACTTAAGTTTTGTGCACGGTGACAGATATGGATCTATTTGCAGCCTTCTACACATTGACATCCAGTTATGCCAGCATCATTTGTTGAAGATGCTTTCTTTTTTCCATTGTACATTTTTGGCTTCTTTGTCAAAATTATATGTTCATAGGTGTGTGGGTTAATGTCAGGGTCTTCAATTCGATTCCATTGGTCCACATGTCGGTTTTTATTCCAGTACCAAGCTGTTTTTATTACACAAGGACAAACATGGTATGTACTCACTCATAGGAGGATACTAGATATAAAACAAAGATGACTAGACTACTACACAACTCCAGGGAGGCTACCTAGAAAACAGGACCCTAGGAAAGACACAGGGATCACCCAATGATAGAAAAATGGATGAGATCTACATGAACAACCTGAACAACAGTGGGAGTAATGAAGGGCAAGGTTTGAGGGAAAGAAAGCTTAGGGGAGCAGGAGATCCCAGCTGGATCAAGAACAGAAAGGGAGAACGAGGAATAACACACCATGATAAATGAAGACCACATGAAAACAGGAATAGGCAGAGTGCTTGAGAGGTCCCCAGAAATCCACAATGATATACTTCTGTAGACTGCTGGCAATGGTCGAGAGAAAGCCTGATCTGACCTAGTCTGGTGATCAGATAACTAAACACCCTAACAGATGTCTTGGAACTCTCATCCAATAACTGATGGAAGTGGATGCAGAGATCCTCAGCCAGGCCCCAGGTGGAGCTCCAGGTGTCCAACTGTCGAGAAGGAGGAGGGACTGCAAGAGCATGAATTGTTGAATCCAAGATTGCCAAAAGCACAGGGACAAATAGCCAATCGAATGGAAGCACATGAATTATGAACCAAAGGCTGTGGAGCCCCCAGCTGGATCAGGCCCTCTGGATAAGTGAGACAATTGAATAGCTTGAACTGTTTGGGAGGCATCCAGGCTGTGGGACCAGGACCTGTCCTTAGTGCATGAGCTGGCTCTTTGGAACCTTGGGCTTACACAGGGACACATGCTCAGTCTGGAAGGAGGGTACAGACCAGCCTGTACTGAATCCACCAGGTTTAAATGAATCCCCTGGGGTGTCTTGGTCCTGGAGGACATGGGAATGGAGGGGAGGGGCTGGGGGGAAGGTGGGGGTGGTGGGGGGGGCGGAAGGGGGAGGACAGGGGAACCCATGGCTGATGTATAAAATTAAAACACATAATAAATAATAATAATAATAAAATAAATTAATTAATTTAAAAAAAGAAAATAGGATTCTATTTGAGTGTAGGACGAAAAAGGGTATGAGATAAGTTGTATTTTGTAAAATGGCTCCTATAAATGCTGAGTTAAGAATGGACTGTTCTGGCGCTAAAAGTAGATTCAAGGACATAGCAGACACAATTTACTTTCTGCTCTCGGGACTGGAAAGATGAAAGAATAAATACGTACACATATATAATTAATTAATGATAAACTGAGGAAGATTATTTTATAATAAATATTTATAGTGTGAATTGCCCAAAGTTGTACATCATCTATTATTTATCTGTATCGAATAATTGTCTAAACAATTCTAAAACTAATAAAAATATACAAAAAAGAATTCTGTACTCCTTAATAAATTATCTTTTACCAAAGATTATAAAACTTCAATTCCAAGCTTCCTGCATTTTCAAGAATATTTCCATATATCTATAAGACATCTTTTCACCATATTACTATAATCTCTGAGCTTTACTTGAGGAAGAGTAACTTTGAACCTCTGATAACTTTTTCTGTACTACTGAAGGGATGTGAACTGAATAGCTTAATCCTCTTTGAATGAGGAAATAAATTTAGTCACTGCTTATCCCTACTCAAGGCCTCTTGTAAGCTTTAACAAACACTGTGTTGCCAGGCATGACTGAATACAGCCATATGAATACCTAGGATGCTGGAGGCTGACATGAGAACTGAAAGTTCAAGACCAGCAACTTACAGACAGGAGAGCACTCTGAAACAATTCCGCCATTTTTATTCTGCCTGTTAAGAGTGAAAGAAAACTTGAGAGGAATTTTTGGTTCTGTGACCTATGCTGTGGAATCATTTGATATGGACTGAAAAGTCGACAAGAGATGGACTGAAAAATCAACAAGATATGGACTGAAAATCAACACGAAATACAAATTTAAATACAAATAATGAAATATGTATCACTGAAATATTTTGTACAACAAAAATATTTTTCAATTGGCATTTTCCCACTTAATCTGTCAATATTTCATCCTATTGACAACTTTATGGAGAGTTCCATATTAGAACATGTAGCTAATGAGTTCAATTATAATACAGGTGGGCTGGCTCTCAGTTTAAATCTTGAATCATAAAGACTAATTATGTTTTGCTTACACTGATTGCTGTGAACAGCATAATCAGTCATAAAGTTATACAGTCCTTTGCAAAATTCATTTATGATAGTTGACTCAAGGGCCTCTGGCATCTGTGAATTTTATTAGCAAGTACACCTTTTGTTTTAGAAATGAACTAACTATTTACAAAAGTTTTATATATGAGGTTCATATTTACCTTTTCATGGGGATATAAAAGTTTCTTTTACAAAAGTTAACAACTCACTGATTTGCATCTGTTATAGAAAAGTATGATTTATTTTAAGGAATAATCCAGACTCCATTAATTTAAAAGCAAAAGTACTAATTTAAATTATTTTTTAGAAACTCTCTTTCACATCCCTTCTCTATTACACTGACCTTGGCAAATCTCAGCCACATCTCTTTGGGAAGATGATCATGTTCCCCTGTGAAATAGTAGAAGATACTCGAAGAGAATAATTTTGCTATAATGTGCAAACATTCTCACCTCTACCCCTTGACCTCTACCTACTCCCAATAGAGAAAATGTTCCCTTATCATCTCATGGTATCTCAAAAATTGAGTTTCACATCTTAGCCTCTCTATAAATCTCTGGAAGTGAATAGTAATCAATTATCCACTTGCCCTCTTCCCTTAAAAGGCAGCATTTTTAAATGCTTCCCCCATCTGTATCTCACATGGTTCATGATCATCTTTTTCAGGTTCAAGAGACATAGCTTTTTACCTGAAGATATCCTAAGCTCTAGACAGCACACTACATCTCTTCTCTCTTTCAGTAAATCATACCTGGATTGCACATCCACTCTGGGGTCTACTCATCTCCATTTCGTATTGTCATTTCACTAAATACACCCTCACTTTCAAGTACAGCTCTCACTTTTCTATGTCCAAATGCAATTTAGTGCCCCTATTAGTTATATTTCAAATTCTTCACAAAACTCTGGCCTCCTGAATTTCATTAGATGAACTCATTTTTTTTTAACATATGACTCTCTGACACACACTTCACTGCCTCTTTTCTTCCTTCCTTCCTTCCTCCTTTCCTTCCTTCCTTCCTTCCTTCCTTTCTTTAGCATATCTATTTGCCTATTATATGGTGGTCTTTCCATTTTTTTGATATTTTCATTTCTTTATTCAACTTCACTGATACAATACACAACATCTAAATGCCATTGCATTATTTGATACTAATTATGTAAAGAAATAGGTGTTAGGGAAAAATCAAATAGAATTCTTTCAAAGTATTATCTATGTGCACTATAAATTTCTTCACATTGTAAAATTAAACATAAATGTCAAGTTTATTGAGGCAGAACTTTATTTCTTTCCTTCTTGACAACATGATTTTAAATGTTAGGTGGGAGGTCAATGTTTTAAACTGTGGAAAATTAAAGAAAAATAACTGTCCTTATTAAGAGAAATAAAACCTTATCTCCATTTTTTTCTACTAAATATATAAAGAGGTAGCATATTTGTCATAAACGATTGACAATTATCTTATCTAAAATGCCCTACTCCAATGAAGTTATACAGTCAGACTCATGAAGGATAAGTTCAGCCTGGTCTCTCCAAAGTTAATTATAATCTTAATTTAAAAATAAGTAGTAGTTTAAGCTACCATTTCTGTCATCTGAAAACAAGAGGGATGGCAGTCCCCCATTATATAAAGAAACATTGACATGCACAGATCTTCGTGCAACTTTAATAGAAACCTTGTAATTAGTACTTCCTCAAGTGTCATAAAAGGAAATGCTAAAGTCTTATTATCTATAACCATTTTATGTTTCTAAATGTACTGATTTGTAGCATGAATTTTAAGGAGTCTTATTAATAAGATCAAACTCAGCCAGATATTGGGGTGAATGCTGGAAGATCAGAGAAGCAGAACAAGCCACAGTTTCCTCACCTCGCCAGTTCCTCAGCTGGTCTTGTTTCCTCAGACTGGAAACTTCTGTGTCCTCATTCCAATGGGTCTCAGCTGCACTGTGCTGCTTGAAAGCCTGAATGCTTAATCAGCCAAATGCTTCTAGTTTCTGGTCTTCACGCCTCATATAATCTTTCTCTTTCTGCTGTCACTCCCTGGGATTAAAGGCTGGGTTTCTGGGATTAAAGGTGTTTGTCACCATGCTTGGCTGTTTCTAATGTGGCCTTGAACTCAGAGATCCAGAGGGATTTCTGTCTCTGGAATGCTAGGATTAAAGGCATGTGCTACCACTGCCTATACTCATGTTTAATATTGTGCCTGTTCTGTCTCTGACACACAGATAAGTTTATTTCAGGGAACACACAATATTTCGGGGAACACAATACCACGACACCGATTTAGTATAAGAAACTTTGAAAATTCTAGAGAGGATTTGAAAAGTCCGTTTCTTTAGGTCCTTACCAATTCACTCTTCTAGTTTTGATTTATCACAGGCAGGATAGCACAACTCTCAATTTACAAAACTAAATTAAATTGCTTAGGCTGCACTTATTGGTGTATCCTGAGTTCCCTGTCTAGTGGGCCGATAATGCTACTGCCTATTGAGATTTTACTTTCCCATTAAAAGCAAGGAGGAGGTTAAATAAAATTTACATTACAGAAGAAAATAGTTTACAAAATATACATAGCTTTTTTATTTTACATTTTCTACAAGTTTTTTGATTAAAAGAAATTTTCAGGATTTCTTCTTATCATAATAAATCACCTTACCCAGAAACAGACAATGAAGGCTTGCATTATTATTCACTGTGTTCAGCTCACTGATTTTTGGAATAATCTCTCTTTTTTTTTTTTTTATTTGGTATAATACTTCTTTAAACTTCACGAGGCAAGATTAGGAAGCATCTCATAGATTCTCACTAATATTTCATAGCTAGCCGTAGTGAGCCAGCCATTATTGCCATCTCTAACAGGAAGTGGCACAAATATAATCACACATTTCCTGGAATTATCTTTCTTTTTTAAATTCTACTACTTGGTATAAAACCAAAATTTCCCATGTGTATTTAAAAAAAAAATATACTGATGTGTCTCCTGTGGAGCACATACTACCACCTCCACCACCACCACTACCACCACCACCACCACCACCACCACCACCACCACCACCACTACCACATTATGGGTGCTTTTCAATAGGAAGAAGTTCACAGTCACACATAGTTTAAATGGCCAGGTCTTTACACTTCTACCTGAGCATGTTAAAACTCAATTGACAATATAAAGTAGCAAGCTAGATGAAATCTAAGACCTCACACTCAATGTCAAAGACTGTATTGATATCACTTCAACAACAGTTTCAACATAGTTTGGGTTATAACTGTATAATTACCCTATTTGACAATTTAAAATAACAAGCAGAGAAATTGAGCTGCTGAAAGAGACAGAGCCACAAAAACCAGGAAATCCACAATTATGAACACTTCTGTGATTCCAACATTTTCACAATCGATTTACCTTATTGCCTCCATATAAGACAAACTACCAAATAGACTATTGGGGTTAGCTTGCTATGTCTATCATATATTTTTTGGAGTTTCTGTTCTTCAGGATAGATTAGGGAAAGTCACTTACGTATTGTTGCCGTTGAAATTATGGGTCTCGAAGTTCAGAACAATATGCACAAAAGGTATTTGCATTCTAAATACCAAGGTGCTTTAACAAACATGGGACTGCAAATTTGGCATTTGCTAGGATTAAGGAACTACAAATGAAATCATGGATGCGGGAATTTTATGTTTAAGGCTGTTGTTGTGCTGGATTTATTATCTAGACACCCAGAAGGGCTTCAACTTGGCTGATTTTATTGTGATGTGGAAAATCACATTGCTTCTTGGTGTGTTCCCCTTCCCACCCTCAATCACTTCTTTCAATAAGCCAGTAAATTAGGAAACAAACTGATTTTTTTTTTTAAAAGGGAAGAAATAAAGAAAAGAAAAGCTTCCACTGGAAGCATTCACCATCCTTTCTAAATCTTCCTGAACTCTGGTCTAAGACCATGGAATCGGCTTGCCTTGCACCGTTATAAGGTTTCTAAGTGAAAAGTTGCCTCTGCAGCTTCATTTCTTCCACGGTTCTCTTCGGTCTCTCTTGGCTTCGGTCTTCTATATGCATTTATTTTCATTGGAAGTTCTTTTATAAAACACATAATAACAGAAATATTCTTTTAAAATTTTTATTTATGTATTTACAACCTGACCACAGTTTTCCCTCCCTCCTCTTCTCTCCCATTCCTTCTCCCCAACCCCTCCGCCCTTGCACCCCAATCCACTTCCCTGTTTCTGCTCAGAAAGGGACAGGTCCTGGGGGTATGAACAAAGCATGGCATATCAAGTTGTGTAAGACTAAGCAACTACCCTTGTATTTAGGCTGCACAAGGCAACCCAGTATGAGTAATAGATTCCCAAGAGCCAGCCAAAGCATTAGGGATAGCCCCGGTTCCCATTGTTAGGTGTTTCACAAAGAGACCAAACTATGCAACAGTTACATATATGTAGAAGGCATAGGTTGGTCTGGTGTAGGCTTCCTGACTATTGGTTCAGACTGTGAGTTCCTCTGAGCCAGGGTAGTTGTTTCTGTGGGTTTTCTTGTGATATCTATGACTCCTCTGCCTCCTATGATCCTTACTCCCTCTTTTCAACAGAATTCCCTGAGCCTCGGTCTAATTTTTGGCTGTGGGTCTCTGCACATGTTTTCATCAGTTACTGGATGAACGCTCAATGATCACAATTAGGGTAGTCATCAGTCTGATCATAGATGGCCAGCTCAGCTAGGTATTCACTATTGCTAGGAGTCTTACTTAGTTGGGGGCATTTCTTGTAGATTAGTGGAAGTTTCCCTTGCATCAGGTTTCTACCTGACCCTGAAAAGATCCCCTTTCCAGTCACCTCTTTCAGTATACTCTCCCTCTACCTACCCCCCAACCAGATCCCACAAGTTCTTTTCCCCCACCCCCAACCCCAGCTCCCAGTCCACCCAGGAGATCTCTTCTATCTCCCCTTTCCAGGGAGATCATGTGTACCCTTTGGGCCCTCCTTGTTACCTAGCTTCACTGGGTCTGTGGATTGTAGCATGGTTATCCTTTACTTTACAGTTAATATCTACTTATGAGTAAGTACATACTATGTTTGTCTTTCTGGGTCTGTGTTACCTCACTAAGGATAATTGAGTGAGAATCAAGTAAGGCATTTTATTTAGCACTATGAATAAATATATTAAAATTATTTTTATGGTATGTATTCTGTGAAACCAATTAATTTACTTTTATAGATTAATAAAATTTCAGCCTAATTAAAGAACATATATTGCTTAATGTTTTAAACACGGTTACAAAAGTATTTTTAAATACTTCTTATCTTGTTATTTGTAGATGAAGATTGGATTTCTAGTTTATAAGATATACATGGAGTTCTTATTTTTAAAATTGAATTGAGACCTCAGATGCCTTGTAGGATATACATGGGTTTAATAGTCTCAGTATGTAATTATGTTTTCTCAGAAGCTAGTAAATAAATCTTTAAGTGGTTCTCATTTCTTCTGGGACTTCAAGATAGAAAGGACAATTTGTAGTTGGATTGTAAATTCAAGAGCATATTTTGATCTTTGTAGAAATTATCTATTTTAGCAATTACCTGTCATCTTCTGGGAAAAAGGATAGAAATGGAGTCAGAGTAAAGCAAGATTTCAAAGAGAGGTTTTGAAATAGACCCAAAAGAGCTTGCATAATTGAAAATTTTCATCAGGAGAGAATGATCTGAAATTGATCTTTCTGGTTATAAAATTGACCAGCTTTTTCTTATGAAATACATGATTGGGTAAATATTGGGTCTAAGGTAATAGACTTTTAATTTTTTCTGATATTTGAATGCCTCTTACCATGTTCAGAATCAGCTATTTTTAAATTCTTAATGTAATGCAAATATTTGCTATATGATCAGTTAAATAAAGTGACAGCATAACAACATGATTATAAACTAAAATTGACAGTTTGCATTGCTTTTAGAGATGCAAAAAATATTGAAATTTCTATAGAATCTATCCAATACAATGTGTACCATAGACACTGATGTCCAGTCTCACTGTTAAATAATAATGTATACCATTAATGTAAATAGAAGAAAAGTAGCAAAGAAAGAAGAATAGAGGAGAGAATTAGCCTTTTTCCCCTTAGTCTCTGTCCTTGTCAGTTAAAAGATCAACTGGTTTAAATTATGTTTATATGTCACATAGTTAACTAATTTACACTCCCCTCATTTCTTTAAAGCTTTGAAAATGGATGAAGTCTTTCCATTACAATGCTCTATTAGATATACATAGCTTGGAGCCATGTAATCCTTGTCATGAAAGCATGGATGATGATAGAACTCCTGGAAAGACATCACTTGCCTGCAATACCAGGAGCTAGTATGTTGCACCTTCCCTTTCTAATGATGAATGGCCTTATAATAAAAAGGATGCCATTTTAAAATTTGGAGCCAGTATGAATGCCCTGGAGTTTTGAAAAGCAGACTTTTGTCTTAGATCACACAACTGAATAACAGCCAAGACTTGTTACATAAGATGTTATCTCTGCTTCAGGTGTCCCCATGGCAGCCTGCATGTTGTAGAGCTACCCTGCTGCACATATCTTTCGATCTTTGCAGTTATCTTTTTAAATTGGATTGTGAAACAGTAGGCTTCCATACAGCTCTTCATATAACTTCCCTGGGTTAGTCTTCCCCAACACATCCTTCCCTGATTTTATCCATCATCCCAGGACTCTCCCTGCTTAAGCTGGCAGTTTCCAGCATTTCACCTGTCTGCTCTTGTTTTACCCATAACCTACCACACCTTTCCCTTAGTTTGCTTCTCCCCGAAGACCTCATTCTATTTTCCTGGCTTATACTTGTGCTTCATGTCAAATTCGTGAAATAAAAGGTTTGATTCATGAATAAAAGGTATTTGGATATGAGGAAGAGCACACAGTGGTTGGTGTGTTGCTGTCTTTCAGGGCCTGTGGTCCCCCACTCAGCATTCTTTTTCCAGTTCTGTCCACTGACCTGCAAAAATAATTTTATCATTCTTCATAGAAACTAAGGAAAGCTTTATTGTATATAAGTACCATACTTTTATTATCTACTCATCTATTTTTCTTCAGCTGATAAATTTTAGTTGTTATGTTGAAGTAATCACAGCAGTGATATCATATAAAAATTGATTTACCCTGAAATCATGTCTCACCTACCTATTTCCATTGCCCCCTAGTTACCATTGACAAATATATATGTATATTTGTTTATTATTTGAGATTATATTTTAAATATAACATATTCCCCTTCCTTTAAATCCCTTCAAATCCTCTTGTATAAACCTCTCTACTCTCCTTCATATTTGTGGCCTTTTAAAAAATCATCATTGCATGCACATATATATTTTTATATACATATATATTCCTAAATATAGCCTGTTGAGTCCATATATTACTTGTATGTATGCTCATTATTTTTGCTTCTTTCTCATTTAACAATGAAAATAAAATAAATTTAAATTTTAAAATAAAATGTATTATATTTTGTTTTATTGATTTTATATACATTAATATACATATGTATGCAAATACACAAGAATGCCAAGGTATCCACGAGGAAGTCAGAAGACAAATATGGAATTCATTTCTCTGGTTCCACCTTGTTGGTCCCAGAGAATGGGGTAAAGATCACCAGACTTGGCAGCAAGATTCTTTACCATTGACTATTCTCACCAGCCTAGCAACTCTTATTTCCCTTTATTTAATTAAAAATTGATTTGAGAAAAAGAAAATTGACTTTTTTCATTCAATATATTCTGATTATGTTTTCCCCTCTCCTAATTTCTTTGAGATCCTTCTCACCTACCCAAATCCAAACCTTTCTTGCTCTCTTATTGGAAAACAAACAGACATCTAAGAAAAAAATAGAAAATTAAGATAACAGCAAAAAAAAAACCTGAACAGTATTAAACAAACAAACAAACAAACGAACAAACAGAAAAGCAAAGAGCCAAAAGAAAAGCACAAGAAACTCATATAGATGTAGAGACTCAAACATATGTATACACAGACATCCCCTACACCCATAAAATGGGAAAGGAAAAGATCTACAGAGTAAGAAAGAAATATAAAGAAAAGGAGAAGAAAAGCCCAGACAAAGCCTTTTGAAGAAAACAAAGTAAAAACTCTTAAAATACCATTGAGTTCATCTGTGTTGGCCATCTGCTGCTGGGCATGGGGTCTGGCAGAAAGAATGGTTTGTTTACCTAGTAAGACAACGTGAGAGAAAAGTAAATTTTAATTTGTGAGTGGTTATCAACTGGAGTTCACTTCTGAGGTAGGGATGTGTCTTGTGTCTACTTCTATCCTCAGTGATGGGACCCACTATGGCTAGACTAGTGTAGGCCCTGTGCTTGCTGCCATAGTTTTGGGTAAGGGCTTTCTCAGTACCACTCACGTGCCTTAGGAGGTATGACCAACAGTTAAAATATTATAACTCTAACATGAATCTGTACATCAAGGAAATTTGACAATGTAGCAAGTAGAAAGGCCACCAAATAGCAGAACAAGGTTTGCCACTTACCTATTCATCGTACAGAGTACTGTTAACTAGAACATAGTAAGTGGCAGACTCCAGAATGAGAAAAGATGTCTACACATTTGACAGATGATTGATCTCTAAAACATATATTTTAAAAAAGTAAAAAAAAAGGTCATTATGAAAATAAATAAAGGAATATTAAAATGGGGTATAGATCTAAACAGTATTCTTAAGAGTGAAAACACCAAAGGCTGAAGAGAGAGGAAGCAGCATGGAACACATTCCAACTTGTTGTATGTTAAAAATTTTGGTCCCTTTTAATTTATGTTTTATGCAGGATGAAAAATAAGAATCTAGTTTCGTTTTTCTTCATTTTTCCTTTTTACTATTGCTTTGTTTTATCATTTTAAAGCAGGTTTTACAACATATCCTTAAACATGATTTTTTTTTCAATATTTCATTGGATTGTTTCTTTTCATTTGTTTCTGAAGAAGTACTGCTAGAATTTGATTGACATTGCAGTAAAGATGCAGACTGTTTTTGGTAGGATGCTTATGATGATCTTTTGTAACAATTCTGCACTTCTACAAAGAAATATGGACTGACTGAAATAGTCATTCTCATGGGTGTGCATAAGAATCACCTGGAATTTTAAAATTGCTAGCATCTACTCATAAAATTGTATTTATTTTCATATTTAATAATTTAGGAAAGTATCCATACTGTTTACTAAAAATGCTTCCTAGATAATCAAATATACAGTGCTAATAAAAAGTAACAGATCAAGAAGTTTCATATATAAGTGAAAATTGAGAGCACAACTTATATTTCAAGATTGCATCATCATATGATAGTTTATACAGTCACATTTACCAGTATGTCATCCTGTAAATCAATGTTCAGAATTATATTTAATGTCAGACAGAAAGCAAATTCTATGAAAAATGACTACACTCATTTAAATTCAGTACTGGGGGCAGATGGAAAGATACTGAGTACAAGGAACGAAGTATCAACTATATAAGGTATATAAGTTATGTTAACCAGAGGGACAGAGTTTTGAATCTAGTTAATATTACTCTACTGGAAACTCAAATTTTGGTAAAAGAAAAGACTTTAAATGTCTTCATCTCATAAATAAGAAAAAGTAAAATGTAACATAATGGGGAGAATGATTAGTTTGATCTTAGAAATCATCTCACAATGCATGTGTAATTAAAATTAACCTGTGTAAAGTATACATAGTCTTTTGTAGTCAATCAGGCCTCAGTAAAGCTGGTAAAATTACTTACAGCTTAATTTTGGGAACTAGATGTGAATCGAATTTCAGGCTTTATATTTAGTTTCAAAGCATTTTGGTCTAAAATAATTGGCATCATTTATTTGAGATGCCTAATTTCTGCAGAACAGTTTTTAGAGTGAATTTAATAGGCATCTTTTTTATAATTTAACTTTTTAATTTGATAAAGTTCCTAGGAGATGCTATTTTACAGGAACCTTACCAGTCTTTTGGTGTTTACAGCAGATGGTTGTTGCATCCATGAACTCTCCACAGCTGTGTTTCCCAGGATAAGATCAGCACAATACCACACCAGCATGATTGGGAAGGGAACAGAAGCCCTTCCTTACTTACTCCTAGCTGAGCTACACACAATAAGTAGCTGGGCTAGGAAGGAGAAACAGTTTTCTTTAGGGATGAGTCTCTGATATGTTGCCATGACCCAGTGGTTATTCCCACACCATGTCCACATAGGCAATGAAATACTAATTGGAATCCAGAGGTTTTACATCTGTGCATATGTGTGTGTATTCATTTACATGCATATATAACGTGTATATATGTATATCTAGAATGTGTGTGTGTTAGGGAAGGGCCGTGGAGGAGTTGGACTTTGGGAGCAGAAAGCCAAAATACATTATATTCATGTATGAAATTCTTTAAATACTAATGAAAAACATGCCATACTCCATTAGACACATCTCGCAAGTTAATTTTTAGATATAGTTTTCTTTTGTTTAATGTCATGATAATTTGGCCTTAGCTTCATCCTATATTTAATGGCTTTCCCAAAACGTCTGAAAATCTGTTTCACAGTATCAAAGGTTTATATGGTCTATTAGAGACAGACCTGAAGTAAACCAAGCTCCCATATGAATAAAACAATTTTCTCTGGTCCTTTCCCCAATTTTAATATAATTGGAATATACCTAGACATATTTTCACAGATTTGCAGTGATATTTGAAATGATCCCTCTTTAATTGTAGGCTATGTGGAGAAGCAAAGAGCATCTCAACAATATCAGTAAGGATTCTTCAAAGCAAATAGCAGGGTCGTCTTTTGTGATGATTTCTCAAGGGTCACAATCACAAGACTTGCATTCTTTTCAACAGTTGGAATAGAGGAATGCTGCAAGCATGTGGTCTCAGGATATCCATGTGGTGCTCCATAATGAGCAGGTGTAAAAGGCATCTAATTTGGGATCTGGCTTGAAAAATGGCCTTTTATTTACTTATGTATATTTTTAAAATATGTTTTTCAGTGTCAACCATATGGTCCATTGGTTAGAGACAGTTATTTCCAAGACTGATAATCTGAGTTTGATTACTGGAAAACAAACTCATCTGTCCTTTGACTTCCACACATACAGTGTGGCATGCACACACACACATGTACACACATACACAGAGATAATGAACAAATTTCAAATAATATTTAAAATACAGTTTTTAACACATTGAGGAATAAAGAACTAAAAAAAAAAAAAAAAATTGGTCTCTGTCATGAAAAGAAAGCTTGTGCCTAAAGTAACATAAAAGTCATTCCTAAAAGGAAAGTCTGTAAGACAATAAATGTGGAGTCCCCATGTGAAGTCATTGGACTGTCACAATTAATGAATGCTATAATTCCATGGGCACTTCTCACTACTTAATAAAAAATAAACTACCTACATGGGGAGAACCCAAATTCCTGTCAGCTGATGGAAGGATGGATGGATAGTGGATATGTGGTGCCTACACACAATGAAATTTTATTCCATTGGAAGGAAAAACACAGTTATTAAGTGTGCAGCTGGAAAATGTTATACTGAGTAAGGTAATCAAGACCAAGAAAAAAGTGTCACGTGCTCTCTGTTATGTGTGGACTCTAGCTCTGCATTTCTAATTTGAGTGTATAACTAGTAGCAGCTACAGAAGCCAAGGGTGTAAGAAGGTGCCACAGAAAAGCACTGGAAAGTGGTGGGGTTGTAAAACAGAAGTGCTATGAAGGCGGAAAGAAGTAAAACAACGAGGAATGAGATGGAGGATGCTGAAGGGTAATGGAAAGGGGTATACATGATACTGAAGATGTTGGAGAAAAGCAATAGGGGAACCTCTGATTTTATAAGCCTTCTGCAGTACACTTCAATTCTGTAACTTCTGTGCTGAAGAAGGCTTATAAAATCAGAGGATTCACTATGGCTTTTATATAATATATAAATATACAATATATTTACTTATATGTTTATATAATGTATACAGTATATATGCACTCTATATAGTTATATAATATGTGTGCACATGAGTGTGTGTGTTCATGTGTAGTTTAATTAGAGTTACCTCACATGAAGGAATGATATTAGAAACCATATATTATCAAACAAAATGCCCAGTGCTTGGTGTGGGATCCATCATTTAGACATCCCTTGTTGGTCAGGGATGTCTAAAACCCACCTCTCATGGGAACAAAATCAATACAGATAAGTTATTATCATTGCCGTTAATTTGTCTGTAAGATCTTCAGAGAAAGACCCTATTGCTGAAGACAGTACATCCTTCAGTCACAGAATTTGGAGAAATTAAGCTGCTACCGGCCTGGGAGCTTCTTCCTTGATATCTAGATCTTGTGCTATCAGGAGGTTGCATACTGGCTTCCTAGGGAAAAACTTATTGTACAACTCTGGTATAAATCCTGTGAAATACAACTATGTCTGGCCTGGCAAGGTATGTCCAATGGTGCCACAGTGATACTAATATCTTGGGATAACTGATAGCTTTCTGATTGAAATTTCAATTTCCACATTTGTAAATTGGTGAATTGTGGTTTACTCATGAAATACAAAGTTAATTTATGGTTTGTGGATAATCCATTTAAGACAGCCCACATTCTACCACTTAAAAATATATTTTCTAGAATACCAGAAATAAACTGTCAGTGGCTCTAAAAACTACAATATGTTGTTTTTCATTATATTCTCTGGGATCTTGATTGCCAGTAGCATCTTGAGTTCAACATGGTATTTATGAAACAACACCATCTATCTTCTTTGTGATGGAATTATGATAGTAGTGATCAAAGCTGCATGATACACAGTAATATATTCATGATTGTATCCTATGAGGAGGGCATGGCCAAGCAAACAGCTCACTCTGGTTGAAAGCCAGAAAAATATAAATCATCTCCATGGATTTCTGATGAGCAGATAGCTGTTTAGTCATTTCAGAGCCTATGAGGCTTCCAAAATACTGAGTAACATATGCCTCATGCAGAATTAAAATGATGATTTAATGGAAGGTAATGCAGAAAAGATACCTGAAAAACACTGACTTAAAATTAGTGTCATTTAAGAAAATGAGTTTATTAAAACCTTATTCCAACTTTGTAAGTTTCTGTTCCCAGTTGGATAGCTGAAAGGGCTCTGCTATTAAGATTTCTCTTATCAAAGTATCCAATGTCCTTGTGTTTCCAAGAGGAAACAAAGATAAATCTCAGAAGTGTGTCTTCCCTCTTCCTTTCAGTATGTATTGCACAATAACATGTGATCAGAGCGAAAACTATTTTGTCCTAGAAATCCTATGAGACCTTCCTATTCTCCAAGGTGTTGTTATCAAAATAGAAAGAAACTCAGTGCTAGGGAAGTTGTCAGGAATCCCCAAGGATGACCCCAGCTTGGACTACTAGAAATAGTGGAGTGGTGCCTGATCTGAACTGGCTTGCCCCAGTGATCAGACTGATGAACACCCTAACTGTCATCACAGAGCTTCTCTCCAGGGACTGATGGAAGCAGATACAGAGATCCACAGCCAAACACCAGGCAGAGCTCCAGGAGTCCAGTCAAAGAGAGAGAAGAGGGTGTCTATGAGCAAGTACATGAGGATCATCATGGGGAAACCTGTAGAGACAACCAAACCAAAGTTGTGGGAACTCATGAAAGTTAGATCAAAGGCTGTGGAGCCTACATGGGACTAGACTATGTCCTCTGCATGACATTTGTAGCTTGATCTGCTTAGGGAGTCCCCTGGTGGTGGGATCAGAATCCATCCCTAGTGCATGAGCAGGCTTTTTGGAGCCCACCGCCTATGATGGGACACCTCATGCAGCCTTGAGGCAGGGGAAAGTGATTGGACTTGTCTCTAATGGATGTGCCTCCTCGTGGGAGGCCTTGAATTCTGGGAGTGGGGAGTGAAGAGTGGCTTGGCAGGGGAAGGCTGGGGGAGGGCAGGCAGAGGGGGATCTTTAATTAGTATGTAAAATGAATGAAAAAAATCTTAATAATAAAATAAAATAAAATCCTGAGAAATTTTTTATTTTATAAAAACCTTAACTTCCTTTGTATATAACAAGTTCTTTCTTATGTATGCATTTACACCATGGGAAGACAATGATTGCTGACTGTTCACATTGTATAATACACATGAGGGAATGCTATGATGTGGGTTTTAGAGTGAGTACTGTGTTCAAAGTTGCTTTGGATGGTAATTGTGCTTATTTTTCAGTTTCTGCCATAATTATCATAACATGGGGCATTTTCATTTTCTGAGTATTTTCTAAATATCTCCGAAGAAAGGGAAAAGAATAGTCTTTGAATTTTGGTTAATGCTTCTTTACAGGAGATCCTAGACAAATCTTTATGACGTGTTAAGCATCATCATTCCACTGTGAAGTAAACAGTGTTCAAACAATAGCTGAATCAACACATTGACAACCTAGAATAGTGTATGCTGAATCACTGGTTAACGGAGCTGTTGCTTTTACCATTTTCAGCAGTTCCCTTTTTGTGTTATTTGTCCATACTCTACCTTTAGACATTGCAGCTATTGTCCTTCTCTGACTCTACACTCATCTGAACAGAGTCAGATCAATATCCTACACATCCCATCCTCTTGTGAGGTGGTGTGTGTGTGTGTGTGTGTGTGTGTGTGTATGTGTGTGTGTATGTACCCTTGCATGTGTATATGGATGTACCTGCTCTTTTGAAGGGCCAAGGTCAGCACTATATTGGTTTCCTCAAATGCTTCTCTGCCTTATTTTTAGTGAGTTAATGAGCTATAGTCCCGCTAACCTGGAGCTCACTGAATGACTAGACTAAATTACCTTGGGAATCCTCCTATTTCTACCTTTAAGCACTGTGATTACAAGTACATACCATTAAACTCAGCTTTTTATGAGTGTGCTAGGATCTGAACTCAGGTCCCCATGCTTGTGAAGCAAGCACTTTCTTGACAAAGAAACCTTGCCAGTTCAGTATCCTATATACTCTGCATATCTCACCTTAACTTTGCTGTGGTAGAAGTCTTACTTTATAACTTACCATATAGTTCGTTGAATGTGTTACTTTGTCTCTCTCAGAATTCCTACTCTTCCAATTTTTATTTTAAAAGATATCCCTGTACTTCTGTTCTAGGGGTGTTATAAATAATATTACAACTTTTTCACCTACAAGACTCATAGTGTATGTACATACACCTGCACACATGACTCAACTCTATTTCCTGTTACATAAATTAAACAGCATCTTTCCTCATACTACTTATCTTTCTGGCTTAAATTCAATGTGCATTATATGCTTATATACTTGATTTTTCTGGGACATATTTTCTTGGTTTTATTCTTGAAATTATTCTGTATTTCAAGCACAGTTCTTTTCAGATAAGAAAAATATGAATATACACATAAAAAAACTACCGGAGCACAATTCACTCAATTTGGTTTAAAACTGTCTTCTCTCATGATCCATGCTGAAAGTTTTGCACTAGGTTCTTTTTATTTATTTATTTTTATTCATCTATTTATTTTACATTCCAGCCTCAGCCACCCACAGCATGGGTTCTTTTTAACTCTGAAACTTCACAAACCTTTAGATCTTAATATCTATACTTGCCTAATTAGATGCACTTACTGATTCCACTGCATTATGTTTTGCTTATTTCCTCGGAAATTTCTGAGATCTTTGACTAAGTCACTATATTGCAATGACTTATGATCCAACTTTCCTGTTTCTCCTACATTGTTACTAACTGGATGATAGTCTAACCAATAGTGAATAAATACTGTAAACAGTCAAAGAACCTTCTCTTTCCTTTTTTCCTTTACTCTTATTTTAAGGCAATTACAATTCAATTTATTTTTAAATAGCTTTTAAATTAAAAATATAACTACATCACATTCCCTCTTCTCTTAACTTTCTCGAGCCCATCCTATGTCTCCTCCCTCCATGTTCCTGCTCATTCTCGTTCACAGTGATAAGCTCTCTTTCTTTGATTTTGTGCGTGTGTGTGTGTGTGTGTGTGTGTGTGTGCGCACGTGTGTGTGTGTGTGTGTGTGTGTGTGTGTGTGTGTATGTGTAAATATATAAATACAATCAGCTGAGGCTGCTTTTGTTCTTTATGCATATAAGATTTCATGGTAACCACTTTGTATTACATAACTAATTATCCTTCGGTTGGGCTAATTCTCCCTCTCTCCACAGCCATTTCTAGGAGACACATTTCTAGGTCTCACAGTGGACATCCTGATTTATAGCAGAGTTTTCCTGGTCCTGCCTGGCCCACGGTCAGGGTCAGGACAAATCTCTCTCACTTGCCAGTCCCTCAGCTACTCAGACCCAACCAAGTGAACAGAGACTTATATTACATACAAACTGTATGGCAGTGGCAGGCTTCTTGCTAACTGTTCTTGTATCTTAAATTAACCCATTTCTATTAATCTATAAGTTGTCACATGGCTTGTGGCTTACCGATATCTTAACATCTTCTCATGGCTGCGGCTGGCAGTGTCTCTCTAACTCATCCTTCCACTTCCCAGAATTCTCCTCTC
Source organism: Onychomys torridus (assembly GCF_903995425.1). NCBI lineage: Eukaryota > Metazoa > Chordata > Mammalia > Rodentia > Cricetidae > Onychomys > Onychomys torridus. Next base: position 47,885,462 of record NC_050452.1, read on the forward strand.
TCCTTGTCCTGCCTATACTTCCTGCCTGGTTACTGGCCAATCAGTGTTTTATTTATTAACCCGTCAGAGCAACATATTCAACATACAGTACATTCTACAGCACTGGTTCTCTAGCTCTTATAATCTTTCTGCTCCCTCTTTATGCATTCTCTCTGATCATGCAGGTGCAGGTGTTGTGTAGTAGATACATACATTGAGTCTGGAATATCCAACACTCATTGGTCTTGTTATTGTGTCCAGTTGTGGTTTTATGTAAATGGTTACAGTTTGCTAGGTTTGATGGTACAGCATGTTTTCCCTCCTGTTGAGTGGTCACTAAATCTAGTTAGGTAGCTGTTGATTACTACCAAGATATGAGTGCCACTATTGTACCTTTAGGGATCTATTGCCAGGTTGATCATTCTTGTGGTTCACAGGCAACACAGTCTTGTGTCCTAATTGTGTGGTATTTTTGGCAATAGGGTCTTAACTTCAAACTTTGAGATTCAACCAAGGGAAATACCAGTGGCTTACACTGTTTTGAAAGTAACTTGGACTACCTTACTATGGTGGTTTGAAAGAAAATAATCCCCAAAGTGAGTGGCACTATTAGGAAGTGTGGCCTTGTTGGAGTAGGCATGGCTTTGTTGGAGGAAGTATGTCACTCTGGGGGTGGGCTTTGAGGTCTCATGCTCAAGCTATACCCAGTGCCACAATTTGCTTTCTGTTGTCAGCAGATCAAGGTATAGAACTCTCAGCTCCTTCTGTAGCATCATGGCTGCCTGGGTGCGCCATCATGTTTCCCACCATGATGATAATGGACTAAATCTCTGAAATTGTAAGATGGCACTAATTAAATATTTTTTTTTATGAGTTAGCATAGTCATGGTGTCCCTTGACAGAAATAGAAACTTTAACTAAAACAATGATCACCAAATTCTCTAGATCTACAGACTATGGATTGATTAGCATTTCCTTAACAGATATTATCCACCTTCAAATGCTGAATATTTGATCTTTTCTTCCACTTCTATTCTTATACTGAAACACAGAAAGGCATATTCTGCTGCCTAAGCAGGTTCTCTGTAAAAAATGCCAATGATGGCCTTGAAGTCACTCTCAAGGCCAGGCAAACCTTCAGTTTGCCACACTTCTACCTTAGTTTCTGAGAGGCTGAGCTAATAATTGGCCTGTGCCATCAGAACTAGATGTCTCCTTTATCATTCTTCCTCTATTTTTCAATAATTAAATATCGGTTTTTGTTTTCATTCTATTTCTTAAACATTTTAACAAAGCCCTGCTTCTCTATAGGAAGTGGAGTTTACTGAGTGTACTTGTTAAAGACTCTCCTGGAGTTGGTTATTGCAACACTGCTGACTTTTCCTCTCATTTTTACTTCTGCGACACTCTCCTACCTCTCAGTAGGCTTTAGGTGAGAATCTCTCCTTTGCCTAGCACATTCTCAGTACAGAGAGTGTGTTGACACTCTTCTGAACTCACACATATATTTTAGCAAGCAAGCCAAACAAAAGGCATAGCATAGGTACGTACGTTTGGATGGTTCCAGGCGCATGTGCAAGCAATCACTTACACACACACAATTTTTAGCAAACTCTAAAATGTAGACTAATATACTCTTGGTAGCATTTGTATTTCATATTCTTATTGGAAATTGATCACACCACCCAAGAAAATATTTGGCCATTTGGGATTTCTGCTAGTCTTTACCCCAGAAAGTGTTCTAAGACATGTTATAATTCTCTATTTGTCAGCCTTTCACTATTTGCTCTACTTGAAGTTTTTGTTAAATCTTGAAACCTCTCTTTCCATTGTTCTCACTCATGGCCAAGAAATGTATGCATTTAAATTAATGTATGCTGTTATTTTGTTATGATAAATATCTTACTATCCCTTGATTCTTTAATACAACTCTTGAAGAAGGTTCTCTGTAAAAATGCCAATGATGGCCTTGAAGTCACTCTGAAGGCCAGGTAAACCTTCAATTTGCCACACTTTTACCTTAGCTTCTGAGAGGCTGGGCTAATGATAGGCCTGCACCATCAGACCTAGTTCTCACTGTTCTTAGATACTGTCTTTCTTCAAGAGTTTAAATTATACCTTCTACATTTTCATTTTAAATGCCTTCTGTTTTCAGCAACGGACTATTTGATTACATACAATAACCAGTCATACATATTCCTTGTGTGATGCCACCACTTCCCCAATATATCTCACTGACAACTGGCCCTCTTCATCTGGAGAAGGTGTCTAAAAGTCATCATGTCAAATACAGAGCTTCAATTTTACCTCTCAACAATTTCCTAAAATTCTGAGGTTTTCAAGCTATCTTTGTTTAAGATCATATTTATTTCAGGGTGTGAGTAGCAGATAAGGCATGTACTCTTCAATAATTTTCTTGGATACTATGATCTTTGTCTAATCAATTAAATGTTTACAATTATAGGTTAATTTACTTTCTAGAGTTCAGTAAAATTTTGGAGACATGTAAGTAACCACACCGGTAGATATATTCATGCCATCCTTTGTTTGTTTTTTGTTTTTCTTTGCTTTCTTGTTTGTTGGAATATTTTCTTTAAAAAAAAAAAAAAACAGTAGGATAAGCTATTAAACCAAGATTCAGACATCAATTATTAAGTAAACATAACCAAAATAGCATCAGGATTTTGCATGAACCCATGATTACTGGAGAAGAAATTAAACAGAGAAAAACAAGTGGAAAACTGAAAGTAAGTTATAAGGCCGTTTCTCCTCCCTACATCGAATCCCCTTTTATCTTTATGCCTCTAGCTGTGCAATTTGAGGAAAGGCTAGCGTGTATGAGTATTTTTAACTGAACATACAATAGGCACAATCCCCATTCTGCTTAAGGGGTCAATAAAGGAACATATTTAAAGAGAGGCAATGATGAGAAGGCAGCATTATAATTTTTAAAATGTATATTTAGTATTAAATTGAAGATTTTGAGTGTATTATGGGAAATTTCTATTGCTAATAGGCAATTAATGAGAAAATTATGTATATAAAGTATCATTAAGTATACTAATATACCGAATGCATATTTAAATTCAATAGGTCATGCTAAGCTTTACGATTTGTCTTGTAAGCATCATTCTACTACAAGGCTTATAACTGAATAAATTCCCAATTTTCACATTCAAATTATGCTAAAAATTTGAGATATGTATGTTGCATTTAAAGTGTGTCTTCATTTAAAACATTTTAGAGTTATGTAATAGTTTGCATTTGTAAGTCATTTTCTTTAATAGAAAAAGTAAAATACAAATTAAGATAATGCTTTATTCAGTAGTGGATTTTGATGAGGTTATTCAGTTTCAGTGATAGTATCCCTCCTCATTGCTTTTCCATTGTTTTAAACATTTGCTCATTAATTTAGTACATGGCTGAAAACAAGTACCATACTCATTTTCTTAAAAACACGTCCTCACAAAGTGCCTGTTAAATGTGAAAATATATCACAGAGCAACTAACTATAGTAAATTATTCAATGAGAAAATATGTAGAGTGAGTTAGAGTGTAATTGTTCAAAACTGCATACTTTTGTTTAAAATTGATGAGAAAGGCTACTATTTTTTTTTTAACATTGTCTCTAGGGTAATTTTTTTCTTAATATTTTCCCAAAGAATATACAATTTATCAGGCATGGCTTCACTGTACTAAATAATTGAAACAAAATATTAACCCCCAAAGCCTCACTAAAACTTTAGTCTCGGGCATAATACTATACTATCATTGTAGCTTACAATGAGGGCTAGTTTTAATTGTCAATTTAGAATGTACTAGAATCACCAAAGAAGAGATTCTCAGTGAAGGAATGTTTGGAATAATTTGGTATATTGACATGGTTGTGAGTGAATATTTTGACTACATAGAGTAGAAGAAAACCTGTGTATTGTAGGTAACAGGTATAAGGTTTCCTAGGCAAAGGTGTTGAAGTTTGTAAGTGTGGAGAACATGAGCTAACCACTGGCAGGTTGGTCTCTTCTTCTAACGATTGGTATAATGGAACAAGCTCTTTCACACTCCCGTCAATGTGGCTTCTCTGCTGTGATGGACTGAAACCTGGAATTTTGATCTACAATACACCTTTCGCTGCCCTAAGTTAGTATTGTCAGCATTTTTATCACAGCAACAAGACATGAAACTTAGAAGCAAACAATGCTAGACTTTAGTGAAATAATTTAGCCGTATTCATAAATTTAAAAATCATTTGAGAAATTAACATCAGAACTAGATATTACTCAATGAAAAATATGTGCCCAGAATGTTCCTCAAAAAACAGGTAGTGAAGACATTAATTTCGTATCCATCATGTCTGTGATTTAGCTTTCTCATATATAAAACCAAGAATAATCATAATATTTTCTAGCATCACTGCGTGACTGTACATGAACAGTAACTCTCATCAGTATACCCACTGCATTTGCAAGATGTTGACTGTGGCCATACTTAGCTTTGCTTAACATTTGGGTTGACCCTGTGGAAAGAATATAAAAAACAGACAGAACACTTCAACTCCAGTATAATTTGATATCTCTTCTCTTACATTTAATGAAGTCCTCAGGAACCTATAGATAATCTGAAGAAATCCTTTAATTCCATGGTTTGATATATTAGTGTGTTTATACTGCCTTCTTTCTGCTATTGTTGTTTGTTTTGCTTTGATCAGAATTTCAAGCCAAATATTAACACTCTAACCTGTTCAAAACAATATTGTAATTATAAAAACAAATTTCTTATAAACTGAACAAAAATTTACATTTTTAGTACATATATATACACATTGGTTTAAGTAATATCTAACTTTAAAACGTAAATGTGCCTAGAGTTACAACTGTGCTTACTGAAGGAATAAATAGATGGGCACTTCGAATAGAAGATGTGAATTACTAAGCCTTGCTCTTTGTTGGTGGTAAGGTAACAGCTATTATTTTGCTTCCTACATTCAAAATTAAGAACACATAATAAACTGATTTCTGGAAATAGGTGAGAGATAATTACCAGATTTCTCCCTCTTTTCCTGCACACTAAATTGGAGATTGTATTTTGAATTACGTTGTACAATCCACATGAGCTATCCTACATAACTTATTTCCCCATAGGCTAAATCATCCTGATGTGTGTGTGTGTGTGTGTGTGTGTTTGTGTGTGTGTGTGTGTGTGTGTGTATGTGTGTGTGTGTGTTTGTGTGTATGTGTGTGTGTGTGTGTGTGTGTGTGTATTGCTGATTTTAAGAAGATATATAGATCTCATCTTCATTTGTTGTAACTGGACATTATGAAATGCAATAAGTATAATAGAAAGAGAAACTACCTAAAATAATGGAGTAACAATACAGGAGATGAATATTCACAGAGAAAACGAAAACTCCAGAGTGCTTTTAAAATTCTTTGCTTTATTTCGATGCCTCAGGCAATGAGTTTCACTGGCATGGGTACTACACATTCTGATTTTAAATCATTATTTTCCTTACTTATTTGAAGCTGTTCTATTGGTATTGTATATTTACTCAGGCAACAAAATTTAGATTTTTGAATTTTATTTATAAATTTACTGGTTGCATCCATGACACAATTTCGAACATTTTCACAGAACATTATTTATATCATATATTTATGAACTTATTGGCTGTTACCTTAATTTCTTAATATTTCCTCATGTAAAACTGAATATGTAATAAAATATATTCTTTTTTTACTCTTTTACTGTTCTACATTTTTATTTTTATTATTGAGAAATTTTCCATTCATTTCACATACCAACCACAGAGCCCTCTCTCCTCCCTCCTCCCCCCCCCCCAGCCTTGTCTCTCACCTCACCCCACATTCCCACCTCCTCCAAGGCAAGGCGTCCCATGGGGAGTCAGTACAGCCTGGTACATTCAGTTGAGGCAGGTCCAAGCCCCTCCCCCTGCACCAAAGCTGCACAAGGTGTCCCACCATAGGCACTGGGCTCCAAAAAGCCCACTCATGTACCAAGGATGGATCCTGATCCAACTGCCTGGGTACTTTTCAAGTAACTTAAGATGTTGAGATGTAGCTCTGAGAGGTGATTCTTCATGAGTGCCTTAATTTTCTGCAAATATTAGGGAAAAAAAAACACATGGCTGCACTTAGCTCCACATTATATTTTTTGATGCTGCTGCAATGATTGAACTTAGTGATAGAGTCCCCATATATGCAGAAAAGAGCACATTTGCTTGCACTACATCAAGACATGGATAGCATCTCTTGTAGAAAATGGCAGGGATGATCCTTGCTCTGCATATAGTATTCAAACCCTCTCCTCTAGGACTTCCTCTACCTAGAACACACCTATCACACATGTTAATGTTATCTGACTCTCTCTGTCTCACCCTGTGGGCACTGGGGCTCTAGGAGTGGGTGGAACATGATATTATATCTATTGCTATATCTGTGAATATTAATCTGCCCTTCACCTTAAACATAATACCGTATCAGCAGCTGTGTTAAACTAACTTCTTTGCTTGAAATTGGACTGAATTGAAACGTCAAACAGTTTATGAGAATTAACATCCATTGCTTGACAATGGTTAAATTATCATATCTTTAAATTAAATTAGCATTTCTCAAAAATGGTATTGTTTAAGCACATTAGATATACTGTTGGAGGTGTTTTGGGGTTTTCCAGAGGAACAGAGCTTATAGAATGGAATTCTATCTATATCTACATCATCTATCTATTTATGAAATCTATATCTACCTATATACCTGTCATCTATCTAGCTAGAAAAGGGGTTTATTAGAATTGCTTACATCCAGTTAGTCCAACAATGGCTACCATTGGAAGTCCTAAGAATCTAGTAGTTGTTCAGTCTACAAGGCTGGATATCTCAGCTGGTCTTTAGTATTTGTTAGAATCCTGAAGAAGTAGGCTCTCATGATGGTGAAGGAGTGAGCTTGTTAGAGACAGTAAGAACAAGCAGGCAAAGAGAGAGCAAGATTCTGTCTTCCATTACTTTAAATAGGCTGCCAGAAGAAGGTGTAGTCCAGATTAAAGGTGGATCTTCCCACCCCAAAAGATTGAGATTAAAAGTATATTTTCCCACCTCAAATGTGGAGTCTAGAATTGGTTCTTTCTTCCTCAAATGAATTAATTAAGAGAAAAAATTCCTCACATGTCTCTAGCCTTTTGGGTTTTAGCTAATTCCAGATATAGTCAGAAGGGTAGCCAAGAGTAGTCATTGGAGGAGATATTCAAAGAAAACCCTCAAATTAATATTTTGCCTTCATTCACTTAACAAAGCATTATTTAGAATCTATTTTGTACTTCTACATAGAAATATTAAATCCTTCCACAGTGATAAGCAGAGATAGACTGTTAAAAGATACAATTTTCAATGATGTCTCTCAGTTATCTGTCAGTTACTATTTTATATATATTAGAAATTGCATAATTTATTTTGTTATTATATTTGTGTTTTAATTTTACATATCAGCCATGGGTTCCCCTGTCCTCCCCTCTCTTTCCCCCACCTTCCCCCCAGCCCCTCCTCTCCATTCCCATCTCCTCCAGGGCAAAGGCTCCCTTGTCATTCAATTGTAGAGTTTTGTTGTTCGAAATTCTAATGGTCTTTTAATAAAAACGCAGAGCCATAATATTGGGGTAAATGCTGAAAGATCAGAGAGAAAAAGCAACAAACCATAGTAACCACCTCTAACCTCATCAACCCCTCAGCCTGAAAAACCCTCTGTTCATGTCTCTTCACACCTTTCTCCACCCAGCCACCACTTCCTGGGATTAAAGGCATGTGTGCTTCCCAAGCAAAGGCATGCAATCTCAAGTGCTGGCAATAAAGGTGTGTGTGTGTGTGTGTGTGTGTGTGTGTGTGTGTGTGTGTGTGTGCCTGTGTCTGTGTGTGTATGTGTGTATCTGTCTGTATGTCTGTCTGTGTCTGTGTGAGTGTGTCTGTCTGTCTCTGTGTCTGTGTGTGTATGTGTGTCTCTGTGTGTGTGTGTGTCTGTGTGTGTGTCTGTGTGTGTGTGTGTGTGTGTGTCTGTGTGTGTGTGTCTGTGTGTGTGTCTGTGTGTGTGTGTCAGTGTGTGTGTTCACTTACAGTAATGAGTTAGAATAGTTACTTTGATGGAATTAGAGAGTACAGCAGTACTTGTCAGAGTCTGGGATGGATTATGGGGGATAGAGACAAGCTGGCTAACAGATGAAGGGTGAAAACCACATTTGGAGGGTAAATTGTAGCAGTGCATAAAACAGTAGGACAACTATTTAAGAACAATTAATCACATCTTTCTAAAGTGCCAGGGCAGGAAATTGTGAATGTTCCAACCCCCCTGTGGGAGCCCGTTTTCGGGTTCCTCATGGCTTTATCCAGCAGATCCACATAGAGGATGATTGGGGCCACAGGCCTGAGTGCAGATGTCTGAGATGGTCTGCACTTGGCTGTCCTGGGGGGAGGAGGTCTTTTGCTCCACCCCCTTGGCGTCTCTATAAATACCCTGTATTTCATTCATTTGGGTTTGATATCTATGGCAGCTCAGAGGAAGTATGGACTGTCCTTCTAAGCTATAGCCTGCAATAGGTACCAGGAGATTCATTCATGCTTTAGCAGTGATATCACTAAATTCAAGAACTCAGCCTATCGGAGGAGCTATCATTGTTTTTGGACTCATTTGAAGCTGAGTCTTCCTACTTCTCTGACTCATGTCTCACATGCATTACTATTTTCCCTCCTATCTTGCAAATAAGTACTTTCTCCAGGTTCTGTTCTAGGAAGAATCCAAACTAAAGTGTGGTTACTTGCAGTGTTCTGAGTGTCTTCCATGAATCTGAAACTATGTGTTACATCAATTTCAATCTCTGAAAAATCACAGAAAATATTTCTATTCGCTCCATTCTGCAGAAGAAGAATTATTTGAGAAGCACTTTTTGAACCTAGACATCCTGTACAACATTCATAACCATTCATGCTTAACCCAAATTTCTAACAACCTGTCAGAACAAGGTTTAGGGTTTAGTGAAGGTGAAAAATTAGTGAAAATCTTGTTGTGATGTCATTCATAAAGGAATTATTCTGACATTCCACCAAGCATTTCTACTTCATCAAACTTTTAACTGCCAATATTTATCTTTTGGCTTTGAGAAAACTCTCTTGTAAAAGGCTGTTTTATTAACTGCATGAAGTTTAGCAGTGTTCCAAAATTCTCTGTATTACATGTTTATAGTACCTTCTCTACTATCAAGATGAGACAGCCAGAAATATCTCAACTGAGTGCCAAATTTTCCTTTGGATTTTCAGGAGGGTTGACAACACTTCTCCAACGTAGAGCCCACTTAGATGCTATGGAAGACTTAGTTCTTCAAGTATAAAGACTATAAAAGTTGCTGTATATTTTCTTCCTCAGGCATTTTCACAGTTATTGGAAAACTATCAGAGCTCATTAAGGGAAAAAAAACTGTAAAAAGGAAAGAATAAATTCTTAGAATTAAAAATAAACACAAAGTAAAATATCACTTAAAATCACCTTTCATGGGAATGTAGAAATGATACAGTTGTTAAGAGCACTTGCTCTCCAACAGCAGACATAGGTTAAATTTCCAGCATCCATGTGGTGACAATCATCTTCAACTAGAGCTTCAGGGGACTTTTTCTGGCCTTAGATATCTGGCATGTACATGGTACACAGATATACATGTAAGCAAAATACCAATACCTATAAAAATGGGAATAAAACATCATTTACACACTCGTCAATTCATCTGTTGAATTTTCATTACTGTTACTATGCAATTGTATTTTATCTTTTGTTTTAAACAAGTGATGTCTATAGGGAAACTATTCCAGTAGACTATCTTACTTTTGTGCTCTTGTTGTTCTGTTTCCAACAAAAAACTTTGAATTATGGATTCATTATTCAATATAATGAATTATTTTCAAATAAATATATTAATATGAGATCAGAGAAAAACATCAGTTAGAGTTGTTTATGTTTGTTCTACTCACATATTCTTATTAATATATCTTCTGTCAAAACCTCCTTTTATTGTAAGATATGTTCTCATATAATGAATGGTGTAACTTTTTTCATACACACAGCCATTTCCACTGCAGTGTATAAAAATAAAATGGTAAATCTCTAGAAAATTAGGTGTGCTTAAACTGAAATTCTTGTGAGTTATGAATTCTGTAAAACAGCTAGTAGTAAAATCCATAAAATAACTGCCTCCAGATGAAATTTCATCATTTTCTTCATACTTAAAATATAATAATGTCATGAAATTCATCAATAAAATGTGCTTCAGTATTTTCATGATATTCATGGGACAAACTCAGCATTATTTTCTCATTATAAGATCAATGCATTTGTTCCCTATTTTTAAAATCCAACATTTTATGTCTCCATAAAATCAATGTTAGAAGTGCTGTCATGATATATTTGCAAAAGTATATTAAATGTATTAAAAATGTGCATTGAAATCCATTCCAGAGTACATTTCAAAGTCACTCCATATCTTTTGTATATGCATCATTACAAACAGAACAAAGCAATAATTAGGGGAATAATTTATAGGTTAGTATTTTATTAAGAATTTATGCTTAATGATTGTAGAGTATTTGCATTCTAGTGCTTAAAACACTTTTCTTCTATATCACAAGCTTTAAATTTTAGATAGGTGTTGTTGCTTTTTTTTTTTTTTAAACTGCTTGGGGTCCTACCACCCAGCTCCCAAATAAACACAGAGTATTATTCTTACTTATGAATGTCATAGCATAAATGAAGGTAAGACATCTTAAACTAATATTCCACAACATTTCCCCTTTTTGTGTAAATAAAAATGAAAGGTTTTAATTTTAACATAATAAAACTACACACAACAAAAAGTTTTCAAGTAAGAATTACATTTACAATGTTCAGTCTATTTGCACTTAGCATATTCTGAGAAAATACTCCATTATCTAATCTTAGTGATTCCAAAGTTTTATACCTAATTTGCTTTCTATCTTAACTAAGGAAAACTCTAACTCATTTAGAGACTAAAAACTATTTAGTCTCTAACTTCACCAAAGACTCCAGAAGGACATAATATCACCTAACAGCAGAAATATCTGACTGCCTGAACAGTCAACCATAGTTCCTCTGTAGTGTAGGGGCATACAATTTTTGGCCTATAGTCCTTGGAACATCTGGTAGACTTTTCAATAAAGAAGGAAATTTGAAAGACTGTCTCATCTTGTATTAGCAAAGTTTGTCAGTTGCTTTCCTCTGTGTCCTAGAGAATACTGACAGATTCTTCTGTGAAGCAAGAATTTTGAAGGACTGTCTTGCCTTGTCTTGGTAAAGTTCAATAGTATTTTTCTTGTGTGTCCTGGTTGTCCAGTTTGTACAGCATACTGTTAGCAGTCAAGGCAAGAGAAGTGTTTTGCCCAAATGGCTAACCTTTCGCATTGAAAGTAAACTCCATATGGAGTTTCTTTGATGACCACCATCCTTTTCTGAAGTAAATTGGTACTACCAGGAGCATTTGTGTCTCATTGTCTCAAAAACCTTAGGTTATTAAACATCTTAAATGCCATATTTAATAGGTCTTTTAAGTGTTTGAAAATCATCTATCTGTCTTAAATATACCTACTTAACCTTAAAAACATACCTAATGTGGCTACAATTTGATTACTATACATTAACTACTAACTTCACTTCTTAATTATACATTACATTTTTAAATGAGCTGCATAAACACAATACCCCAAATAAGAGTAGAAACATATAACTTTAAATTTGTATCAATATACCAAAATCTATGCCAATGCAAAGTATCTAACATTAATAGTTGTATTTTTACCCTACATTTCTATATTCCCCTAAATGATAACAAACATCCATAACACACCAAATGACAAATAACCCATCCATCTCTTGGGAACATGGTCATCATGTTCTCCAACTGCTTCCTGTTGTCTGTTGATGAAGGTCTCTTTAGGGAATCCTGGGATAACTGAAATAATGGCCAAGTCCTGGGAAGACCAGCTATAAAATTTGTTGATATATATCACTTGTCAAGATTCGGGAGGTTTACCCTCACCAAACATTATCCATGTTAACCAGGAACAAATCCACACTCCCTCATTTCCTATGAGACCAAAAGCAAAATGTCTTTCCCAAAACAATTTTGACTTCCATTTTACAAATACATTTTGTGACATCCATAGCCTTATGGTTAAGATAGCCTTAAAGTATCTAGGTTGGTTCAATTTAGCAGGCCTATTCACAATCCCATGTCTCTCACCAGCTGTCATTTGCTCATCAACACTCAAAAAATTCAAAATCAACATAATATAAGGTCCAGACTCCTATGCATTTCCCACAGTAATGTGCCTTTTTTCTTTCACATTACTTTTACTCTTTCTTTAAAGACTTTGCTTTATCATATTTAAACTAATTATTTCTTTCTAAGGCTGTCAGTATTTTCTTTTCCTTTCTTTCATAAGCCTACATATGCTTTTTTAAACACATTGGAACCTGTTTAGAGATTTTTTTTAGACCACTTTTACTGTGTAATCTCTAGTCTTTTTTGACTTCATGAGTCTTTAAACTGCTAAGTGGCATGCCTATGACCTCTGCCCCAGCTTTGATGCTGGCTCTGGCTGCTTCTCAGGTTGTTGAGAGCCAAGGCTAAAGCCTGTGGCCTGGTTGAAGGCAGAGTGCATGACCTGGAACTGCATTTGACCTTCCTAGCTGTAAGAAGCTGGGACCTGTGCTTCCCCAAGTATTTTCAATCTGCTTCACATTTCTATTTAGTTTGGTTGGCTGAGCATCATTGGCTCTGAAAGGATCTGTGTCCTTTTTCATTTCCTTTGTCTCTCCATTTCCCTTCCCCCCCCCCCCCCGAGCTTTTTCAGGCCCTATGTGGTAGTTCAAGTCTCATGCTGGCATGCTAAAATGTTGTGGGTTTTTTATTAGTCAGTGGAGGTCTGCTACTCAGCTACCAAATAAATACACAGATACTTATTCTTATTGATGAACATTTGGCTTTAGCTTGGTTTGTTTTTAACCAGCTTTTATAACTTAAATTATCCTGTTTTTCTTTATCTACATTTGGCCTCCTCCTTTTCTCCCTCCTTTCTCTTTCTGATTTCTCTCTCTCTCTAGATTTCTCCTACTATTTATTTTCTCTGCCTGGCAGCCCTGCTTATTAATCTCCTCTGCTTAGCTATTGAGTGTTCAGCCTTTTATTAGACCAATCAGGTGTTTTAGACAGGCAAAGTAACACAACTTCACAGAGTTAAACAAATTCAACATATAAGAATGAAACATATTTTCACATCATTAAACAAATATTCCAAAGCATAAACGACCATAATCCATTTTATTCTAATATTCCACAACAAATAGGGATAATATTTATTCCAAATATATATTGTTTTGGTTGGAGACAGCAAGAAATTGGTTATCTCATTTTGAATTATTCCATTTCCTATTCAACAGAAAGTGAATTTGATGAAAATAAATGTTGAGTAGTTTGGGTGTGAAATACTCCACAAATTTTATGTGTTTATTCAATTCTTACTTAGTGTCAGTTATTTGGGAGGTTGTAGAACCTTTTTGAGGTGTTGCATAGCTGTAGGGATTACATTTCTTGGGAACAAGATTTAGTATTTTTAGCCCATTTCTTCTTTCTGGCCTGTCATATTTGAGCCTAATGTGAGCAAGCAGCCTTATTCTTTGACTAACACAATTATGATGTATACTTACCACTATACTTTCTCTACAATAATAGATTATATTCTCAAAATATATCCAACCATCCATAGTTGCATCTTGCCAGGTATTTTCTAACATCAATGAAAAAGGTAACTAATAAAAAATTGGTCCCAAGCATGAGAATGGTGCTATTATAAAAATGACAACATGGATTTTTATGTACTTGAATGTGGTTTAATGGGACAGTGTGGGAAAGTTGGATACATAGGTAAGGGAAGCCCTAAGGTGCCATAAGAAGAGCTAAATGGCCCAGTCTATGGGAGCTCAGATTGGTCAAGAGATTTGTGAACAGTGAATTCTTGACTCATGAGGTTTCAAAGGAAACAAGAAATTTAATCAAAATTATCTTAGGGTCCCTTGTATTTTATAGTCCAGCAAATCTGGTTGGAGTTTGCCAATAATTTGATAATTAGAACAAAGCTAATATTTTTTAGTAATATGACATTGTTACCATAATGGTAAAATCTTAATATTATAATTCTTTGTATATGAGATTGGAAAAAAAATCAGTAATCTTCCTATATGTAAATGACAAATATACTGAGAAAGAAATTAAGGAAACTATACTTTTCTTTATAGCCTCAAAAAAAAATATCTTGAAATAACTTTAACTGAGTAAGTGAAAGAGTTGTATGATAAAAAGTTTTAAATATTGAAGAAACAAAACAATGAAGACATAAGATGACTGAAGGATTTTCATACCCATGGATCAGTTAGATTAATATTGTAAAACTTACCATTCTACTAAAAGCAATCTACTTATTCTATGAAATACCCAACAACATTCCAAAACAATTCTTCAGAAATATTGAAAACAATATCTTCAACTTCAGGAAACATGAAAGCTCAGGAGAGTAAAAATATTCATAAATACTTAAAAAAACTGCTATAGATAACACTATTCCTGGTGTCAAGTTGTACTAAAAAGAACAGTTATAAAACCAGCATTGTATTGGCATAAAAATAAGTATTTTGATCAAGAAAACAGAATTGAAGACCCAGACACAACACTCCACTTCTATGGACACCTGAGTTTTGACAAATACTCCAAAATTAAACCATGGAAGAAAGATAGCATCTTCAAAAATGGTATTGTTCAAACAGGATGGTTACATGTAGAAGAATGAAAATAAATCTGTATTCATCACTCTGCATAAAACTAAAATCCAAATGCATCAAAGACCTCAACATAAAATCAGATACCCTGAATCTCATCAAAGAAAGCATTGACTTAGCAAACAAAACGGTTTTCTGAACAAGACCATGAAAGCATAGACATTAAGATCAACAACTAATAAATGGGACCTCATTAAGGTAAAATGCTCTGTACAGCTAAGGATACCATCATACCAGTAAAGAGGAAGCCTTTAGAGTCAGGAAAAAATGTTTACTTATTATATAACTAATGGAGGGGTTTTATCTATAATATACAATATCTAAAATAAGTGAACATTATGAAAAGAAATATCCCAATTAAAACTGAACTTCAATAAAGTAAATATCCCAATTAAAACTAGGGTGTAGAACTAAACTGAATTTTCAAAAGATGAAATACAAATGCCTAAGTAACACTTAAAAATATCAACATCTCCTGCACCAAGGATGGATCCTGATTCTACTAACAGGGCTCGCCTTAAGCAGATCAAGCTACACAACTGTCTAGCTTATGCAGAGGGCCTAGTCCAATCCTATGGAGGCTCCATGAGTGCCTATGGTGGGACACCTCACATAGCATTGAGGCAGAGGAAGTGCTTGGATCTGCCTCTACTGAGTGTACCAGGCTCTGCTGATTCCCCATGAGAGGCAATGGGGGGCAGTTTGTTGCGGGGAGGCTGGAGAGGCAGGAAGAGGGAAGAGAGGGATCTGTGATTGGTATGTAAAAATGAATTAAAAAAATTGTGATTAAAAACAATCAACATCTAAATATGGAAATAGAAATTATCAGGGAAACAGAAATTAAAACTAGGTTGAGATTTTATATTATCCCAATCAGAATGGCCACAATTAACAACATGAATTACAATAGATAATGAAGATGTGAGAAAAGGGAATAATAGTTTACAGAGAAAATTAATTCCATCCTCACTATCATTTTTCTTTAACATGTGCATGTTGGTCTGTCTGTGTGTGTGTGTATATATAGATATATGTTGTATCTATAATGAAAGTGTAGAAAACCAAAGAATATTCAAATTACCCAGTTGGATCCTTTTCATTGAAAATAATCTCAGACAGGCATCTGCTTGTTCAAGAAGGATTTTCTAGATTAACAAGGTCAGTCACTCAGATAAATCCCAGAGAAAATTAGGCACTAAATATTTCTTCATGATAAGGCTTAGGAAATTGAATTACTATTTGGACTCTGAATTAATTTAACCAAACTATTTTTGAATCTTTGTTGATGAATATTAACATCTAACAATGACAAAGCACAAAATACAATTTTAATTGTGAAACCTTTCTTTGATTTTTGTTGCCATGTTTCTCTCTTATAATGGAGAATTCCTTTTCACATTTGTTTGAATTTGGGTAAAACACTTAATACCATGTGCTGTATTCATTTTACTGAGTGAAGCTATCCTCACTTCACTTCCTGTCATCCTTACACAATCCAAATGTTCCCCTAAAGGACAGTGTAGGCAAAAAGGAAGAAAAAAACAACTTTCAAACCAAACAACTGAAAACAATAATTGAGAATGAGCTTTTATACATTACCCTTCTATTGTAATTATTAGTGAAACTGGGTTACTGTTACTCCTGTCTCTATCCGCAACAACCGCATAATAGAACTGAGTTTATAAAGTCAGAGTATTTCCTAATGTGTTTAAGGAATTATTGTATGTGAATATGGTGATATTGATAAATCTGTAGATCACCTGAATTATATTTTACTCCATATTTTTTCTTGAAACTCATGTAAATCTCCCATTTCAGCTTAGTTTTAATCTTTCTTAGAAAATGTTGTCTTTGTAAGAATCAATACAGGATGATTATTTTTATGTTGTTTTAATCATAACTTGAATTAATCCAACTTAGAACATTTTAATAGTACATGTCTATGACTACTGAAAGAAATCATTTTTTATAATTTAAATGCCAACTATACTTTGACAGGGCTTAGATGGGTTTAATATATTCATTATATAGATATAAACATATAACAATGCAGTAAATGCGAAAAAAGAATGTTTATATAATTATTAATTTTTCCCTAGTAAACAGATCTATTAATACGCTGGCTATACTAATCCAAAGCTTTTTCAAAGTGGCTTCCTGTGATCAAGTAAAATAATTACAAAAAACAAGGCCAGATGCCCACCTAAGCCTTTCAAACCTCTTAAGCACCAAGCAAGAAAAGTCATGTTGATTGTCCTTGGATTGTGCACTTTATTTCACACAAACCAAATTATGCATTTGTTTGAGAGCATCATGGCATTTATTAATTATCCCAGCTGAATTCTCATTTCAGCAAATGGCACCTTGCACAGTGGTGCCATGTCAGACAGGAGCTTTGACTAGGAAACAAATGTCAGTGTGGTGAGGAGCCTGCTGAGTGTTTAATAACTACAAATGAAGTGCACTGTTAGTGTTATAAAGCATCATTCCATCACCCAGTAGGTTTCTTTTGTAAGTAAAGATAAAATGACTTGGACAATCTGTACTGAATCCATCAACATTAACCATAAAAGCTCTAGGGAAGGCAAAACTCCTTCACATAGAGAGGATGTAGGAGAGGAAAGAACAAAAATACCATCATCTGAAAATAGATTTAAAAAATCATTGAAATTTAATCAGTGTTTATCATTTTGAAAAGTGATCATAGTCACAGATGATTTTGACAATGACAGGTACTTTATGGGCAGTGTAGATAAGCTGGAGTGATGTTTACATACATGCTCCAGTCTGTGGTTTTAACTTCTTTAAAATTCCCGTACATGCTCCAGTCTGTGGTTTTAACTTCCTCAAAATTCCCATCGAAATAGAATTGTTATTGTTACAATATTAAGGAATATGACCCCCAAGTAATGACTAAATTATGTGTGCTTTCATGGACAGGTTGATGGGAGACTTGGCTAGCTATCGTGGGAATGGATTCCTCAAAAAAGGATAGGTCTGACCTCCATCCTCTCTCACAACCCCAGTATTCAGCATGAGATGTCACAGTACAAATACTAGATTCATAATTTTGGGTTTCACAGTCTTCAGAGTTGTCAACAAATCTCTGGGAAATATTCAGTCAAAATATCCTGGCTTCATTTCTGGTGCTGTAGTAGAACACTCTCACCAAACAAAGTTAAGAAGAAATGATTTATTTGGGATATATGTGTTCAAGTCACTCTCCATCACCAGAGAAAGTTGGGAAAGGAACTCAAAACAAGAGCTTGGAAGCAGGAAACATGAAGGAATCTCACTAGCACTTCCTGGCTCACTCTTAGACTTGCTGTTGGTTTTTGGTGTTGGTGTTGGTGTTTTTTTTTTGTTTGTTTGTTTTTGTTTTTGTTGTTGTTGTTGTTCTTTAGAGACAGGGTTTCTCTGTGTAGTTTTGGTGCCTGTCCTGGATCTTGCTCTGTAGACCAGGCTGGCCTCGAACTCACAGAGATCCACCTGGCTCTGCCTCCTGAGTGCTGGGATTGTTCACTTTCTTTTATGTCCCTGAAGTTTTGGAACAGAGTACCATTATTGAGAGATTATGTCTGCTAATTATTTTTATTTATTTATTTTTTTCTGTTGAATGAGTTTCTTCTGGTGAGGAGACATACTTTCCTATTTGCACTTAGCTCTAGTAATGATGAATATTGCACTGTTAAAATTGGTTTTTATTGTAATCATCCAAAGATTATTGCACCCTTTTCTTCTATTTGTAAGTTTGATGATCAACTGATGAGGGCTTAATTTTAAGCTCTTTTAAGTTGAGTCTGGAGAAAGTCTATCGCCAGAGCTCATTTGCTTCCAATTTGTAGATAAACCCTCTCTGATGTTGTCACTGAAATTCTTACATGTATTAATCAGAGATTTTTAATTAATTGTAATTGAATGTTTGGCATTCTGTGATACCTAGAAATTATCTAGTTTATGATAAATAACTCTTTTGATGTCTTGTGTATCAATTTCTTATTAGCTGGCTTTTATTTCTATTTGTAGGTCCCTTTCTGTGTGGTATCAGTCTTCAGAGGACTTGGCTGATGCCCTGTATCAGAAATTAGTAATTTCTCACCAAATGAATTTATAACAATTTTTTGGTGAGTGTTTTAATGACTGTGAGATAGTATATATTGAGTTATTGTACATTACTACCACATATAAATCACTGAACAGCTGAGATTTTTCTCATACCTCATATTCAGGAGTAATGAAGCCTTATATCAATAAACCATCAGGCTGCCTTCTAATTAGAGCATGTTATATTTTGCTTTTTGTAAAAATCTTTTCAATACTCATCCTGTGATGAGGACTCTGTTTGGTAAGCTGTAATATACAGTAGATTTATCAGACTTTTGTGTATATCAATAGATACATTTTTATTGAATGCTAGTATGAACTGAGCTTGGTGGTCACACCATTAATCCCAGAACTTGGGAGGCAGAGGAAAACAAATCTGATTCTATAGAGCTAGTTCCCAAACAGTCTAGACTACACAGAGAAACTCTGGGTGTCATAGCTAAGCTATTACAATGACATGTTATTTTAATATTCATATGAATTTTACATGAATATGTTTTTATTTCTGTGATAAAATTATCCATAATGGCAATTGCTTAGTATTATAATATTATGGGTTTTGTTTTTAAGAATTTTTTGGTATTTTCAAAATTATATGTTTGATTTTACATACTAATCATGAATGAATAAGTGATCCAACTTTCTGTATCATTACTTTAACTTGATATTATTGTTAATTTACATTTCATCAATTTGGAAAGGTTGTCCAAGATCATCACCCTGCCACTGTTGCAACATAAAGAAATTCTCCATATAATTTGAAAGGTTGTTTTGGCTTGTTCCTAACCATACATTATATTTCCTTGACTTGGAAGGACATGAGTACCATCTGATTGCTTTGCATGTGGCCTCCATTGTTGCACATCAAGAGTGGCCTTGTTTTTGCTAGGTCCTGATAAAAGACTATGATCTCCACCAAGCCCCCTTTGACAGCACCCCAGTTGGAAGCCCAAGGTATACCTCATTAATGAGGGAAGAAGGTACACTATTGCCATATGGATATGGAAATTTGTATTGTCTCTGCTGGCTCACAGGAGGAATCATTCACTGTTGCTTCATAGTGAAGAAAGTCCCGGCTCCATTCTTAGTTAAGTTTTTGACTGAACTTAATTTTATTTTTTTCTTTTGACAGATCCTCATGAAACCCAGTATGGCCTTGAAATCACTATATAGCTGATGTTGGCCTTGACCTCAATCCTCCTGCTTACACACCACCCACATTGTAGGATTCAGTCTCATCACACTTAGCTTTAGTTAGACAGTTTTATTGTACCATTGAAAGAAGATCTGTGAAGGTTCTAGGCTTTGAAAGCAAGGGAAAAGACAAACTTACTTGATTAGTTCAGTAAATATTTTCTTAAGATTTATTTATTTATTATGTATACAGCATATATTACTTCATGCCAGAAGTGGGCACCAGATCTCATTACAGATGGTTGGGGGGCACCATGACATAGCTGGGAATTGAACTCAGGACCTCTGGAAGCGCAATCAGTGCTCTTAACCTCTGAACCATCTCTCCAGCCTTCAGTAAATCTTTTGATTTTGAAATGTCTAGTACAGAGTGCATGCTCCACTCCTGTTATCTAATGAAGGAAATATGAATTTGTTTATAGTTAATGAGCACTTTGATTTTATTTACTAGATCCTAGAAGGCATGGCTTTCTAGTCTGCTTATGGTATAGTGTTGTCACACTGAGCAGGATACTTGACCTTGGTTGATATTCTTTCTATTACCCTTAGTGTCCATTATAAAGAAAACTGGACAGATTCTGTCATGTACAGTCACATAGTCCCTTAAGATAAATTTCAGTGTGCTTTAGGTTGGAAATTTTCAACAGACTGCTTTCTTGTATCTTTCGATGAAAAGTATTATTAGTATACTCCATAAATATTCATATGAGATCATATGAATATTTATAAGGAATTAGACATTTTTCTGAATTAAAAAAATGTTTATTGATTGGGACATAAGTATCAACAATTATAACCCATATTGCCATTCCGACTTTCTAGTAACATTTTAACAATTTCATGCAATATAGGTACAAAGAAGACAAACTTTCATGTTTAGTTTTATTTAAATGAAATATTTGAAATCCTTTTTGTCCCAATGATACAATAATATAGCTCAATAAGAATATTGTACATATTTAAGCCAGCTTTGTTCACATGTATCCATGTGCTGAAAATTATAAATATGCTGAACTGTTATTACTTCTTCAATACACAGGGAACTGTCCTAACAAATTGATTGCTGAGTGTGTGCAAGAATTAAATGTGATTGCTTAGAGGTTGCATACTTAAATCTCTGCATTTGAAACCATAGTGTTATTCCCTCAGGTACAAAAGTAAGTAATAATTAAAAAAACCTTAAAATAGGAGTATGTTAAAATGCACTATTTATATTATTGTGTTATAATCAGTTTTTAAAAATATTATCTAATGTCATAATGTGAAACCCAGGTATCTGAATTGTACAATGGCCACAAAGGCATAACTTTGTTTTTAGGCTAAGTATGGTTGATTTAATCTTTATTTTTAAACCTAATGGCCCAAGAAATTGGCAGTTAAGAGACATCAGCTTTTGATGTTCCTTCAATTGATCTTATTTATACTTCATTAAGTTTTCATTTTTAACAATAATAAGACAATGGAAAGTAACATCTGTGGAATGTTTACTACCTGTCAGGCATCCCAATAAACACCTTTGGAGAGTAGAACCTTGTGACTTGTGACATTAAGGTGGAAAAGAGGATACTATAGGCCAGAGGACACAAAGGAAGGAGGGGGAGATGATGAGAGGAAAGGGGCACAAAAACAACAAAATAAATCGTACTGGAAAAATGTCATAATGAAACACAATTGCAAACTAATAAAAATAAAACTTAAAAGTACTCAAAATAAAGTGGAATTGTTATTCTTAACATTTTATGCACAGGAGAATGAGTGATTAAAATTGTTGAAAAAATTGTCATGGGTATTGCAGTAGATTGGAGTCTGGAGTCCACACTTGTCTGGCTTCAAAGACTTGTTCTCGTCAGTTCTCTGTAACATCCATAAAGAGCTTCTCTGCACCTTATCACTGGAGACTGAAAACAGGAAGAGAGGGTTTGTGGTTAAGAATGAGTTACAATGAGTGGAAACGTTCATGTTTAATGTGAATTCTCAAAATATGTTCACATACTTATCTCATTGTTCCAATAAGGCTGATGATCTTATTTTGTTGTGGACATGCAAGAACAGAAAAATAGTAAAATGTTTCATAGAGTAAGTAGTGAAATATCCCCTGACTAGGTGAGCATTGCTGACTGATGTTACTTTATGAATTAATAATTGGTAAGGATGAATGCCATTAGTCCCCACTCTACTTAGTGTGAAGAAATGCGGAACAAGTGCCTTGTACCTCCTCTGTTGAAACAAACCAATAATTCCATGAGGCAAATAAAACAAAACAAAAACAAAAACTTTAAGACATTTGAAATTCAATAATTCTATTCATGGATCACATTAGCGGCCAACATAAAACAGATAAAACTGCATGCTAAATTTTCAGATTAAGAACTATTTCAAGTAAAATATCTGGGAGACAACTTTTTTTTTTGAGACAGGGTTTCTCTGTAGCTTTGGCACCTGTCCTGGAACTCACTCTATAGGCCAGCCCAGGCTGGCCTCAAACTCACAGAGATCTGCTTGGCTCTGCCTCCTGTGTATGGGAATAAAGGTGTGTACAACCACTGACCTGCTTCAAGACAACTTTTTATTTTTTTTATTATATTTGTGTTTTAATTTTACATATCAGCCATGGGTTCCCCTGTCCTCCCCACTCCCGATCCCGTCCCTGCCTCCCCCCCCCGCCCCTCTCCTCCATTCCCATCTCCTCCAGGGAAAAGACTCTTCTGGGGATTCAGCTCAACCTGGTAGATTCAGTCCAGGCAGGTCCAGTCCCCTCCTTCCAGGCTGAGCAAAGTGTCCCCACATATGCCCCAGGCTCCAAACAGCCAGCTCATGCACTAAGGACAGGTCTGGATCCCACTGCCTGGGTGCCTCCCAAACAGTTCAAGCTATTCAGTTGGCTAACTTATCCAGAGGGCCTGATCCAGTTGGGGGCTCCACAGCTTTGGTTCATAATTCATGTGTTTCCATTTGTTTGGCTATTTGTCCCTGTACTTTTTCCAACATTGGTCTCAACAATTCACACTCTTACAATCCCTCTTCTTTCTCAACAACTGGACTCCTGGATCTCCACCTGGGGCCTGGCCAAGGATCTCTGCATCCACTTCTATCAGTTATTGGATGAGAGTTCTAGCATGACAGTTAGGGTGTTTGGCCATCTGATCAACAGACTAGGTCAGTTCTGGCTTTCTCTCCACCATTGCCAGTAGTCTACAGTGGAGGTATCATTGTGGATTTCTGGGGACCTCTCTAGCACTTTGCTTCTTCCTGTTCTCATGTGGTCTTCATTTATTGTGGTCTGTTATTCCTTGTTCTTGACCCAGCTGGGATCTCCTGCTCCCCTAAGCTCTTTCCCTTGAACCTTGCCCCTCGTTACAGTCCCCCTCATGTCCAGTTTGCTCATGTAGATCTTATCCATTTCTCTGCCATTGGGTGATCCCTGTCTTTCTTAGAGTCCTGTTTTCTAGGTAGCCTCCCTGGAGTTGTTAGTAGCAGTCTAGTCATCTTTGTTTTACATCTAGTATCCTCCTATGAGTGAGTACATGCCATGTTTGTCCTTCTGAGTCTGGGTTACCTCATTCAGGATGATTTTTTCTAGATCCATCCATTTGCCTGCAAACCTCATGATGAGACAACTTATTTTTAACCTAACTGTTTTTACTTGAAGTTCACTAGCAAATTTTGATGCAGCAAAATGTATATTATTGCCATATGCTATCCAACAATTCATTAATTTCTATAATATTTTAGCACTCAAGCACAATTCATACACATTACCAATAACCTTTTCTGCTTTGAAATGAGTTTGGTCATTTGTTATTTCAATCACTTTATATTACATTAGTAGTTGAAAATTGTAGAGCTGGAAAGATGGCCCAGGCATTAACAATGTGCATGTAGAACACGTAGTCTGGGTCACAGTCCCCTTTAACTGCAGATCCAAGAATTGTCACTCTTCATCTGCTCTCTCTTTCTCTCTGTTCCACACACATACACAATGATTAAAACAATAAAATAGACAAATTGTGATCATAAATTTAATATAATAAATATTAAGTAGTCTACAGTCAATAGAGTAAATATTACATATTTCATAATAATTCCATAATAAAATAATGGTATGATTTGAGATATTTTTGTTTGTTTTTGTTTTTGTTTTTTCAAGACAGGGTTTCTCTGTGTAGCTTTGGAGCCTTTCCTGGAACACACTCTGTAGCCCAGGCTGGCCTTGAACTCACAGACATCGGCCTGGCTCTGCCTCCTGAGTGCTGGGATTAAAGGTGTATGCCCCCCACCACCTGGCTGTTTTGAGGTTTTAGATATGACTTACTTATTTCAGTACATAATTTTTTGGAAAATTTTGCTACATTTCTGATATGTTTGTGGATTTGGGTACTTTGAATATGTAAGAGATTTATAGCAAATTACATGTATTTTTGACAAGTATAAATTGACATTTTGAATATTTTGAAGCTAGTATGCTTCTTTCCCTGTGTATCAATATATAATTTCTCTCCTTTTTCCTCCCTTCCATGTCTCTCCACTCCCCTTTTCTTCTCTTACCTTTCTGCCCCTCTCCTCCTCTCCCTTCCCCTTCCTTTTCCTACTCTCCCCTTGCCTCCCCCTTACTCCCTGCCCTCCCCTCCCTTCCTACCATTGGTCTCCTCCGCCTCCTCTCCTCTCCTCCCCTTTTTTCCCCTCCCCTCCCCTCCCTTCCCCTCTCCTCTCCTCTTCTATTTTCTCCTCGTCCACCTTCTCTTTCCAGAGCTCCTGGCTTCCTTCCTTCCCCATCTCTACCTCTCTGCTTCCCTTTCCCTCTTCATCGCCCGCTGTGGTAGATTTTGAATGTTTTCTGGTTCAGCACATAGGACAAATCATTGATGCCTAGATAGTAATCATGGAAATTTCATGCATTCAACAGACTTACCGAAGATCATAACATACATAACACTTTACTTTGACACTGATAAAATGAATTTTAAATCTGAATTTGACAAGAAATACCTCTTTAAAAAGTCAAACATGGCTCCATTCACAGTTTTCAATATTGGTGTGTTATTTTTTATTTATATCCACATGTACACATATTATGCACATAGGTATACATACTCTTGAATTTATATGTATATGTGTATTCATGTATTGTACATATACATACAAGATGTATGTATACTTCTCCAAGTTTGATAACTCCTTGTCTACCTACAAGTCAATCTGCATGAGAGAGCCAAAGAAATTCAAAATCCAGATGTCAGCTGGAAGCCAGGTTTGATAGAATTCTTATTGTGACACCCGTTAAGAAACCTTTTTCTTTCTGGAGCTGAAATAGACTCACCAGGTCAAAATATGCAGAAAAAAAGGTTGCAATTCTTCAAGTAGATTGTTGGAAATAGAAATACTCACTTTCCATAATCCCTTGTGCCACCACATTGTCAGTGACAAAGTGTCAATCAATATTTTCAGATGGTGAAGTATACACCAGATCTCAATAGTACCTGAGCCTCACGGTATCTCATCTAAAACTCCATTAGGCTCTAGCAGTTCAAGAGGCCACTCCAGTGTTTCATCAGGATTCCTTCTTTTGTCAGACATAGTGTATTAGTTTGCAATGTGAAAATACTAGGTAATTTGTTTCTTAGAGCCCTGGACACTGGGGAATTAAAAATTGCCATGTTGTTTAATTCAGTCTGGTGAGAGATTTTTTTCCAAGATTCAGGTCTGATTTTTCTATGTCTGTACATTGGGGATGAGTTCTGTATATTCTTTTGAGAGGGTCTAATCACTTTGAAGTTCAGTTACCTTACAAGTTCCCATATAATAGTCTGAACTTCAAAGTGTGACACAAACATTTGGCATATAATTTTTGGTCAGAGCAGTATAGCCATAATTATATGTCCATTGCATATCTTTTGGTGATGAAACTGGAATTTCAGTGAAAGCTAATGTTTTGGATCTGATGTTATATTTCATGGGTTTAATATTTTTAGAGGTGGTTAAGTATCTTAATTACTTATGTGCAGTTAACATGAATGGGTATTGGTTGATTAGATGAGTCTTTTCTCTGTAGATTATCGGGGCGGGGCTAGTCAGAAAGATTGCAATCATGAGAAAGATTCACTTTAGTCTGTGTGAGTTTGAACGTTGAGATCAGCCTGTGGAAGCTGAGAATCTGACTGAGAGGCAAGAGGATGCAACTGAGCTCTGCTAAGGAAACAAGTGGTTCTGGAAGTGAAGTTTTCCTGGAATCTCTGGATGAAGGTTAAGCCTATTTGATGCTTTTGCACCTTATGGAATGCACACAGAGACCCAGCTGATCCTACCTAGATTTGTCATCTATATATTAGGAACTAATGGTTAATAAACATGTGTTATTTAGTGAAATGCTTTCATTGTTATAAGAAAGCCACAAGAAACCCGCTTCCTAAAACAGGTAGTTATTGTGGATTCATGGTTTGGGAAGTTTCACTTTCTGATACTTGGACCTATTAATTTGGGCCTGTGGCGGTCCTTTATGGAGGAACCACATGGCAGTGTACTATCCCCAAATTTAACTGGGCTTCCTTCTGTTGTCTGACATAGTATTTTAGTTTGCAGTTTGATACTATGATGAGAACAAAGCAAACTATTTCATGGCCAGAAACTGAAGCACACAATAATGATGAAAGGACTCAACTAGGGCCTACACCCCTGTAGCACTATGCTGGGGACCCAGCCTTTGAAGGATGTTTACTTGTGAAACTTTTGCATGAACCAATGTTCTTAAGAGTAAGTTTGTTCTGTTAGGCTAATGCAAAACCTTACTGACCACTTCTTATTCCAACTACTGTATATTAACTTAGGGAAATCACACGCATCTGCCCACCACTGGCACACTTTCTAATTAACTTGCAATACTCTTATTGTGGATATCATATGGCTTTTCCTGGTGGAAATCCACAAAAACATCTGCTTCCCAGACGGGTCTCAGAAATGACTCCACCCAAGTCCAGCTTGGTGAGCCAAGAAGGTTATTATCTTTACTTATTGGGACAGAGGTGAATCTCCAGCAGCTTCATTATGTAAAAGCCTACCTGGGCATAAATTACATGAGTTGATGGAGTGCTTAGCCTAGTCAACATTATGCCTCTTCAATACTGGAGGACCACCAAGGGCATGTGCAGATAAGCCAGGATCTTCTACAGCATGATGTTAGCAGGAGGTTGTGGTAGCTGGAATGCAGGTGAGTGTTGGATGACCTTCACCTTCCTGCTTCTCTGAAGGAATGTCACTATGTCCAGTCACAGGAGGTTCTCCCATTAGTGATCACAGTTGTTCTAGAGGTCAACATTCACCGTACGGGTGTTAGCTGAAGGCTAAAAGGTAAACAGGTTTAGTGCAGGGTGTCAAACAGGCCACAACAGTGCTACGAGTTACCAATCATAGGCATGCTTGGGTGGAGAATCATTTACATTCATTTACTCCACAAGCTAAGTAGCCAGTGAGTTAATGGGTGTGAAAAGGGCACTAAGAGGACTAATTTATTAAACACGGCAACCATACCATTGCTTAAGCCACTCTGTCACCCTACCAGGTGGTCAGTGACCTTTGCTGGAAAAATTATTTTCTTATGGTCTGCATCAGAAATTTGTAGTTAATTTATACAGACCTACTTCCCCAAAGTCCAATTCAGCACAATTCATGAAAGTCATAAGGAATGCAATGCCATAGATGCAAAAACGTTTATGTTAGTGTGCCCAGTTGAGCTTTTATGTCTTATTTACTTCTCATTTATCTATCTCTATCTTTCTATCTATCTATCTATCTATCTATCTATCTATCTATCTATCTATCTATCTAAATATCTATTTTAGGCAGACATTTGAAGTTTCAGTAAAATAGAGTATTAACTCTGTTAATGTTTCAATCTTCCTAAATGCAAATAAGATGTCTGCAACCTTGCAGTCCTCTGCAGGTTATGGGCAGAGCCTGCATCCTTGCCTCTTCTGCCGTCTGAAGGTCATCCTCGACCCTTTGTGTTTAGACATCTCCCTCTATCTTTAAAGGCAACAGAGCACACTGTGTCCTTCCACTGACTCATTCTTCCACTGCATCTTCTGACCCCTTGTGCTTTTAAGAACCCACAATTTTATACAATTCCACCAGGAAATTCTGGAATCATCTTCCTATCTTCATCTAGATAATTAATCACTTGCATTTTATCAGCAACCATAATCTACCTTTGGGGGAAAGCAGACTCATTATTCTATTAAAATCTTTCACCCAATTACTTATAAAATGAGAAATACTTGTATATAATTTCTTTTCTTACCACAACTCTTATGATCTAATGCATTCACATCTGACAATTGTTTTGGCTGTAGTCATTTACTTCAGTGTGCAGCTTACCTTTATCTATATACAATTAGCTAGTCTACATATTTATGTATATTGTAAACATACATATATACATAGGAATCTATTGATAGATTTGTAAATTTGAATCATACTTCTTATAATGTTTTGTAACTTATTTTATCAGTCTAAATTAGTGAAAAATCCTATATTCTTGGAACTTAAATTATCACCAGAATTATTTGGAATACAACAATATTTTGCTTTGAAAAACTTGACAAAACATAAGATGATGACTACAGAAAATAATATAGTGATGGTATTTGTATTCTCCTTAAATGACATGACACAGTATGGAGTATTTTGTTGGTTGGAGCATTACAATATTTCAAAACACAAAGTTAGCTTGGTATGATAAGTGAATACTATTGCTTATGATATTTATAATCTGCTATTTTAGTAGAGATTTCTTTCCAGACTTTATACACTGAAGCACACCAAAAAATGCCACAAATCTTTGGGTATTATGGAATGATAAATTAATTTTCAGCAATTATTAGTAGCATGTTAAATTGTAATTTATTGTTGGATGTGATATTTAGGAAACAGTGTAAGTTTAAGTAAATGATGGCAGGTTAGAGTGAACTTTTTTTAAAACTCTCTTAGTTCAAGTGATTGTGTTCCTGGCACATAGTTTATCGCTGATGGATGAAAGGAGATAAAGAGAGAGAGCAGATGAGCTAATAACTGTAAAGTGAGTATTGAATCCAAATTATATTGAGATCTGAGAGAAATCAGGATATGTGGTTTAGTCATTAACGTTTGTCACTACTGAGATGTGCTGGTGGATGAGCTGTCGATGAACCAAGAGAAGGAGGTTTTACAAGAGGCAGCTAGACTTGTGGAAAAAGCACTTTACGCCCAAAGGCATCTGTATAAATAGAACTTACAAAGTAAAAGTGACAATAACATTTGCAGATCAGGACAGATAGTGTTTAACTTGATTCCAAAGCAGACAGCCTCTGTATTTCCCTCTTATTGCCTTAAGTTCCATATAATGACATTTATATATGACAGGAGTCTCAGCATTCATGTTCCTCAAGGAGTGAAAGTGAAGGGAAAGTGATATAAACTATGATGTTTACCCAAACTGTCCACTTTAATATCATCACCTATAAATACTTCTGTGGTTTACTTTGTGGATGGGTGACGAATAATTTAAACCCACAATTTCCATGAACTTGATTCTATTAAAAGTTCTAAACAACACATCAAATTAAAGTGTTAATGAAGAGCTTCACTGGTTCTAAAACTGCAATAGTTTATGTTTTAGTATTGAATATTTTTACGTACGTATGTGTGTGTGTGTGTGTGTGTGTGTGTGTGTGTGTGTGTGTGTGTGTTTTGATGGGAACTGTGACTTTGAATTCAAGTAGATAATGTCATAACCCCTTGACATGGAGTTACAGGTAGTTGTGAGCTGTCTGACTTGGGTTATGGAAACAGAATTTGAATCTGGTCCCTGATACAACAATAAGAATAACAACACCAACAACAACAATAAGCGAGCTTAGGGGAGCAGAAGGTCTCAGCTGGATCAGGAACAGGGTGGGAGAACAAGGAAAGAGATACCATGATAAATGAAGACCCAATGGGAATAGGAAGAAGCAGAGTGCTAGAGAGGTTCCCAGAAATCCACAAAGAAACCTCCACTGTAGACTACTGGCAGTGGTCAAGAGAAAGTCTCAGCTGACCTGCTTTGGTGATCTGATGGCCGAACACCCTGTCATGATAGAGCTCTCATCCAGTGGCTGATGGAAGCAGAAGCAGAGATCCATGGCCAAGCCCCAGGTGGAGCTCAAAGAGTCCAATCGGTGAGAGAGAGAGAGAGAGAGAGAGAGAGAGAGAGAGAGAGAGAGAGAGAGGGAGAGAGAGATTATATGAGCAAGAGATATTGAGACCATGATTGGAAAAAGCAAAGCACAAGGACAAATAGCCAAACTAGTGGAAACATATGAACCAAAAGCTGAGGAGCCCCCGTGGAAATGGACCAGGCCCACTGGATAAGTGAGACAGTTGATTAGCTTAAACAATTTAGGAGGCCCCCAGGCAGTGGGACTGGGACCTGTCCTTGGTGTATGAGCTGGCATTTTGGAACCTAGGGCCTATGAAGAGACACTTTGCTCAACCTTGGTGTAGGAAGGAGGGGACTGGACCTGCCCTAGGGGAGACCTTGCCTTGGATGAGGCAGGAATGAGTGGTAGGATTGGGGGAGGGAGGCTGGGGTGTGGGAGGAGGGAGGACAGGGTAATCTGTGGCTGATATGTAAAATTAAATTATAAAATAAAAATATTAAAAAACTGATAAAATATAAAAACAAACTAGTACTGATTAGTCTATACAATACACTAAATAATCTAGACAAAATTAACTGAACATTTTAATACCTGATGTTTCTCCCCCAAAGGGGGGGAAATGTTTTAGTAGGAAAAAATTCATTGCTTATCATACCAAAACATATAATAAGTTATGAGATTAAAAACTTACAAACTGATTGTTTGTAGGCAGTAATTTGTCTTGGAGATTCAACCATCTTCAGCCCACATGCTCCTGAAGCAGCACTAACACTAGGCTCTCTGAGTGGGATGGTCCTTAACCGTGTTGGATAGGCCTTGCTTTAGTCTTCCAAATAGTACATCTTGATGATCCTGGAAAAATAATATTTTAAAGCCAGTTTCAATAGGAAAAAAATGGAATTGCTTCACTTATTATCTTTCTAAATGTATTTGTTAATTGGTTCTTTCAATAATAATGAGCATTACCCTTTATAAGAGAGGGTGCCCTGGACTATTTGAAATAGGAATTTTTAATTCTGGTTTTCAAATCAATATAATATGTTCATGACTGACATTTAAATGTAATATTCTATTGAAATTGAAAGGAGAATATTCTCATGCAGATAAAAATATATTAAAATAAATTTATTAAATCATTGTGTTAGTTCCTTAAGTGAAAGTTGTCCTTTATTTAATATTTTAACCCAATATACCAAATAATTCTGCATAGAAATTATAAGACAAATGATGTACACATTAGGTATATTGCACATTTGCAGATGAAGGCACATGTTGTGGTATAAAGACATAGGTATGTTGTAGTAATATACTTTCTGAAAATATCTTTTTTCAAAGAAGCCAAACTTTTGCAAGACCTTGCAACAAAATTAATAATATGCCTTGAGATCATATAGAGCTATGCACTTATCCTGTTATCCTACTATGTGCTCAGCCCATTTAAATTTAACCTACATTTAAGAAAAAAATCTAGTTAACTTTACTATGTCTTGGATTTCTTGTGTTTTCTTGTTTTTCATCTTTTGACAAATACATTGTAAGTGTTGTCCTTTTCTAGTGCCCCATATCCTGGTTAATATATACGTGCATGTGTGTGTGTGTTGTATTAATCATTTGCCAAAAGTAGTCTACAGGTTGAAGGCAATCTTAAATAAAATAAATACTGCATAAAGGTTGGAAGTAACATGTGGATAGGTTGAATAATGTGTTAGTGCTGTTCTGTGTCAATTGGTCTCAGTAAAGTTACTTCTTCCTTTCTAAAGCCCTGTTAAATGTATATATTAAACATTTTCCCTACTCCTGCCCTATATTATTATTTCTGTGATGATCAATAAATAAAAACAGAGCAAAGCCCTTTGTTAGGAAAGGCATGCATGCACACACACACACACACACATACACACACACCAGAGACAGAGAGAGACAGAGTAAAAGAGAGATGATACATAGTACACAGGTACATTGTGCCATTAGGGACAGACACACACATATGCACAGGCACACACACACACACACTCACACAGGCACAATGCATAGGCATAGAGAGATAGACAGTTACATGCCCAGACATACACACACACACACACACACACACACACACACACACACACACACACACATTAGTCATGTGTACAGGTCAGTTCAGACATATGTAACAGATAGCAGACAGACTAATTAGTATCCACAGACTACAGAGAAATGAAAAACACAGGAAGAGAAATACAAAGTTCAAATTTGGGCTCAACTTGCTCAAAGTGTATCAAGAGGAAACTTGTGTTTTCATTCCTGAATGTAACATTGGCACAGAAAGAGAATTTCACATTAGGCATAAATGTTTCATTTGTAGTTCTCTCTCTCTCTCTCTCTCTCTCTCTCTCTCTCTCTCTCTCTCTCTCTCTCTCTCTCTCTCTCTCCTCTTTCTTTCTTCCTTTCTTTCTTTTCCTTTTTCTTTCTTTTTTTTTTTTTGAGACATTGTTTCTCTGTGTAGCTTTGGAGCCTGTCCTGGAACTCCCTTTGTAAACCAGGCTGGCCTCGAACTCACAGGGATCCACCTGCCTCTGCCTCCCCAGTGCTGGCCTTAAAGATGTGTGCCACCACCGCCTGGCTTCATTTGTAGTTTTTCATTTACTAGATGTGTAAGATTTTCAATGCACTTAAAAATATAGATTCAAAATGGAGTGTCTTTGTGACTGGAAAACAAACTATTCATAGCAATTCTCCTGTTTCCTTGAGGATAGAGGCATTTAGGTTTCCCATTCTGCCTTATTTGGAGATGTACTGGTTTTAGGAATCAGTATGTAGTATTCAATGTGATCAGTGTGTGAGACACAGTAGTAATGAATGAAAGGTACCCGTCATCATAGAATTTACAAACCAGTGGACAAAAATCACATTGAAAGTATTTGGTTTGCCCATGATAATGTTTATTTAATGAATAAATATTTTACTTGACCTTGCATTTGTCTATTCACATTGTAATTTCATTATTTTAATTTTTCTTAATGAATCAAAATTGATTTTTTTTAACTAAGAAGTGTAGGATTTTTGGACATTATTTTTGGCACAATATCTGAAAAATATTGTAACATGATTAAAAATTAAGGGATATATTTACTTTTGCAAAACTAAATTGAGATTTCAATAGCAGGCTAATTCCTAAATGTTGTTCATAGAATACAAATAACAATTAAAACTTAAAAATTATATAACTAATCTCGAGGTTCATTATATTGTTAATGCAAAATTTGTAGACTAAACAAGATAAGGATGAATAATTAGACAAATTATTTATTAAAACTCAGTTACTCCTCTGCAAAATGGAATATAATAATTTTCTTCACAAATATCATAATGAAGGCAAATTTACACACTGAGACGAATGTGCTTGTTTATTTGTATTTATAAAATTAAATCTTCATTGAATATTTAATACCAAAGGAGTTGAGAATGTTCTATGAACTTAAAATTTAATCTACATTTTCATTTCATTACTGAGAATGTCCTAACACAGGACAACCCAAGGTATGCTAATTTGATACTTACACATTCAAAGATAATGTTAAATCAAAATTGATAGTCTTTTGATTTCCTGAATATATATATATATATATATATATATATATATATATATATATATATATATATATATATATGTGTGTGTGTGTGTGTGTGTGTGTGTGTGTGTGTGTGTGTGTGTGTGTGTGTAAGAAGAAAAAATATTGTATGTCCAGGAAAACCACTACAATTTGTAATATAAAAGTCTCTGCTCTTTTGTGCAGTATCAGATAGCCATTATTGGCACTGTGTGACATGATGTTGAGTACAGAGCCAAGTGTGCATGTTGTCTGTTCAGAACTAAGGATGCAGGCAGTTTACATAATAGAACACAGATGAATACTGTTAGAAACAACCAGATTCATTGCAAATTAATTTGGAATTAATTTCTCACTAGCAGACATTCAAAGGCATTTTAGCAAAATTTTGAAGACCTCACATTCAATTCCATGGATGTCCGTGTGGTCCCCACAAATTATTCTCATGTTAGGTTTTGATGAAGCTTCCAACTAGAAGTTTAGTGGAAAGGTTTTATTAAAACCTTTATGTGTTTCCCATTATAAAGTAATCCTGAAATTCCTGGAGGTTTTATGTACTCTCAGCTTTATTAAAATATAACTGTACAATTATAAATTATATACATATCCACACACACTGTGAAATGAATAAAAAAAGTAGTACTTGTATTTCTGTCTGGCTTAGCATATCTTCTCCTGATTCATCAGTATTGTTGCATGTAACTCTATTTCAGTTATTTTTAAAGATAAACAATATGTGTGTGTGTGTGTGTGTGTGTGTGTGTGTGTGTGTGTGTGTTCTTTATATGCTCATCTCTCAATGGACACTTGGGTCTATCTCATTGTCTTTATAAATAATATTGTAATTAACATGAGAGTGAAGAAAGTTCTTTAATACTGACTCCATTTCCTTTACATATATTCACTGGATGGGAAGATTTATCAAGTTGTGAATATATATATGCTGAGCAAACTATGGGAAGCAAGTCAGTAAGCAGCAACCAGCTCCTGCCTCCAGGTTCCTACAAAGTTTTACTTCCTGTTCCGGCTTCTTTTGATGATGAACAGTGATGTAGAAGTATAAGACAAATAACCCTCTTCCTCTGAAACTTGCTTTTTGATCATGGTGTTCTACATCACAGCAATAGAAACCCT
The DNA here is from genome assembly GCF_903995425.1 of Onychomys torridus. Classification (NCBI taxonomy): domain Eukaryota; kingdom Metazoa; phylum Chordata; class Mammalia; order Rodentia; family Cricetidae; genus Onychomys; species Onychomys torridus. The sequence continues at coordinate 47,920,523 of NC_050452.1, forward strand.
AGCTCTATTTAAGAATTATACTTGATACTACTTTCCATATAGTCTGTGTTAGTTGACATTCATTTTGGATGTGTATAAGTTGTTCTATTTATTAATACCTCTCTAAACTTGTTTGAGTTCCTTTAAAATATTGTTTGAGATGTTTAGAACAATATCATGCCAACTATATTCCCCACATGGGGAGGTAAATGCCATAAATCCTACCTATAACTTATGAGCTATTGGAAACTGATAATTGTTTGGAGCGGTAGAATGTAGATTTTCTCCAGAGAAAGAACTCTCAAAAATGATTTCCAAGCTCCAAAATTCATATATTCAAGTACATTTGTATCATAGGAACATAGAATACATTGCATTTTTACGTAAGAACATTTCCATGTGTATGTTTTGTATTGAGCATACTCCTCGAAGCTCCAGTCTCCTTTACTTGCTCACTCTTTCCTCTTTCATTGTTCACATTGCTCACCAACTTCACAAGCCTTCAGAGAAATGCAAACTAAAACTGCACTGGGATTTTCACTTATCCCAGTTGTGTGATGGTAATCATTATGGAAACAGAAGATCAAATGCAGGTGAAGAAAGTAAACTAGTCCAGCCACGAGGGAAATCAGTATTGAGGTTCCAAAGAAACTAAGCATAGATCTCTTATATAACCCACAAGAAGTATTACTCTTTGATATTTACCTAAAGTGTTAAAAATTTAGGACATCTTCCATATTTTAAATAGTAACTAGATTATAATAATTGCATAAATATAAGGTTGTACATCCTTGCTGTTTCATTCTATTTCCATGATCCATGAATACTAGATCTGCTTGCATTTTATAAGTAGAAAACAAGTGACTCTTTAATGAATTATGAATAAAATATGCCCACTAATCTCATCACAAATGATTCCCTTATGAAGTGCTTATATAGAATACTATGTGACAGTCACTAATCATATAGAGCTCTAGCTGTGTATGTTTATTTTATTGTGCCATTATGTGTGTGTCTGTGATAGTTCATAACCTCTCTGGCTCATGAGTTATTTTATTCTTATTTTGGCTATAATTTATCCTAGGAAATACATAAATAAAGTGACCAGCAACTACTGTTTTTTTCTTATATTTTAATTCAACTGATGAAAGGTAGATCAATCAGGATGAATTAACTCTACATATAATTGGAAATTCTAAGTCAATGAAAGATAGTTATCTTCATGACTTCTACAATCTTAAGAAAATTTACTCTAATATTTTTGTAGTGATTATCGGCTGGAAAATCTGGAAAGTCTTATAATAAAGCCTAAATTAAATGACTAATTATGATCATTAAAACTTCAATTGTTTGGTATACAACATTGTTAACATATTCTCATGTGTTATAGGTGAATAAAAATGTTTGCATATAAGTGTAACCCAAAGACTACTCTATAGAGCTGGAAGTTCCCACTAGCAGGTGTCATGGAGGAATAGAAGGATTATCAAAGACAATTGAAAGGTTCTCACATTTTGTGGAAGCAGATGAATTATTGCTGACATTCTACTGGGCACTTAAAGAAAAACTCTTATGTTTCAATGTCCCCCTAATTCCCTACAAGCTCTATAGTCACTTCTGTCCCTCATTTCATCTTCAACCCTGAGCCTTCTATCTTTGATAAGCGAAACTAGAGTTGTCAATACTAAGAGTGAGCTGGTGAATCTAATGGCAGATGATAATATCTTTATAAGACATGGATTTTCTTCCACTCTAAGTCTCTACTACCTAAAACCAGAAAGAGCTGTTACCTTTGTGCTGTGGATATCACTCTGTATAAATAAAGTGCTGATTGGCTAGTAGCAAGGCAGGAAGGATAGGGAAGGCGGGACAAGGAAGAGGAGAAGGTGGGGAACAGGAAGGCTGGCTGGAGACACTGCCAGCTGCTGCCATGAGAAGCAACATGTAAAGACACTGGTAAGCCACAAACCATGTGGCAAAGTATAGACTAACAGAAATGGGCTAAATATAAGAGTAAGAGCTAGACAATAGTAGGCCTGAGCCAATGGCCAAGCAGTTTAAATAATATAAGTGTCTGTATGATTATTTTATACGTGGGTTGTGGGACCTTGGGGGCTTGGTGGAACCTGTGGAGAAGCTCTCCAACTACACCTTTGAAAGAAAGTGATTACGTTTTTCTATTAACTAGCAGACACTGTCTCCAACAAGCATTTGATTGGATTAGATTTGTTTATTTGGATTTCTTTTTTTTTTTTATTATACTTGTGTTTTAATTTTAAACATCAGCCATGGGTTCCCCTGTCCTCCCCACTCCCACCCAACCTTCCCCCCAGCCCTTCAGCTCCATTCCGATATCCTCTAGGGCCAAGACTCCATTGGGAATTCATTTAAACCTGGAATTCATTCAGTACAGGCAGGTCCAGTCCTCTCTTTCCAGGCTGAGCAAAGAGTCCCTGTGTAAGCCCAAAGTTCCAAACAGCCAGCTCATGCACTAAGGACAGGTCCTGGTCCCACAGCCTGGATACCTCCCAACAGTTCAAGTTATTCAATTGTCTGACTTATCCAGAGAGCCTGATCCAGCTGGGGGCTCCACAGCTTTTGGTTCATAATTCATGTGTTTCTATTCGTTTGGCAATTTGGCCATGTGCCTCTGCAATCTTGGTCTCAACAATTCACACTCTTACAGTCCCTCCTCTTTCTTGACAATTGGATTCCTGGAGCTCCACCTGGGGCCTGGCTAAGGATCTCTGCATCCACTTACATCAGTTATTGGATGACAGTTCCAACACGACCTTTAGGGTGTTTGGCCATCTGATCAACAGACTAGGTCAGATCAGGCTTTCTCTCGACCATTGTCAGTAGTATAGAAAATGTATCATTGTGGATTTCTGGGGACCTCTCCAGCACACTGCCTATTCCTGTTCTCATTTGGTCATCATTTATCATGGTCTGTTATTCCTCATTATCCCTTTCTGTTCTTGATCCAGCTGGGATCTCCTGCTCCCCTAAGCTTTCTTTCCCTCAAACCTCACCCTTCATTACTCCCAACGTCATCCAGGTTGTTCATGTAGATCTCATCCATTTCTCTGTCATTGGGTGATCCCTATGTCTTTGCTAGGGTCCCGTTTTCTAGGTAGGCTCCCTGGAGTTGTGTAGCAGTCTAGTCATCTTTGTTTTATATCTAGTATCCTCCTATGAGTGAGTACATACCATGTTTGTCCTTCTGAGTCTGGGTTACCTCACTCAGGATGATTTTTTCTAGATCCATCCATTTGCCTGCAAACATCATGATGTCATTGTTTTTCTCTGCTGAGTATATGTACCATATTTTCTTTATCCATTCTTCAGTTGAAGGGCATCTAGGTTGTTTCCAGGTTCTGGCTATTACAAACAATGCTGATATGAACATAGCTGAGCAAATGCCCTTGTGGTATGATTGAGCATTCCTTGGGTATATGCCCAAGAGTGCTACAGCTGGGTCTTGGGGGAGATGGATTCCCACTTTTCTAAGGAAGCACTATATTGATTTCCAAAGTGGCTGTACAAGCCTACATTCCCACCAGCAGTGGAGGAGATTTCCCCTTGTTCCACATGCTCTCCAGCATAAGCTGTCTTCTGTGTTTTTGATCTTAGCCATTCTGACAGGTGTAAGGTGGTATCTCAGAGTCGTTTTGATTTGCATTTCCCAGATAATTAGGGATGTTGAGCCATTCCTTAAATGTCTTTCAGCCATTTGAACTTCCTCTGTTGAGAATTCTCTGTTTAGTTCTATAGCCCATTTCTTAATTAGACTGTTGGGCATTTTGATGTCTAATTTCTTGAGTTCTTTATGTATTCTAGATATCAGCCCTCTGTCAGATGTGGGGTTGGTGAAGACCTTTTCCCATTCTGTAGGCTGTCACTTTGTCTTGTTGACTGTGTCCTTTGCACTACAAAAGATTCTCAGTTTCAACAGGTCCCATTGATTGATTGTTTCTCTCAGTGTCTGTGCTACTGGTGTTATATTTAGAAAGTGATCTCCAGTGCCAATTCGTTCAAGAGTACTTCCTACTTTCTCTTCTATCAGGTTCAGAGGAACTGGATTTATGTTGAGGTCTTTGATTCACTTGGACTTAAGTTTTGTGCATGGTGACAGATATGGATCTATTTGCAGCCTTCTACACATTGACATCCAGTTATGCCAGCACCATTTGTTGAAGATGCTTTCTTTTTTCCATTGTACAGTTTTGGCTTCCTTGTCAAAAATTATATGTTCATAGGAGTGCGGTTTAATGTCAGGGTCTTCAATTCAATTCCGTTGGTCCGCATGTCGGTTTTTATGACAGTACCAAGCTGTTTTTATTACTGTAGCTCTATAGTAGAGATTGAGGTCGGGGATTGTGATGCCTCCAAAGGTTGTTACAGGATTCTTTTGGCTATCCTGGGTTTTTTGTTTTTTCCATATGAAACTGAGTATTATTCTTTCCAGATCTGTGAAGAATTGTGTTAGTAATTTGATGGGCATTGTGTTGAATCTGTAGATTGCTTTTGGTAAGATCGCCATTTTTACTATGTTAATCCTGCCTATCCATGAGCATCAGAGGTCTTTCCATTTTCTGACATCTTCTTCAATTTCTTTTTTCAGGGACTTAAAGTTCTTGTCATATAGGTCCTTCACATGCTTAGTTACAGTAACCCCAAGGTATTTTATATCATTTGTGGCTATTGTAAAGGGTGATGTATCTCTGAGTTCCTTCTCAGCCTGTTTGTCTATTGTATGTAGGAGGGCTACTGATTTTTTTGAGTTGATCTTGTATCCTGCTATGTTGCTTAAAGTTTTTATAAGCTGTATCAGTTCCTTGGTTGATTTTTTGGGGTCACTCATGTATACTATCATGTCATCTGCACATAGGGAAAGCTTGACTTATTTCTTTCCAATTTGTATCCCCTTAGTCTCCTTATGTCGTCTTATAGCTCTGGCTAGAACTTCAAGTACTATATTGAATAAGTAGGGGGAGAGGGGACAGCCTTGCCTTGTTCCTGATTTTAGTGGTATTGCTTTGAGTTTCTCTCCATTTAATTTGATGTTGGCTGTTGGCTTGCTGTAGATTGCCTTTATTATGTTTAGGTATGTTCCCTGTATTCCTGATCTCTGCAGGACCTTTATCATGAAGGGGTGTTGGATTTTGTCAAACGCCTTATCTGCATCTAGTGAGATGCTCATGTGGTTTGTTTCTTTGAGTTTGTTTATATGGTGATGTGGTTTTATTTTCTTTGAGTTTGTTTATATGGTATATTACATTGACGGACTTTCGTATGTTGAACCACCCTTGCATCCCTGGAATGAAGCCTACTTGACCATGGTGGATAATTGTTTTGATGTGTTCTTGGAGTCTGTTTGCCAGAATTTTATTGAGTATTTTTGCATCAGTGTTCATGAGGGATATCGGTCTGTAGTTGTCTTTCTTTGTTGCATCTTTGCTTGGTTTAGGAATCAGGGTAATTGTAGCCTCTTAGAAGGAGTTTGGTAGTATTCTTTCTGCTTCTATTGTGTGGAACAATTTTAAAGAGTATTGGTATTAAGTCTTCTTTGAAGATCTGGTAGAATTCTGCACTGAAACCATCTGGCTTTTTTTGGTTAGTATTTGCCCTCACAAGTCCAGTAGAGGGCATGCCTCCAATGAAAGAACTACCTGAACTGTAAGAGCTATTGGTACTTACATTCTACTACAGGAGAGCACATGGATTCTCTGAAGATCACAGAGAGGCCATAGCACACATGCAGAAAGAAGAAGAGAGCATGGTAGCTAACAGTACATACTGGAGAATAATATGGTGTGAATCACCTTAAGTTTGTGAATAATGTTTGAATAGTCCTTAAAGAAAGGGTTGTGAAAGCTGAAACTCTACTTATTCAGACACATTCCCTTGAGGGCTGACCTCTAACTTCAATTTGAGCCTTTTATTTATGGTATAAATGAAAGTCCCATGTCAAAGGGATTGCAGTTTGAATCTAACATTAAATAGATAACTGCACTTTAAAATGAATTAAGAAACAGCCTGAATTACAAATATATGCTATGATGCAGAACTCTTCCTCTTGTTCTCAAAATGTACATGATTACACCCCCTAACCCCCCCCCCCACCCCCCACCCCCATTGAATGCACAATTCCAAATTCTAAAGAAAACCATTTAGTTAAGAGATTATATAAAGATTAGTTAGTTGATTCAGGGATAATTACACAAAATCCAGCACTGTGGGGGCAAAGTAAAATTGAAAAGAGGAAATAACTGAATAGTATAGAAGACTGAATGAGTCTGTAGCTGACAAAAAATAATTAACGGAATAAATAATGCAATTAAGTTCCAGTAACATAATAGTTAAATTAAATACTTTTGATTTATAGATATTTCTATCTTTATTGCACAAAGCAGAATTTGCCTGAGTAATTTACCCATATTAAACTGAGTCAACATGAAACTACAAGGATCCTCCTCAAACTATAATCTTGTACTAAAGCATATTATTTCACAGTTTTTACTGTTTTACTACTAGAGATGAAAAGACAAGTTCCTTTTATTGTCTGTTGGAGAAGAAAAGAGTCTCTAAATAAATTGGATCTCTAAAAAAATCCTCTTCAAATGGATTGTCCTCTCACTAAATTATAAATATATTCAACAACAAAATCTTGTCCAGAAATCATGTCAAACTGATATAAACTTTGTCCTAACAGTAGACAGGTTTTACCAGCATTCTCATTGATGCAATATTAAGTAAAGGAGATTGGAAAACAATATAGAAAAAGGGTTAGGAAATCCTTGGAGGAAAGATCTGATTATGAAGGTTATATAGAGTAAGCCCAGTGCTAATGATTACATAATCACACTTAAAAAAATGAATCTATGCTAATATCCATCCATTCCTCCGATCTCTGTATATCTACAAAGTTCCTATTTGTTAATTTATTCAAGATCAAATAATTTGTGATGAAGAAAAAAAAACTATTACATTCTAAATAGAAGTTGAGAAATCAGAATATTTTGCTTGAAATACTTCCCCAAGTTGACCATGAGAACTGGGTGATCTCTAGTGATCTCTGGGGTAGGTCAAAAGTAGCTTAGCAGTTTAAGGCTAAGATAATGGAAGGACAATTGTTTTCAAATCCCTATTGGTAATATCAATGATATATCCACTGTAGACTACTGGCAATGGTCGATAGAAAGCCTGAACTGACCTAGTCTATTGATCAGATGGCCAAACATTCTAACTATTGTGCTGGAACTCTCATTTAATAACTGATGGAAGTGGATGCAGAGATCCTCAGCCAGGCCCCAGGTGGAGCTCCAGGAGTCCAATTGTCGAGAAAGAGGAGGGACTGTAAGAGTGTGAATTGTTGAGACCAAGATTGGAAAAGCACAGGGACAAATAGCCAAATGAATGGAAGCACATGAATTATGAACCAAAAGCTGTGGAGCCCCAGCTGGATCAGGCTCTCTGGATAAGTGAGACAATTGAATTGCTTGAATTGTTTGGGAGGCACCCAGGCAGTGGGACCCTCCTTAGTGCATGAGCTGGCTGTTTGGAACCTTGGGCTTACACAGGGAAACTATGCTCAGCCTGGAAGGAGGGGACTGGACCTGCCTATACTGAATCTACCAGGTTGAATTGAATCCCCAGGGGAGTCTTGGCCCTGGAGGAGATGGAAATGGAGGGGAGGGGCTGGGGGGAAGGTGGGGGTGGGTGCGGGAGGGGGGAGGACAGGGAACCCATGGCTGATGTGTAAAATTAAAACACAAATATAATAAATAAAAAAGGAGAAAAAATATCAATCTCAAGGTTATTTACACTATGAAAGGGAGGACCTATTACCAAAACTGAAGGCATCAAATCACATTTCATCACCAAATGCAATGTTTTTAAAACATGTTCTCTTGAGCTGTTGGGGGAAATAGAACTGAGGGAAAGTGTGTTTATTACAAAGAACAACTTACAACGAACAGAGATTGATGAGTCTAACACTATCTGCTGTTCTGTCTGCTTAGAGATGCTGTGAAAGCTAGCAGTTCCTCAGTCCACAAAGCTGAGTGCCTTAGAAGTTCCAATGCAATGCTGAAAACCTGGAAGATTCCAGAGAGCCTCCAGTCATCAGTCTATGTGGTTGGTCATTGAAACTAGACTGGTGTTAAGCCAAGGTGCAGCAGCAGCAGCAGCAGCAACAACAACAGCAGGTACTTCAACAAGAGGGGAGGACATATAGGTAATGAGTTCTTATTTTTCCTTGGATGTAGAGAAATGAAGACATGCCCTGTTAATTCCTCTCAGAAATCCCTTCACAAACCCACTCAAAGATGTGTTTCTTGGGTGATTCTAGATCCTATCATTTCATTACCCATGATCCATTGTGATGAATTTTCATGAGTGCTAGACTATTTCCACTAGATGCTTTACCACATTCGTGTGAGAAAGTATTGATGACCAGATGATTAAGCAGCACTTGAAACTGACAAGCAGATGTTTCCACTGAATGTCTTTTGGTGACTTAACTGGGACTTGGGCTGGAAGTTTTTGTTAGATATTTAAGTGCAGTAAGATCTGCCATCCTTAAATAAACATACCACATGATTCTAATGTAGGAAAGAAATCTCCATAAATAAAACCATGATGATGAGTGGGCTGCTGGACAAAACAAGTAAGGTCAACTTATTGAGTGCCCAATATATATTTGAACTTTCCCAAGAGTGTTTGGTGTGGTTCTATGATTAATAATCAGACAGTGATTGTTCCTTCCTTGCAACTCCCAGAATTATCCTATAATTCCCATTATCCCTGAATCACATATATTTTAGTGGATAGTAGGTTTTCCATAAATCTTGGGGAGGAAGGGAGAGGAAAAAAATTACTGAGAGGAGTAGTAGTGACCCCTTATACATCATTTGAAAATAATTATTGCTATGGATTTGGGAAAATTGTTATATTCTAGTGACAACTTCAAAAGATCTATCCCTACAACAATGTGGGAATCATGAAATAAATTTCAGTGCAATAAATATTTTACCTGACATTTTAGATCAATTCATATAGCATGAAAGCATCTCCAGAGGATGCTTATGGAAGACATCTACAATAAAAATGTGGCTTCTGAGAAATGTTTCCAGAAGGTATTCCTAAAAAGTAAGAATTGTTTAAAATGTACTTAGAAATGATTTCATATCCTATTTGGTTTAGAGATTAACAAAGGCAGTTGTATGGTTTTGCTAAATCATACGCAAATTTCATGTATTTAATGTGTTTATTCATGAAGTGTTAAGTCCAATTAACCAAAAGTTTGTAGATGGAAGTTTCCATCCTGCTTGGTCTCACAGCCATTCAGTCCCAAGGAAACATTCAGAGGCTTATATTAATTATAAACTATTTGGCCTATTGCTCAGGTTTATAACTAACTAGCTCTTATGCTTAAATTAACCCATAATTCTTGTCTCTGTTTAGCCACAAGGCTTGGTACCTTCTCTCAGTCCAACATTCTCATCTTACTCCCTCTGTGTTTGGCTGATGAGTCCTACCTCTGCCTTTCTCTTCCAAGCCTTCTCCTAGTCTGGTCACCCCATCTACACGTCTTACCTGGCTACTGGCCAACCAGCATTTTTTTTTTTTATTTTCAAAACAGGGTTTCTCCATGTGGTTTGGTGTCTGTCCTGGATCTCACTCTATAGACCAAGCTGGCACCGAACTCACAGAGATTCACCTAGCTCTGCCTCCTGGGTGCTGGAATTAAAGGCTTGTGCTACCACCACCCAGCCACCAATTGGTGTTTTATTAAACCAATAAGAGTGACAAATCTTTACAGTGTACAAGAACATTATCCCACAGCAAAAAAAAACTATTTTTCTAGGGTTAAAATTCTTAATAAAAATTTCCTTTGGTGTTCAACTTGGAAAGACTGTGCAAGACTGCTTTGCTGTGCTTCAGTGTAGAACACTTACATCATGTTTCCCCTAACAGAGACATGGGAATTTTGAAAGTGAGAGCATTGGTTTGTACTGCCAGCTAAGTCTGGCAGTTAGAAGGATATTTTCATCATGATTTTTGAAGCTTAAGAGCTAAAATTTATCATGGAAAATCCTACTTAATCATAATCTCTTAAAGCTTCAAACATATCTAAGAGGGCTAACAAACAGCCACAGGGTTTCCAAAATGAGTGCTTTCATGTGTGGGTTCCCATTGGGTGCTCTAAACTTTTACCATATTTTCAGTGTCTAGATTTTAATGCTTTCTAATTTGGGATGTGTAGATGTATACAAACGTGGAAGATCTGAGATTGCACAGTTAGTTTTCATCTCCCCAATCCACCAGTAATCTCAACTGATAAATCTGTTTTAATGTCTTATCAAAGTGATTCCTAAAGGGCATTTACTCTGATACTGCTGACTGGGAACACAATTTTCAGGGATTGTTGGTAAAATGCCCTTTGAATATGAAGTTAAACTTGCCATTTTACTGATGTGTGTTTTGGCTTTATTTCTTGGCCATAATGCTTATCTCTGTGGTATGCTCATCTGTGATGAAGGCACAGGTAAATGGACAATAGTGAATATTTTGGGTCAGTATTTCTTCTTCCCAGTTGAGGAGTTTTAATATTCTACTAAAAAAGCAATCTGTGAAAATTCCTCAAAGAACCAATTATTTTATTATTTAAAAATAAAATAAAACAACAACAAACTGCAGTATGTCTCTTTTTTTAGTTAGGGTTTCCATTGTTTTGATAAAAAAGTCATTATCCAAAGTAGCTTGTGGGAGGAAAGGATTATTTCATCTTACAGCATAAATTACATAATTCAGGGAAGCTGGGGCAGGAAACCAAGGTAGAAATCTGAAGGCAGAAACTGAAGCAGAAGCAGATTTATATGTTTGCTTTCTGTGGCATTCTAATCCTGCTTTCTTATAATACTCAAAACTACCAGTCTAGGGTGGCACTGCCCATAGTTCAAGGCAATACTTGATTCTTTTGCTCAAAAAATTTCTTTTGTAGATTATAGCTTGAAAAGCATTATAAATCTGTTATTCATGAGACACAAGTAGACATACTTATTTCTATTTCAGAATATTCCTGTTCTGAAGGTTTGTATTCTAATAATTACGAATATTCAATATTTTCAAGTTGCGAGTTAACTTCTTTTTTTTTCAAGTTGCTAATTGCTATTATATAATGTAAAGTCTTCATTCATACTGTTCTTAAACATGATATTTTTCTGACAATGAAAATGTTTGCTATATCCAAAGTACTTGTTAATTTGTCTATTTTTACAAAAGAGAAATTACTACATTTTTAGTTGACACAATACACTTTGTCTTTAAAATTATGGCCAGGATCATTTTTACTCAGCTGTTTTGTCCACAGTTTTAGGATTTCAGGGAATTGGAAATTATTTTTTTCTACTCTGGTAAAGATCAGGTCATAATTTGCTAACTACTATCATAACATTGTCAAAGGAAAATTGAAGCATCATACACTATTGGGTACTAGTAATTTTATTTTTCCATTGTGATTGTCCCATTGATGTTCAAATAATAATAGAAATAACAATATCATTACTTGGAAATTCAACTTCATAGGTGTCTTAGTAAGGATTTCTATTGCTGTGAAAAGATACCATGGCCATGGAAAATTTTATAAATAAAACACTTAATTGGGGTGTCTTGTTACACTTTCAGAGGTTCAGTCCATTATCATCATGATAGAGAGCTTGGTGGCATGATGACAGGTGTGTTGCTGGAGTAGTAGCTGAGATTCCTACATCTTTCAGGTAATAAGTGGTCAACTGAGGGCTGGAGAGATGGCTCAGTGGTTAAGAGCACCAGCTGCTCTTCCAGAGGTCCTGAGTTCAATTCCCACCAACTACATGGTGGCTCTCAATCATCCATAATGAGATCTGATGCCCTCTTCTGGTCTGCAGGCATATATGCAGGCAGAACACTGTGTACGTAATAAATAAATAAATCTTAAAAAAAAAAAAAAGAAGTCAACTGAGATGCTGGGTGGTATCTTGAGCATAGGAAACCTCAAAGCCTGCTCCCACAGTGGCACACTTCCTTCAACAGGCCCATATCTACTCTAACACAGCCACACCTAATAGTGCCACTCTCTGAGATTATGGGGTCAACTACATTCAAGCTAGGTGATGCTGTGGAAAAATCTTTTGTACACTATGGCTATGTATTACTCTCATTGGTTTAATAAAGAACTAACTGGTCAATAGTGAGACAGGAATAGGTTAGATAGGACAGCCAAACTGAGAGGATTCTGAGAAGGAAGGAGTTAGGAGCGGTCACCTGCCAGACACAGAAGACATGGGGGATGAACATGCCCTGATGAGAAAAGTTACTGCCACATGGTAGAGTATAGATAAGTAATACGGGTTAATTTTAAAATCTAAGAGCTAGTTAGAAACAAGCCTAAGCTATTGGCTGAGCATTTATAACTAATAAATAGTCTCTGTGTGGTTATTTCGGAGTCAGCTGACATGACAGAGCTGCTGACTGGGTAGAGAGAAAAATTTACAATGAATTGCAATGATATAATTATTTTATTGCTATAAGAGAAGGGCTGGGTGGTGGTGGCACACACCTTTAATCCCAGCACTTGGGAGGCAGAGCCAGATGGATCTCTGTGAGTTTGAGGCCAGACTGGGCAACAAAGTGAATTCCAGGAAAGGCGCAAAGCTACACAGAGAAACCCTGTCTGGAAAAACAACAACAACAACAACAAAAAGGAATTACTTTTGAAATGGTATAGAAAAGTAGTTGTATTCTTGTAGTAGACTATTAAAATCTATTCATTGATTTTTAAAATATGAAACATTGATACCATGCAGAGGAATATCCAGATGGGACACAAGAGATCATGACAGGTCCTAAAATAATCATTTTGGTCTTACTACAAAATTGTAATTCAAAACTCAGACCAGGATTTGAGGCACAAAGTATAGAAATATTATGAAAGTAACTGTTTGTTAGTAAACAGATGCTAGTGTGGCTTGAACTGGCATAATAAATAGAGTTGGTCATTAGCACAATGATAAATCTATACATTTATCTGAACGTGAAGAAAAGGAGTAATATTAGCATACACTCAACATAATCACATTTTACTACAAATAAATAAATATCATCAAAATATTTCATGTATTACTTTCTTCTAAAATGTGAGTTAGTTGTCTAAAGTTTCTACCAAAATTTTCAGTGTTAAGTTAAAACAAATTTCCATTTTCCTAAAACTTCTTAGCTTTGTTTTCTTTGAATCATTAAGACAACAAAAACATCATTCTCATTTTTATCTTAAAATACACAGTGAGTCCTACTTAGATGGAGTAGAATAAAGAATGGTTGACAATAACAACAACAAAAGCAACCACTGCTGGACATTGGTGGCGCACGCCTTTAATCCCAGCACTTGGGAGGCAGAGCCAGGTGGATCTTTGTGAGTTTGAGGCCAGCCTGGTCTACAGAGAGAGTTCCAGGAAAGGCACAAAGCTACACAGAGAAACCCTATCTCAAAAAACAAAACAAAACAACAAAAATGGTTAACAAATATTTCCAGTTCTTAATGTCAAGAACGTGTAAAAGTTACATTTTCAGCAAAATGACTTTGGAAGTATGATTAAATTAATGATTTTAAGACCACTAGATCATTATGGATTATCTGAGTGGGCCATGGATGTCATAAAAAGTGTTCAAGAGGAAGAGGGAAATTTGAAGTTCAAAATAGATTAAAAAATTATAAATAAAACACAAGAATATTTTATTGTCTCCAGAGATGAAGAAAAGGGTTAAGAACCAAGGAATATAAGATGTTCCAGGACCTGGGAATAGCACTATTGCCTAGGGATCTTGATTCCCACTGAGCATAAGGAAAAAATATTACTCTAGCTCCGAGAAATTAATGTTGCTTCAACTTCCCAAGTTAGTGGTGATTTCTATAACTGGTGTGCAAAGTAAAAATGATAGATTTCAGTAAGAAAGGAGAAAGTAGGACATGAGTAATTTTGACAAAATGAGCTCCCTCCTAGAATAAGAATTAAGAAGAAACTTAGATAAATGAAACAATTAGTTGGAAATAACTGAAATAACATGGATTAATGAGAAAAAATGGAGACTGATAGGCTGAAAAGGGAGAAAAATGAAGAATTGTGAGATTGAGAAGGGAAATGCTATGTGGTGATCAGTGAGGATTCAAAATTTAGAATACACAGCTTATTGCAACATGAGATAGTGGAGAGGCTCTATGACTGCAAGTGTCTGTGTATCTACACAGACTTATATTTGGAACCCTTTGACGTGGGATGGTATTTCTGTATTCAATGAATATGTGTTGCTATGATTGGTTAATAAAGAAGCTGCTTTGGCCTATGGCAAGACAGGTTATGACCAGGCAGAAAATGCTAGAGAAAGGAAGAAAGGTGGAGGCTGGAGAGATCCCAGCCTGCTGCCCAAGGAGCAACAAGATGCCAGCAGACCAGTAACGCCAAGGCCACATGGCAACATATAGATTAATAGAAATGAGTTGAATTAAGTTACAAGAGCTAGCTATCAAGAAGCCTGCCATAGTCCATGTAATTGGTAATTAATAAAAGCCTTTGAATGATTATTTTATAAGTGGCCATGGGACTGTGGGGCTGGGCAGAACCAGAGAAACTCTGGACTGCTAGGCTGCTGGGACCAGAGCTACAACCCTTTGTTTGTAGACTGTGTTTCTATTTTGAAATCTATGAGGTTCATCCCTCATCTGGGTCCCATTTCCTCTTCAAACAAACAAACAAAACCTCAAGATAAAAAAACAACTTACAAAAAAGATGTGCATTGTTTTCTATTTGTTCAATTATTAAAGATTGTTTTAAAGTCTTTAGAATAACTAATATGTTTTACATTATTAAATTGTCTGTGAAAAGTATTTGAGGCAGTGCGTTCCTGACTTGACTCTACATGTTCACATATATGTGGCAATACTGTTGACTTGTATGTACATGATTTTGATGAATGTGATGTTGATTTGCTAATTAAATTCATTGAATGTGGTTTCTTTTCTACTGAGCTTTTTTCATTCTTGTCTTTAATAAAGTCAGGGGAAAACAGGCATCCATTTCCTCTTAAAATACTCTAATACATAAAGTAAGGATTGAGAGAGGCTAAGAAGATTTATAAGGCTAGTGAGGATTGTAAGAGATCAACAGAAAATAAATAGTACAGAAATAAACTCTTTAACAAAAGAGCTTTCTTGTGCTCCCTGGCCTTTTGAGTCCATTCTTTGTTATCCATCCTAGTGATTCCTGCAAGAGAAAATTATTGTACCCTAGTACACAGAATTGAATTGTTCTGGGTCAAGGAGTACTCAAACATCATATAGAAAGTTCTATGACCTCATTCACAGAAGTCAATTATCTTTATATTGAAAAGATGCTTATTTTATAAGTAACACAAAGTTTTAAATACAGTGCTTCTGGTCATACCTATATTTATTATGTATTTGTTGTCCATAGTATGTGATATGTTGCTAATAGGTGTTTTTCAGTATTTGCAAAGATGACAGTAAGATTTAGCAACATTATCCTGGGAAAATCAAATAATGTATTATTTTTAATAACAGAGTACAATGCTTTCCTTTCTATAGTAAATGAGCTACTGTAATTAAAAATGTTCTTAGCCTATGTGTTGTTGGATTTTGGCTGTTGTTGTTCTTTTGTTCTTTTGGGGAACCCACCAACCAGCTCCCAGATAAACCACATACAGAGGCTTATTCTTAATTATAAATGCCCAGCCTTAGCTTACTGGCTAATTCTCTGGCCCTTCCAGAAAAGAAAGGGGAAATGTTTTGGTGAACTTCTGAATTAATTTTCCTGTTTTGTTTCCATGTTATTGTTCCCTGCTTCTTGACCACGAGTCTTACGAAACCCTTCACAGAGGTTTGAAAGGTGGACACTTCCTCTTGACATTTCATCATGGCATCTCACACACTTTGAATGATTGTTTTATTAATGTTTTCTACTCACTCCCCAGTTTTCAGCTGAGGGTAGAAATACAAATGAAAATGTCAGGCGATGGCCTCAGGCTGTTAATAAGAAACAGGTCTCCATAGAAGCAATCAAAGAAAGTAACTCCAATACTCTGGGTATATGATTGACATTTTAGTATGTACCAATCCTGATTTTTCTATGGTAGCTATTAGCCTCGCTTTTCACTTGTTACATTTTGATAAAATAAATAAATAAATAAAATAACAGTCACTTTGGGCTTAAGAATTAGAGAGTTTTGAACAGACATTTCTTTCCCACAGCAAACAAGCAAGATTTTTAATACAGCCTTACTTGGTGAGACAGATGAAGAAGAAAGATGGATGACAAAACAGTCCCTGAGGAGGATATAGGAGGGATGCTAAATTGCTAAAAAGAAAGAGCACTCACCTTGAAGATTCCCACTTCATACATTTGTGTACTTAAAATTTAGTTTTTCAATTGCAATATCACTGGTTCCTACTCCGATATTTACTTTCATTAAAAAAATTGCAGCTTTCATCTCTTAAAAAACTACCTGAATTTCAGACATGCCTTATTCTCCACATGTTATGTTCTTGGTCTCACTTGGCATTGTTCATTAGAGAAAAGACTGAAAATTTTAGAAAGTGTGGATATTATTATTGAACTATAAAGAAAACAAAAGAAAAAGAAAATGAATGTGACAACATTCATAACTATAGGTAGTTTGAAAATTTAGTGACTAAAAATATTAGTAAAAGTTTCTCTATAATAACTTATTTTAAGATATACAAAATATGTAATAACTAATGCCTATTGAGAATTAATTACGACCCAGGTTTGATATTAAGCCTGCTTTTATAAACACTCACTCATTTAATCATTAACAATTTAGTGAAGGAGACATTTCTGTATTGAACTCAAAAATGATGAAACAGAGAATCAATGTAGGAATTAGCACTTAATGCAGTCACTAAATATGTAATATCTAAAGAAAATATTCTGGATTTGAAGTGTAGATCTATTTTGTTCCAGTACTTTAAATCTAGGGGATTAACCTGAAGCCTCTGTCATTAATTTTACTTAGGCATAAAGCAGGTGTATTCTAATATATAATACAAAGCTGTTAGAATGAATGAGCCAGGTGGAGGTGGCACACACCTTTAATCCCAGCACTCGGGAGGCAGAGCCAGGTGGATCTCTGTGAGTTTGAGGCAAGCCTGGTCTACAGAGTGAGATCCAGGAAAGGCACAAAGCTACACAGAGAAACCCTGTCTAAAAAAAAAAAAAAAAAAAAAAAAAAGATCAAGTTAGTAAAAATACATAATGTAGAAAAGTACGTACTTGGCCTACTATAAACACGATATGGGAGTTTTGATAGGCAAATCATTTGTATGACCATGGTTAATGTTAGAGCTAAAATAAGATCCCAGGTCATCAGATACATGGCATACCGGCATACCATTTCCATTTCAATACACAAATCTCCCACCTTCATGCAACAGTCTCCATACTCTTCTTTTTAATACACACACACACACACACACACACACACACACACACACACACACACACACCAATCCATATAAGTTATATAAAGTTTATATTATTGCTGGGCAGTAGTGGCACACGCCTGTAATCCCAGCACTCAGGAGGCAGAGGCAGGTGGATCTCTGTGAGTTTGACGCCAGCCTGGTCTACAGAGCTAGTCTAGGACAGGCTCCAAAGCTACAGAGAAACCCTGTCTCGAAAACCTAAAAAAAAAAAAAAAAAAGTTTATATTATTTTAATATCCTATTTTATAACTAAAGACACTATGTATCAACAATGTTAAGTCGCCTGCCGTGACTGTTGAAACAATAGTCCTTGTGTTCATGGACTATATTTTTCCCATGATAAATCTTCAATGTCTTTTGAAATAACTGCTCTTGTAATAGTACATCATATATATTTATGTACAACCAATTAGTGTTAACCACCTAGATTCCTGTAGTTTTTACAATAGAAGTTGTTTACTACCAAACCCTGAGTGTTTTAGTGACTGATATAAAATATTTCTATGAATTTGACTTAATTATCACATGAGAATGGTTTTCATTGTAATCTGAAGCACATGAAAGCACTCCAGTGTGCCCTCTGCACTTTTAAATCCACTTGCATAAGTTACAGCCAATAATTCCAGAAACACTTCTGTTCATTTTTCCCATGTTGCTTCACATACAGATTTGCCGCTATTTCATGGCCCTAATCCATTCTTTGTTTCAGAATCTCTATTTTCTGTGTTGTTAGTGCTGGTAGTTGTGTTGTATTCAAATATTGATCTTTAATTTCTTTCCATGAAAATACTTTCCATGCAGTATCAGTTTTTTTCATCATAGTCATTTTTTAATTTTCTGAAATAAAAAAATAAACCTTTGGTTTCTTCAAGGAGATCTTTACAATTTTGGAAATACTTAGCTTAATAAAAGCTCCACAATCAAAATAAATAAACAAATACACTCCTGTGTCTAGAGGATAAATATCCTCTGGACTTTTACTAGTGAAGTCCTTTTACAATATTTTTCTAAATATATGTGCTATAAAACATTCTAAAAGTTTTTGACCCATACTAAGGAACAAATGCTATGCTCAAACTTGGTGAGAGAAGAGAGAAGGCTCCTCTTTTATAGTGAAGAGTCACAAAATATTATGAATATAAGGCCTCTTGTCTGTTTAGGCCTGCATCAGTGGGTATCTCTGGGAGGTTTGCTTGCTCTTTTTTTTTTTTCTTTTAAGGGAAACAGTGGATCTGGGGGAGGGACTGAGAAGAATGGAGGGGAAACTGAAGTCAGGATATAATGTATGAGAGAAGCTCAAAAGGAAAAAAAAAAATGTTGAGAATAAATAACTGTTTGTTGAATGCTTAGTCCTAAAGAGGACATTAACAATGCCCACCCCAAGGCTCAAGGAACATCACAGAGAAGGAGGCAGAAACAGAAGATAGAAAGAAAGGATTTTTACCTAGAAAGAAACACTGCCTTTTTAATATTACATTGACATTGCTGTCATGAACTCAGGGTAGCTCAGATTTACTTCACTGTGCTGGCACAGGACTGAACATGTTCGTATTAAGTATAAAAGTGGCTCATTGAGCTCTACTCTTCCCAGGAGATGTATTGGCTGTCAGTGAACACTAGTAGAGGAGTTCTGGTCTTCAATGTTCCAAACACTGGTGAGGCACCTTGATTCTCACGTGGCCGTCTGTGGTAAATTCAGTGGGGGAAAAAGGGGGGGCGGGCAGTGGTGGCACACAACTTAATCCCAACACTCAAGAGGCAGAGCCATGCAGATCTCCGTGAGTTTGAGTCCAGCCTGCTCTACAGAGTGAAATCCAGGACAGGCACCAAAACTACATGAAGAAACCCTGTCTCTAAAAACAAACAAACAAAAAAGTGAACATGAAATTGCAGTGAGTATGGAGTTTAACAAGATTGGGAGGGATGCAAGATGGTAGAAGGGTAGGTGTAATAGGAATTAATCTCATATGGTTTCATTATATTAAAAATAATTAAACATAAAATATTTAAAAGCAGGGTGGTAAGGGTGAGTTGCCTACTGCCAAACCTGATGACCCAGGCTTTGTCTCTAAGACCAAAATGGTAAAAGGAACAACATGACTTCTGTAAGTTATCCTTTGATCTACACACACACACACACACACAAACACACACACACAAGCATACGAAACCTACACACATGTAACAAAATTAAAATTTCATTTTTTATTCTTATTTTATGTGCGTTTTGCTGCATGTATGTTTATGTGAGGGTGTCAGATATGGGAGTTACAGACAGTTGTAAACTGCCATGTGGGTACTGGAAATTGAACCCAGGTCCTCTGGAAGAGCAGTCAGTGCTCTTAACCTCTGAGCCATGTCTACAGACCCCAAACAAAAGCATCTTGCTAAACAACAGAATAACAAATAACAAGTAAATAAACTCTTGAAAAGAAAAAAAGTAGATTGTTTGCTAAAAATGCAATAAAACAAGCATTTAGAAAGTACTTAGATCAATTTGCATTCTGCCTTCTTTCTGCACCTACCCTCCTCCATTTTGCCTGGCTTTTAAGACTTGAAATTTTCCACAAAGACATTGCAGAAGAAATTGTACTTTTGGTATTCCTAGCTTGGAACAGAAGTTAAAGTATAGTAAATAACATGAGGAAGTCTGTTTTCTTGACATTTACAGCTCAATTTTACCAATTCAGAAGGTTTGAATAAGCTTCAGATAAGAATCCAAGCTTATCCAGGGTGACCTTGAATTCTTAGACTTCTAAAGTCATATCCTTGGTAATCCTGAATTCCTTTTGAAGATATTAGTCATTGCATTCCAAGAGAAATCTTAGTTTGTCTTTGCACCTCACAGTCAAGGATAAGTAAGGTCACATAGTAGCCACATTATTAAAAATGTGAGATTAGCGTATCTTAAGAAGAAAGTTCTTTATGAACTCAATGATGGAAAGAAGTGGGGAGAATTTGATAACAACCAATTCTAGAATGCTATGCAACTCAGCACATTTGAATTAGTATTATTTAAAGTATATACTTAAAGTATAATTACATTGAAAATGTAGATATGATTTTTGTGAACAGACTATTCAATTTTAGAGATACAATAGATCATGATTCTATAAAGTAAATAAAATAACACAAAAAGTAATTTATAAGTTACATCAATAAATACAATCCAGTGTTGATGGACTCTCTTTAACACTAACAGATATGTGCTGTATACTGCATCCTCTCTAGTATTATATTTCAGGAAAGGCTCGGATGACAGTCAAGTTAATTTCCTAATGTCTAAATAAGAATACAGTCATCTTTCTAATGCCTTCACAGCCAAACTTACTTAAATTCATTCAAAATTCAAAGCTCAACTGATAAAAAAGCATTCAAAGTATTTGTGTGAATAGAACTCATTCCTTTGAGCTTGATTTTCTTTCTTTAAGTTTATGCAAAATAATAAAAAGAAGTAAGGTGTCTGCCATTTATCTTATGATACTCATTACCAATTTTTCAATCTACTAATTAGTTTTATACCCTACTTTGCAAATATCAGTTGTTCAAAAGCAAGTTCTGTACCACATGTTTTATTAGGCTTGGTGTATGCAAGCTTCAATGGATTTTGAGGAATTTTTAACCAAAGGATAATGTAATATGAGCATGTTCTTCTACTTCCTCCTTGAAGGAAAAATCAGATTCCTGCTATTATCTTCTTTCTAGATAACAGATTAACATCTGTGCAATTATACAAACCTACAAATTACTTTTTTTCCTATCTGAAATAATTGCTTTAAAAAATCATAATAAAAAAAAGTCCTGAACCAAAATGAAGAGCAATGTGAGGAGATAAATTAAACGGCCAACTTTCTCGTTAACATATCAGTTTTAATGAGGCTATTTGGATAGGAAATCTTGAAAGTAAGATGTGTGGAAAAAATTATTGGAAAATGTTAATGTAACTAATACATTTCTGTAATTTACAGCTGAATTTAAAATTAAATCATTATAATTTAATGCATATATTTTCTACTTTGTAAGATAGACTACATTTAGAAATCAGAAGCAAAAGAGAACTTAGCTGAATTATTTTTCTTGTTTCAAAACTGAAGAAAAATAAGACATAAAAGACTAAATGGCTGTATTATCTGACATCTTTGAAACGAAAAGAAAATCAGTGAATAATGTGTTAAATGGAACAAACTAACCTACAGTAGTCTTGGTAGATGTTTTCTGGCAATTTCTAAGCATGAATTTCAAATTTTGAGTTGATTAAACATATCTCATAGAATTTAAGAATAGAAGCTATTCATGGTCAAGGGATGGGAGAAAATCATATACATACAAATGTTTGTCAATGGCACACACGACCAATTGTCTAGACAATCTCTACGACTCTATTGTACAGAAGAGAATTGCAGCAAGAAGTTTCAAAAGAGCTGGAAGAAATAAATTTTGAATGCTTGTATAACAAGGATATGAGAGCATTTGAGGTCTGTTCTAGTTTACATAGTTCAATATATGTATGAATATACATCACACAGCACCCTGTAAATGCATACACTTAAAACCTGAAATACTCACATTGCCCACTGAACATCATGTCTATGCCTAGTCTTTGTTACACAATGGGATCCTGAGAATAATGGCTTCCTCCTGTTTCTTCTGTCCTAGTTAATTTTGATCCTTTTAAGAGCCTTAGTCAAGGTATTACTTCTTTCTCATTGATTTCCCCAAATCTTTAAAACTATTACGTAAATATAGGCATTCAAGTATAGGGGTTTCTCATTCCGTGTGTATGAGATATTTCCAAAATCTACTAAAATTGGTTGTAACAAGGAAAATCCTAGTTTGGCTTTAAAAGTAGGAATCTTGATTTCTCAATGAACCTCAGATTCAAGGATTAATAAGGACACAGAGTAGCCACTTCATTAAAAATCTCAAATAAAACCAGTCCTAGAAGGGTAGTTTCTTGAGAACTCAATTATGGAGAGGGTCTTTAAAACAATTAGGAACTGAAAGTTAATTATAATTTAAAAACTCTTAATCAACTATAAACTATATGAATCATAATAAAGGAATATTTAAAATAATTATACTGTCTATTTAGTATAAAATATCAGGCTTTTATTTGGCAAAGTGTTTTAGGATTTTCCTAGATATTAACTACATGAAAGAAGTATCATAATACTTTATTAAATGTCATAAGCAAGGTGCAAAACAATAAATATATATTAATTTCATACAAGGACAACATATTTGAGTATGGGTATAAACTATGAACTTCTCTTCTGTAAAATATTCAGAAATATATTTATAGGTAGTTAATGTTGATTTCTCTAAGAGCAAAAGTGTATATAATAAGGAGTGAAATAATACTATTTGTTTATCTTAAAATAATGAAGAAAAAGAACCCCAAATCTTAGGAAAAGTCAATTGTGTGTATATATATATATATATATATATATATATATATATATATATATATGTCAATGTTTACAAACTGTGATCCAGGATTTTCATGGAAATAAAATCATATGTTGTAGCAGGATCTTAAAAGTTCTTATTAATGAATTCAAACCTGAGGCCAGTTATTGGGGTGAATGCTGGAAGATCAGAAAAGCAGAACAAGCCACAGCTACCTCACCTAGCTAGTTCCTCAGCTGATCTTGTTTCCTCATAGACTGCAAGCTTCTGTGTCCTTATCCTAATGGCTCTCAGCTGAACTGCTGCTTGAAAGCTTGAATGCTTAACCAGCCAAATGCTGCTAGTTTCTGGTCTTTACGCCTTATGTCTCTTTCTCTTTCTGCTGTCACTCCCTGGGATTAAAGGCGAGTGTCTCCATGATGGCCGTATCCTTGAACTCACAGAGATCTGCCTAGCTCTTCCTCCCAAGTGCTGGGATTAAAGGAGTGCACCACCACCACCCAACTTTTGCTATGGCTTGCTCTGACTCCAAGGCAACTTTATTAATATACAAATAAAATCACATTTCAGTATAAATAAAATATCAACATAATATGTTGTAACTGATTTTCATAAAAATTTTAAAGTACCCAGAACAAAAGACTTGTATAAAGAGTAGAAGTATAATGACCACTTTTCCTAAAACATAAACATAACATAAAACAAGAAAATGATCCCTCCATTGTATTGGTCTTCTCCTTTGCTGTTTTTAAAAATGGTATAATATGTACAGTTTTCCTTTAAAAATAAAGAGAAAATTAAAGCATGTTCTTGTGACAGAAAACGTCCATAATTATTGGCTTTCAATAGTGCATAAAAATTGCCAGTGAAGTAATTTGGATTGTAATGTACAGATCAGTTGATAATGAAGACGGAAAGATGAACTGAAGAACAGAAACTATACATATATAGGCCTTGAGCATCACTATGCCACTGCAATCAACTGCATATGCCAGTGTACTTCTAAAGTACACTCATTTCTCCATGTTCATGACTGGGATATGTGATACCTCCAGCAAAAGAATCTTACCACACAGTTCTTGAGACTAAACAAATGGAATGTCAATAGTATGTTATGTTTGGGGGTCTTTGGGAACCCACTGGTAAACAACTCACAAAGAGGTACTGAGGTTTTTATTTGCCAGTGTGTGGTGTCTAGTTGGGGTATTGTCTTCACATTATAGTGTAACTCCACTTTAAGTAGTTATATGTACTTATATGTATTTTCTGGTTGTTTGAATAGGAAATGCCCCAATAGATGTATAAGTTAAAATAGCAGGCTTATAGGCGGTTGCACTATTAGGATATATGGCCTTTGTTGGAGTAGGCGTGACCTTGCTGGAGGAAATGTTCACCCTGAGGGGAGAGTTTTGAGGTCTCAGAAGAGCAAGTAAGTTCACTTCCTGCTTCCTGCAGATCAAGGTGTAAAACTCTCAGCTCCTTCTCCAGCCTGACTGCATGCTGCCATGTTTCTCTCATGATGATAATGAACTAAACCTCTGAAACTGTAAGTCAGTGCCAATTTAATGTTTTTCTTTATAAGAGTTGTGATGGTCATGGTGCATCTTCACAGCAGCAGAAACCCTAACTAAGACATATTTATTTTTGAAATGTCTATAGTGGTAGGATTCATCTTAATTTGTCAAATGGTCTTTAGTGTAAACAATCTCCCCTCATATCCCTTCCTCTGCCCTCATCTCCCATTCTCTACCCCTTTAACACTTCCTGTTTTATTTTTCACCTTTAAAATTTTTATAATATTAGATTTGATCTCTGCTTCCTTAAGAAGCACCGCTGCACTCCATTGTCCTTACTAGTTTCCTAAGCTCATGGGTATTCCAAATGAATAACAGGTATCTAAAATTTAAAGCTAATATCTTCATGTGTTTGCCAATTTAATGTGACTCTAATACAAGCTACAGTCATCTGAGAGAAGGGAACTCAAACTGAGAAATGCCTCCAATGGGAAAATGCTCCCATAAGATTGAGCTGTATGCAAGCTTGTAGAACATTTTCTTCATTAGTGATTGTTAGCAGAGACCCCAGCACTTTACATGTGGTTCCTTCCCTGTGCTGGTGGTCCTAGGTTCTTTTTTTTTAACATTTTAAACAAGCTACTCTTTTTTAAAAAAATATATTTGTGTATTAATTTTACATATCAGCCATGGGTTCCCCTGTCCTGCCCCCTTCTGCCCCCACCCCTGACTTCCCACCAAGCCCCTCCCCTCCATTCCCATCTCCTCCAGGGCCAAGACTCCCCTAGGGATTCACCTCAATCTGGTAGATTTAGTACAGGCAGGTCCAGTCCCCTCGACCAGGCCCCAGGTGGAGCTCTAGGAGTCCAGTTGTCGAGAAAGAGGAGGGACTGTAAGAGTGTGAATTGTTCTAACCGAGATTGGAAAAAGCACAGGGACAAATAGCCAAACGAATGGAAGCACATGAATTATGAACCAAAGGCTGTGGAGCCCCCAGCTGGAGCAGGCCCTCTGGATAAGTGAGACAGTTGAACAGCTTGATCTGCTTGGGGGGCATCCAGGCTGTGGGACCCGGACTTGTTCTTAGTGCATGAGCTGGCTGTTTGGAACCTGGGGCTTACACAGGGACACTTTGCTCAGCCTGGTCCTAGGTTCTTTAAGAAAGCAGTTTGTGCAAACCATGTGGAGAAAGCCAATAAGCAGTATCTCTCAATGGCCATTACAGCCACTCCTGCCTTCAAGTTTCTGCCCTGACTTTCCTTTGTGATGTCTGCCTGCCTTGTCCATGCTGACATTTGATCCATCTTGAGAGAAGGGCACTATTTCTCCATATTCATTCACTTCATGCCTCTTGCAGTATCTCTACTGTCTTGGCCTCATTGATCCCCAAGTGTTGGGATGTGGGAAAGTGACATATAAACACCCTATTCAGGATTGGGCATTCTGCATCCTCTTACTCCCTGCTACACATTGATCAAGTGTGGTTGTCTGTGCTAATCACCATCTCCTGCAAATGGTAAAGGGTACATTAATTTATAGGTAATAAGGACAAGTCTTGAGGACTTTGTTTAATACTGTATTAATTTAGCAGAATCATAGTATTATGTATGTTCTTTTCTAGAGACTATGACCTCTTAGCCAAAGGTTATTACAAGTAGATGAAATATAATAAATATTTTTTTCTCAATTTTTCTCCCAGTAGTCTTTGTTTTAACATTTTCTTGAGTAAGCATATGCACACACACACACACACACACACACACACACACACACACACACACACACCAGAAGATAAAGAGAAAAGTTTAGGATAAGGAAGAGAGTACTCAATAAGTTTAAGACTAGGAATAGTGTTGTAAAATGGGTGATAGCAAACTAAAATGTTTATTCAGGGGTTGCTGGAAAGCATTCCATTCAGTTGCTTGTCCAGTCACCTGGTCCATGAGGAAGTATGGCTTCTTCTGGATTCTATGAGAATCATGACCTTATTAATAAGGAAAGGACATTCGTTTATCATGGGCTCACCTGAGGGTTGGATAAAATAACTTATGTCTTCACTAAGGATAAATTTGTCAAATACCATATTATAAGTTTCTATTTGTTAAATATGCACTAAACTCAAAGGAGTTATTCAAATTACTTTTGAAGTAGGTGGAAATAACATGGTTTTATCAACCTTGAAATTATTGCTTGTTGTGTTCTGGCAAATAGCAAGTTAGAAAAATGAAATAGAAAGAGTTTGTGTCTCTTGAGTATGTCTTTTCTCTTTCTATTTGATTTTTAAAAATATTTTATCTAACCACAGTTATTCGTTGTGTTTATTACCAAATATAAGAATAATAAACCTGAGCACTCATCACTGAATAGTTTTATTCCTTTCTCTTTTACTTGAAAATAATGAAGCAAATTCTGTGCCTTGAACTGGGCAGTGGGGGTGCATGCCTATAATCCAAGCATTCAGGAGGCAGAGGCAGGTGGATCTCTGTGAGTTTGAGGCCAGCTTGGTCTACAAAACTAGTCCAGGACAGGCTCCAAAGATACAGAGAAACCCTGTCTTGGAAAAAAAAATTCTGTGCCTTGAATCTTTGACAATAATATGCACCTCTGTTTATGGGAATCTAGAGGAATTTATAGAATAAATTTCTTTTTATCAAAGTAGCAAAAAATGGAGTAAGTTCTAATAATAAGGACACTGGTAGGGATTACTGTATTCCTTCTTGACAGAGAACAATTCCTCTATCAAGAAGGAATATGGTACTCCTTTTAAGTATCATTTTCTCTTTGAAAGACGGGAGGTAAGAAGTTCTAAGAAAGCATCTTTAAAAAAGATATTTACATACATGGACCTGAAATACTCCCATTTTGGGTTCAGGGAGGATATCATTAAATGTTAGGAGTATTTTCAAAGTTAAATCATAGCAATGAATATATCTATCTGTCCGTCTACCTATCTGTCTATCATCTATCTATCCATCTATAATCTATATATTGTTCTAGGATATTATCAACTACTCTAATTTTTAATAAAGAATTAAATTTATTAGTAATTTATTGATTGGATAAATTATAGTTTATCGTATCTTCTTTTCAGTCTCATTATCTTTATGTTATAAAATGTACCAACATCATTAATAAAAATGGCCTATAAAGATGGCCTCAGCTTTTATTACATGAGTATTAAGTATGGGATAAGATTACAGTTGAGGTTTATCTAAATTAAGTTTCCATGTTCTAACATGTATTATTCATTTTGTCTTCTTTATTTAATCACAAAACATAAAATACTCAAATGTATTTACTTAAAGACATTGTTTCTATTTTACAGGGTGAACTATGAAATTATTTATGGTAATATTTGAATATCTACTTTTTTTCAACAAATGTCCTTACCTAAATAGAACAATATTCCTGTATGAGGGTCGTTTCTGACTAACATGAAAGACTGTTCCCATCTGTTCACAATGCTCTAATATTTCCTCATCTGTTCCAGTTGACCTTGCTAGATGTCACTTGAGAATTTGGAGTAACACATATTAATCCTCTTTTTGAATTTTTTTTGCAAGTGTTTATAGGTAATGACACTAATAGCCTCTATGCTTCATTAAGTATTATATTTAATTTGCTGTACAAATTCATATGATGTGAGCCATTAGCTGTCTTCTGAGCCTTTTATAATTGGAAGTTCAAACCATCAATAATATGCTAATATGACTGATTTTCACAAAGCTGGGATCATAATTCAGATTTCAAAATCAGGGGAAATGATTATTTTTAATGACTTAATAATTAACTTCAGTAACAATTAGCATTTTTATTGGCTTTGCTGCTGTGTGTCCTTGCCCCTTGAAGCTTCTCTTACACTCTGTATAGATATCAATACCCTAGAATCATTACTCATTACTAAAAAATACTGCAGTTTTTAAAGATATGAAATCTTTATGTTCATTTTTCCTTATAAGCACCCATCAATAGCTGATATTATTTTATGAGTTTTAGTTGGTTTCGGCTTCCAGCACATATATTTACAGTGAAATAGAATTATATAATCTAGAAAACAATTTGCTAATATGTTATGGAGTTATGATTGTTAGACCAATCTGTATTTGTTAATTCAAGTTTTAATCAATTTTGGAAATTGTACTTTGGTGTTCTCATTTTAACAGACCCTTTCTGTAGTCAAAATGTCATTGACATTCACAGATATTATTTTTCTTTTTAAAGATTTATTTACCTGTTTATTTTTATAATGTATGTCCCTGCATGAATTTATGTGCATCAGCAGCGTGAAGTTCCTGCAGAAACCGGAAGGAGGCACAGGATTCCCTGAAGTGGAGTGGCTGTTGGCTCTCTTGGGGATGCTCTAAACCTAATCCTGGTCTTCTGCAAGGACAGTATGTCCCCTTCTCCACTGAGCTGTATCTCCAGCTTTCTGCTCAGGTTTTCTCCTTTAAGGTTTGTATTAAGAGGGTTACGGATTTCCTTTTAGCTCAAAATTTTACTGACATTTTATGTAAGCCACAAATCATGAATTCTTAAAAGGATAAAGTAAGTTGTTAATGACACCAATTACACAGATAATTTATAAGAGCCTTCATGAGATTTGTAATTCTTGCTTGAAATAAAAAAAAAGTTTTTGAAAGTATAGGAATTTTCAAATAAAACCTAAGCAAAGCTTCTGGAGAAAGATGATACTCACTTGTCTTCATATATTATTGTTTGTTTGTTTTGTACATTGTGGCCTTCTTTTTCTATTACAATAACACAATAACAAGCTCTTGTAACCATTGTTTTTTATGTGAAAGGTTCAAATATCTCCATAAAATTTCTGTCATTCCCCAATAGGATAAAGTAAGCCTTAAAGATAACAAATTTCAACATATTTTTACTTTTTTATGTATATACACATATGCATGTTACACATGTATAAATTTATATGTATATATGTACATGTTGTGTGCATATGCACATATATGTGTATTTTACATATTTGTATATATGTATTATGAATATACATATATATGTGCATCTACATATATGTGTCTGTACATATGTAAATATATATTGTATATGTGTTTTATATATACATATATGGTTTGTATGCATTCAAATGCATATATAGGTATACAAATGAATCTGCTCAGAAGAAAACAATAAATAAGACTTTAAAAGGTCTAGTTTTCAAGCTAACTCAATGTTGTCAATGGAATTGTAGTTTCAATGCTTCTTATTCTTAGCCACCCTGTTCTCATGGTCTCAAGAAGAATTCAGAGGGGACAGACACTGCAAAGTTCAGAAGGTAGGCAGAATTTATTTCAGGCTAACACACACCCTCATGGGATGAGGTTGCCCACAGCTACAGTTAGAAATGTTTTACACTTCTTCAAAAATGTCTCTAACAGACTGCTTTTTGAGCGGTGCTTCTCTATCCAGGAGATCAACAGGCCCATTTGGATTGACTCTTACAATAAAGGGCTTTACTCTTATGGTAAAGGACACTGCTAGATAATTAACTTATGGGATTTAGGCTTCCTGGAAACAGGATTTGATAGTTCACAATTAATGACCTTAGAGTAAATTCATGATGTTACATCTCCTTCCAGAGTCATGACCTGGTGCTCATTCCTCTAACCAGTAATCAATGCCCAGAACTTCCTATCCTTAGTTTTATAAGCTGTTGAATAAGATAGCCTTAAAATTATTCAAGTCAGATAATTATTTAGCTAATTACTCAGTAGTTAAGAATAATGAATAAGTGTATTCTTCTATTTAAGCTTCTAGGTGCATATTGAACACATATATTCTAGGATAAAATGGTTAAGCACAGGACTATGAATTAAAAATAGTTTACTTAAATATATATTGCATTGTGTAAGAGTATTTCCATGTTGTCTCAGATAATTTACCTGGGAAGTTGTGAAAGCAACCAGAGGAAGCCATTGAGACACATTGGTTCTCACACTGTCATAAATGTTTCGACACCTTATCCTATGTCTAACTTCATTTTATCTTTTATATTAAGTATCGTCATTTTGATCAACTAAATCTCAGTGCTTCCTCCTTTCTCTCAGAATTGATGATCAAAACCCCTATAAGACATAAAAATTAATAGGTAAGATTATTTCTAGTTACAAGACCAGGATATCTGCTTCAATTTATAAACATTAATAACTTTTTAATAGCTGCCTACTCTAAAATTATAAGTACTTTCAGGAAAAAAAATCTTGGTGTTCTCAATTGGCATTATACAATATCTAAAATTTCAATGAAACACAGAAGTAATTGACATTTTCTACCAGCATATAACAGTGAAGAAGAGGTTAAGACCTTCATGAGGCCTCCTGCAACTCTGAAGAAGTAAACAGTTAATAACTATTTGGATGAAAATTTACACCCAAATTCAAAGTGCCTCTGGTATCATTGCAACAAACTTTGTACTAAATTATGAAGTACTACACATTCTAAATATTGTGTAGTTTAGTTTGCAAATATATTCATTTAAAAAGAGACGTAAGGAGCCAAAGGTATGTTTCCACCTAGTCCCTTACTTTGTCCCTTATCTATATTCCAATCCCCCACTAACCTCCCAATTTCATTAGCATATGAGACACTTAGTCTTATGTTTAATGCTTTCTGAGCAGGTGGACACTGCATATGAGTCAATCTTCATAAAAATTTTGTCTCTTAAGGTCTTTATGTACCTTAATTTCTTTTCCTTTTTCTTTTTAATATGTGTAGAAATATTTTGTTGACATCTGGTACAATGAAGTAAACACATCAGATAAAGAAAATCCTAATACTCTGTGTAAAGTATAGTCATTAGAGCTGACAACATGTTTTTAATATATTTCATAAAGAATAAAGTGAGAAGGTTCACAACACAAAGAAATACTCATTGCCTTGATTTAATAATTACGTATTATATAGGTGTAATTCATCATAAAATACACATCAAATGTGTTCGATTTCAAAATTAAAAACATAATATACAACCAACAAGGAAGTAAAGCCCAGACTACAATAGGAGCTCAAACAACTCAATGACATAATTTTTTTTTTTTAAATGGAATGTAGCTGAAGTTTTCTACAGTCCTGCATGGCCCACGGTCAGGACAAATCTCTCTTACCCGCCAGTTGCTCAGACCCAACTGAGTAAACACACAGACATTAATATTGCTTACAAACTGTGTGGCCATGGCAGGCTTCTTGTTTTCTAGTTCTATCTTAAATTAACCCATTTCTATTCATTTATAAGTTGCCACATGGTTTGTGGCTTACCCATGTCTTTACATGTTGCTTGTCATGGCGGAGGCTGGCAGCATCTCCTGACTCAGCCTTCCTGTTCCCAGAATTCTCTTCTCTGCTTGTCCCGCCTATACTTTCTATCTGGCTACTGGCCAATCAGCATTTTATTTATACAGAGTGATATCCACAGCAATGGAAAGTGACCTAAACAATGATTTCTCAAAAAATACACAACATCAAAGTACACATCATTATTAGTCATAAAGGAGATGCAAATCTAAACCACACTGAGGTTCTATGTCACTTCAGACCTCAGTGTGGGAGTGGCTGTAATCACAAAAAAGCAAATAACATAAAAACGGGGATATTCTTCTTACACACTGCTGTTGAGAATGTAAATTCATACAGTCATTTGGAAAATAGTAGAGAAGAATTGTTATTTCTTGGCCTAGGGATTGCAAATGATAATTCTGTCACCTCTGGATGACTTGCACTTCACAGATGATAGTAATCTGAACTCTGACTGTTAATGCAGAGCTAAGCTACTCACTGAAGACAGAAGCTCAATTTCTTACCAATTTCAAAAAGCTCCTCATAGTTGATTATTTGATAGTAGTATAGCTTGTTTACTTGGTAAAGAAAAATCATGATGAGGTCAGGTTTGATTAACCCATTGTTATTTGTTGTTATTTTTATTTGAAATAGGAAAGAGGATAATGGTAAAACAGAATTTAACAAATCACATAGATTTCCTGTAACTTTGGCAATGCAGCGTTTTTCTATTTCTATTATTGTCCATGAACTCTGCCCCTCAGTAATATTGCCTCAAAGTCCAGTGGAAACTGCTAGAAATGAGAATGTGTGGGTTAACTCATGCTCAATTTAAATCTGCACCTTTTCCTGTTGTGATGTCAAAAATGTCAATTAATGTCTAGTATACTGATGTCTTTCTAAAGTCTTCATACTTTTAAGTAAGTTTGGAATAAATATAAGCCCATGTTGACATTGACTGAATCAGGAATATGACATTATAATCACATTGCCATTGTATTCTATATTTGAATGAAACAAAATATAATTGATTGAAATAAAAATCTCTAAATGTTTTAGGAGTGCTTTTAACTGTAGGTATTCTATTTATGTCTACATGAAATAACCATTGATGAATTTCTACAATTATTGCTACATGTTTAGAAATGTCTAGAATCATTCCTTTTTGTAAATATTTTTATAAACTTTTCTACTACTTCGAAAAATCAGCTCCTTTTTATGTCTTTCATTCTGCTTTCTTCCACTATAACTTCAAATATATCTACTTTTAAAATGGGTCTCAAAATCCAGTTACCATTCCCTTTACCAAGGTTATAACTATATGAATCTATCTTTAAATGTAGTATTTGATGATGTATAATATAATATATACTATAATTGATTATTTTTATTTTTATTAATTTCATCTAACTTTATATATTCCTTTCTCTTGAGAAAATTATGTACCCATGTAGTTAGTTTTTTTTTTAACTCTTTGGGAGCTTGCCACCCAGCTCCCAAATAAATACACAGAGATTTATTCTTACTTATGAATGTCCTGCCTTAGCTTGGCTTGTTTTTATCCCGCTATTCTAACTTAAATTAACCCATTTCTCTTTTTCTGTGTTTTGCCTCTGAGCTTTTTATCTTTCTTTATTGAATATATATATATATTTCTTCCTTTCTTACTCTAAGGCTGTTTTTGTGCTTAAATGGCTGGCCACTGGCAACCTCCTATCCATCTCCTTTTCTTGCTCTTCCCTCTTCTTTTTGAACCTTGATTACTCCTCCTATTTATTCTCTCTTCTTGGCACTCCAGCCTATCCCTCTTCTGTCTTGCTATTGACCATTGACCTCTTTATTAGACCAATCAAATGTTTTAGGCAGGCAAAATAATACAGCTTCACAGAGTTAAACAAATTCAACATAATAGAATGCAACATATCTCTGCATTGTTAAACAAATATTTCTAAGCACAAATGAATGCAGCACATCTTAACTAATATTCCACAACATACTCAAACACACTCAAAAGAACTATATTGTACTATTGAATTGGTATAGTTACTACAATTGCTGCCAAGTTTGTGTTATCAGTCCTTGGGTGGGATCCTCTGACAGAGGTCACTTAGGGAACTAATGAATTAATGTATAATGGCAAAATTTCTCATGATGTCTTCCTGCTCAAATATACTGTAGAAAATGCTCTTGTCATTTTACTGATTCAGGACATAAGAGCAGGATTGGAGGGAGGGCTATGAGTGGCAGAATACTGAATTATATAGGAGAAAAGTATCAGAATAATGGATTATAGTCTGTGGTGGTTTGAAGGAAAATCGCATCCAAAGGGAATGGCACTATTGAGAGGAATGGCCTTGTTGGAGTAGGTGTGGTTTGTTGGTGGACATTTGTCTTGTGGAAGCAGGATTTGAGGTCTTAAATGCTCAAGACATGTCCAGTGAGACAGTTTACTTCCTTTGGATCAAGATGTAGAATTCTCCAGCACCATGTCTACCTTCATGCCACCACCATATCCCTTGCCACAATACTCCCTGCCATGATGAAAATAGACTAAACCTCTGAAACTGTAAGCCAGTATCTCAATTAAATCTTTCCCTTTATAAGAGTTGCCATGGTCATGGTGTTTCTCCACAGTAGCAAAAACCCAAACTAAGACAGTCTTAATAGAGAAGTCTCAACCAATGTGTTTGTTGTAAGCAATCATGTCAAAACTCAACAGAAAAGGCTGACTTTCCATGATGTCAGTATCTTTTACAAGCTCTTGAAAATTCTGTAAAATGGAATTCTCCAAGTCTCCTGATTTCACTTGCCTTTACTAGTTAGGGGAAAGCTTGGTAATTTTATCCAAAGCTTTATTACTTAAATTACCTGTTATGTCCAATGCTACACTTCACACAATGATACACACACACACACACACACACACACACACGCACACGCACACACACACACACACACATATGTGAGTGTGTGTGTCAGAAAATTACTAAGGAAGGATCAGAAACTATATAGAGAAGAGAGCTGAAGTGTGTGGGATTTTTGCTCCCTCTCAATAGTGGCTTGGTGTGGGAGGGATAAGGAAACAGAGTTATGATGATTTTCCTGGAAAGTAGCCTCAGAAGATCAGCATTGAGGTGCATAATTGGTTTAATGT
The DNA here is from genome assembly GCF_903995425.1 of Onychomys torridus. Taxonomy (NCBI): domain Eukaryota; kingdom Metazoa; phylum Chordata; class Mammalia; order Rodentia; family Cricetidae; genus Onychomys; species Onychomys torridus. The sequence goes on from NC_050452.1 coordinate 47,955,432, forward strand.
GTATGTTTACTGGCATATATGCACATATCCAATCAGCTAAGGTCATATCAAGTTACTGTTCAGTGAGTCCAAATAGCATGCTACCCATGTTATGTGAGAGTATACGAATGGTAGGGGGTGGGGTAGAGGCAGTATGTTCATGTAGTGTGTCTGCAGACAAAGGACAGAAAGCAGGCAACTACTTGGGCTTTGGTGCCAAATTAGAGGGTCTGCAGTTAGCTGGGACTCCATTATGTGTCATCTCATGTTCCAGAGACTCAGTCCTTATCAAACAGCTGCAGGAGATATTGGTGCTTCTCATGTTTCCTGTATTTTAGTGACACCATTTGAACAGAGATTGACCCCCTCAGAAATGATGCAAAGAAAAAAGATTAATGTAGGCATAAGGTTGACAGGACTGCTTTGGCACAGGCCTCTCAAAGCGTAGATTTGGTTCGAGGTGCAGGATTTGTCTAAAATACTAAGACTAACCTGAGGTACTGGGTTTAGACCAGTAGTCAAATCATGATGGGGGATAATTTTGAACTGAAGCCTCAAGAATAGGCTCACAGTGATCTGTTCCCTGCTGACACCATGACATATTCATTGGCTAGTGTCAGTAGATTTACCACATGCCAATGTAAGCTGTTCTTATTTATATGGTCCAGATAGGAGGCTACATCATTCACTGGTCTATTATGTTCAGTAAGCTGACATGTGTATGCAAACTCCTATGTGTCTGATTCTAATTCAGTTTGGTAAGCTCATGAGTCAATATTGTTTTTAGATAAATAATTTAGATAAATAATGATAACTACTTACCATTAGTCCTCATGGTTTCTTCTGAACAAATTAGACAGTTATTGTTTATGTGCATTGTTTATGTGATCTCACTAGTCCCAGGAAGATTGCTAGATTTCCCAGGCCATGAATTCCCTCCTGTTGAGTGAGCTTTAAGTTCATTTAGACTGATGTTCACAGCCATCAACATCTGAGTCACTTATTGTCCCTTTACAGATAGCATGCCATGCTGGTCATTGATGTGGTTCACAGGTGATGTCTTTAAGCTTTTTCAGCATGTTATATATGCTATTAATAAGGATGAATGGATATTGAGTTCAAAATGCAAATTTTTCCTAGAATTTTCTTTAAATATTAAAGGAGGCAAAAACCCAACATTGAGGACGCTAATACTTTGTATCTGACAAGAGTCCTTATTATTTTAGTATATTCAAATACTAGTATTCACATTTAAAATCTAAATTCAACATTGAACATACCTGGTCTTATTTGAGTCTTCTGGAATTCTTATATTCTGAAATCAGCATATCTTTATTTAAGTACTAACATGGTTCTAGGGACTGGTCTAAGTGGAGCAGCAAGTATAGGAAGAATTATCAAGACACCTGGACATAGAAATGCTGTGAACAGCTGGTCTGGCCCTCTGATGGAGAAACTACTATACCAAAGAAGCCAAGCAAGGTCTTTTATCTATCTATGTATCTATCTATGTATCTATCTATGTATCTATCTATCTATCTATCTATCTGTTTGTTTATTTTTGGCTTGTATACCTTATGTCTTATTCTTTTTTCTCCATTTTTATTTATTATATTTGTGTTTTAATTTTATACATCATCCATGGGTTCCCCAGTCTTCCCCCCCTCTCCCCCCCGCCTTTCCCCCAGCCCCTTCCCTCCATTCCCATCTCCTCCAGGGCAAAGACTCCTCTGGGGATTCAATTCAGCCTGGTGGATTCAGTACAGGCAGGTCCAGTCCCCTCCTTCCAGGCTGAGCATGTGTCCCTGTGTATGCCCAAGTTTCCAAACAGCCAGCTCATGCACTAAGGACAGGTCCCAGTCCCACTGCCTGGGCACCTCCCAAACAGTTCAAGCTATTCAATTGTCTCACTGATCCAGAGGGCCTGATCCAGGTGGGGGCTCCACAGCTACCTAGAATTGGAACCTAGGAAAGACACAGGGATCACCCAATGACAGAGAAATGGATGAGATCTACATGAACAACTTGGACAACAGTGGGAATAATGAAGGGCAAATTTCGAGGGAAAGAGAGCTTCGGGGAGCAGGAGATCCCAGCTGGATCAAGAACAGAAAGGGAGAACAAGGAATAACACACCATGGTAAATGAAGACCACATGAGAACAAGAAGAAGCAAAGTGCTAGAGAGGTCCCCAGAAATCCACAATGATACATCCACTGTGGACAACTGGCAATGGTCGAGAGAAAGCCTGATCTGACCTAGTCCGGTGATCAGATGGCCAAATACCCTAACAGTCATGCTGGAACTCTCATCCAATAACAGATGGAAGTAGATGCAGAGATCCTAGGCCAGGCCCCAGGTGGAGCTCCAGGAGTCCAAATGTTGAGAAAGAGGAGGGACTGTAAGAGCGTGAATTGTTGAGACCAAGATTGGAAAAAGCACAAGGACAAATAGCCAAACAAATGGAAACACATGAATTAGGAACCAAGCTCTTTGATTATGCATAGCTGAATAGGGAGGTGGAGTTATCACATCCAGATAAACAAGAAGCCACTTTTATTACAAAATGTCAAACAGGGAAGCGAAGCAGGTTTAGCTAGTCTAGGCAGGGGCTGTCTCTGTGAGGGAGCAGACTTCCAGCTGCAAAGACCCATGAGAAGAAAGTTACTGTGGACATTTTCTGCAAATATTGTCAATACTTGCACGCAGACCAGAGCTTTCCTTCCCTCTGAGCCCTACCCAGGAACAACTTTGCCACTCCCGTAGGTCTGAGACATTAGAGTACTCAACATGGCTGTGTCTTTTTGAAGAGTACATATTCACTAAGGACTTCACTTGCTACCTATAATTTTAGAATCTCAATTCAGAAAATGATCACTAAATGTGTCAAAATATTGATGGCCATAACCAAGAGTGATAATCATTTTCTGAATTTAACTGCTGCTTCCAAACTCTCACACTCAAAACTCCTTGTTTCCAGAAGTTTGTCTGTGTTACTTCCATACTTAATGGATTAATGAGGTAAGTCTGAGTTATGCCTATATTCTAGCAAAGGGTTTCAGGTTCACATTTATGGCCATATTAGAATCAAATTACCTTAATACTGTACAATCATATTCATATGCAAAAATAAAAAAATTAATATGGTATAGGATAATTCTCTGCAGCACTTAACTTGGCAAACAAGTTGACTGGATCTATATTATATATCAGAAAATAGGAGTTCATTTACAACTCCAGTCTAAAATTACTCTTTCTTTTTCCCTTAATATAGGAAGTGACTTTTTTCTTTGCATAAAGGTACATCTCACTGAGCAAGATTATATACTCGAATTAAGCATGGGCTTTGAAAACATGTAATGCTTTGTGATACTGGACTGTGTTTAACAATTTAAAATGTTTATATAGTCTAGATAGTAGTGGCTTATTAATGGATATTTGGTAAAACTCGGCAGTTCTGTTTGTCACAAATTCTTGTCTGTACTAAAGCTTTTCTAGCTTGTTATTGACTGTAATAATCAACTAGAGAGAAAATGCTGCCAAGGATATGAGATAAAATGAACCATTAATCATTTATGATGAGAAGAAAACCTAGTTAACTCACGAAAAACATGGCTTCCAAGTGTACCATAACACTCCTAAGAATGTATTTATAAGAATCTGTCAGTTTTCTATAGTGACATCTACACACCCAAGTGTATCATGTGTATCATGCTCACAATGTCATGGAAAGGAAACTTATATAGTTTCAATCTTAAGTGCTCAGCAAAGAATTAATAGATAATAAAAATGTATGATACACATACACACACAAACGCACACAAAGACACACACTAAATATTCAAACTCAAAGAAAAATGAGAACATCTTCATGGTAAAATGAGTGTAACTGGAGAGTGTCATGGAGCCACAAGTCTTAAATATTTCCTGTAGTTATGAAATTGTTGCATATTGAATATTCATTTAGCCCTTTCTCATACATTTACACTTAAAATGTGCACTTATCTAAAGTATAGTGGCAAATTCTCTTTAAAAAAAATCTTGAAAAAGTGAATACACATAGGGCATTACTGTTTATGAATATTTATACAGTAAACTGATTAAAATTCATTGAATATCTGCTTTCACATGCTTAGCATTGCGATAGCAGAAATATTCCTGCTAATAAAGTCTGAAGACTGTCAGCTGTTTGATACCAATACTTTTTGGTATCTAATCTGTTCTTCCTATTTGTACCTAGACAAATTATTGGCTTCAGCAGAAATGTTTTACTTTTGATGAAAGCAATCTTATTCATTTTAAATGTTAATTAGTCAGTCTAGTGATTACAATATGAATTGACCAGGCTCAGATGTAACCAGCATGTGTTTGAGAATGACAAATGAATAGATATTGCTCAAATACCTCCCCAAAGTAGAAAAAGATGTCCTTATGATTATTGACACATTTAAATATAGGCATTTTCCTTTTGAAGTCTGCTATAATCTTGAATATTTTATTATACATAAACATAGATTAAAGTAAAAATTAGTCTATGTAGATGAAATCACACCAATTATAATTTCTTTATGCTTTTACATTCTCTGGGCAGATGATTAATCTAAGCATTTTCATCTTAGAAAAAGTTATTCTATCTGTGCATTGGAGGGATCTTCATAATTCTACCGATTTGAAACTTTATTTTATGCTAGTAATGAAAATAAGTATTCAGTCAGTGAAAATTCTTTCAGAACTAACACTTTTTTCCAGTTTTCCTTGAAATTCCATTAATATTAAAGTTATATTGACAAGGTTAGAATTTGCAGTCCTGGGAATCCTATTACACAGAATAATCCTTAACTCACAATCTATCAGTTCATGGAAGAGCACTAGTTCTTATGTTCCTCTGTTCTTTCAATGCAGGAAAACACTTAAGTATGGTATAAGTTCATATTTAAATCCAATGATGGAATTTAGTATTATCTGAGTGTAAATAATGGAACAACAAAATAAACCACTTAGTAGATCATACACTGGCCAGTATTCTGAAGTAAAATGTGAGTGATACATGAACATTTGAATTCATACATTTAGCAACTACTGTAATTACAAAGAAAACACTAAAATTGATTTACTAACAAGTTCTTTTAATAAATAAGGATATTGTGTGTTTTTAATAAAAATAAAAGTATAATAATATGGCTTGTAATATTTCTGTTATTTGTAAGGGCAATTTAATTTCTGGAGAAATTTTCATGTTCATAAGCTTTTATTCAATGGGAGACAATAATTTATTTGAAAACTGTATTCAGTGAGGCTGGATATAATTGAAGGTAGACATCTTCTCAAGAAAAGGACTATGAAATTCCCAAGTGTGTACATTTAATTTAGAAATGGTAGATATTCTACAAATGATGACTCCTGTATGCCTCAAATGCCAAGTGGTTTACATTCTATCCTTCTTCACTTTAAACATTAGGAAATAATTAAAAGTTAGGCTGATATGAAGACATATCAAAACATTTTATAGAAAATGTTTTATTTAATTTTGCTAATGTCATGAGTTATTTCCTCCAAGTTTTCACAAAAAAAGTTAAGAGAATCCCGACTGTGTATCAGTCATTAATCTAGACAAATACTATGAAGCTCAGAGATGACAAAACTCGCCAGGTCCTCAGTTTGTTCCTCTTATTTTCACCTTGACAAAGTTTTGACTTCAGCAGAAATGGTTCCAGGCAGAAAGGGTTTACTTTTGATGAAAGCAGCCTTATGATTCCCCCAGAGTTTCATCCAGTAAATTTCTGACAGAGATAAATGTAAAGAATTAACAATCACAAAGTGTCATACTTAGTATATATATTAATAGTGAAAAATTTTGGGAACAATGTGTATTTTAATAATTGCCCAAAGTCTATGCAATGTAATTTCGTGTTCCATGTTTAATGTTTTATACTAAAATTTCTGTATTATCCATTGACAATAATAATAATGAATGAATACATTAAGTGAAAGAAAATATTTATCCTTGGATTTTGTTTCTTATCATTTAAAATTTTTCCAATAGAACAGTGTTTATACAGCTGCTACTATAGCATACCAGTGCTTCCTCCTCGGGCTGGAGCATCAGGAAGAATGTGCATGTTTTAATAACCACTTTGACAAGAAAGCTAAATTTTATGGAACTTTTGAAACTAGAAGTCAAGGAGCTTGTGAAAAAGCTCTTAACTCAGTGTGTGATCACATTTTGAAATGTAGCAGAGACATTTCAAATAGCAATTTAAACACAGCATCCCAGCACACCATCTCTAATTAATGCATGGTCAAAGTGTATGTTGAATCTTAAATAGAAAAAAAGATTCTAAATGCTCCCTTCAAAAATATTTATTTTCTTTATTCTGTGAAAAATGTTTTGGAACAACATGCCTATGAATATTCTGTATCAACTTTAAGAAAATGCATGGTTGCACTTGTCATTCTTTAGACTGTCCTGGGTTGGAGATGTAATTGAGCAGTTGAGTGATTATCAACAAGGTTAGAGGCACTGGATTAGATTCTTAGCACTACAAAAAATTGACTAAATTAAAAAAAATAAGACTTGTTTGAAGATATTTTAAATTAAATAAAAACTTAATATAATATTAAAGAATAATTTTATAAAATAAAGGGTATTTATTGGCTTGTTAGATGTTGCTAAAATTCATTCAAAATTCAGAAGTGAAACATAGAGCTTATTACAAGTGTGGGTAACACACTACATGATATATTAAATGTAGGTAATAGTCAGGAAATGGGTATAGCTTACGCCTTTTGATTTGCAAACAAATTAAATGAGTAGATTCAACTTGAAATTGTAAATAGATTGAGAATTCTGTCAATAGTGATTCAAGCATTTTACAAATCAGTAGATGTAGGGTTGGGGATTTAGCTCAGTGGTAGAGTACTTGCCTAGCAAGCACAAGGCCCTGGGTTCGGTGCTCAGCTCCAGAAAAAAAAAAAAAAAAAAATCAGTACATGCAAAGAAACCAACACTGGCAAAGCATGAGCTTGGAAGACCTGAGAAGTTTTCAAAAGATACAATTACCATCCCCACCATAAGCACAGGAGTTTACAGTCCCCAGTAACTTCTCACTGGGAGTTTCACTATTACTCAGAAAATAAAACTGTGTTCAACATAAAAACACATTGTAGGTATTTGATTATGTCTAAACCTATATTAATCTCTATATATCAATGGATTAATAGTGACTTAAGGGAAGTGATACATCTTTAACTTTGGTGTTTAATCCCTCATGAGAAAAGGTATATAATATAAATTTTAATTTTATATGTATATAAATAAATGTATTTATTAATTAATTATGCTTCTTATACTTTAATAAATACATATAGGCTTATAGAGCTTATATTTCATTAATAAACAGGGAAAATCTGTTTTTCAAGAGGAAAACATACTCTTATTGTCATTCCTTAGAATCCTGTTTGTTTTATTTTTAAAAAAACTATTTTATAATTTAATTTTACATATCAGCCACAGATTCCCCTGTATCCCTCCTCCAGAAACCCCCTTAGCCTCCACCCAGGCCACCCCACATTGCCATCTACTACAGGGCAAGGACTCACCTGAGGATTCATTTCAGCCTGGTAGATACAATTGAGGCAAGTCCAGTCCCCTCCTCCCTTTACCCAGTCTGAGCAAAGTGTTCCTGCATAAGCCCCAGGTTCCAAACTGCCACCTCATACACTAAGGACAGGTCCTGGTCCCACAGCCTGAGGGCCTCCCAAACTGTTCAAGTTAATCAACTGTTTCACTTATCTAGAGGGCCTGATCTAGTTGGGGTCCTCAGCTATTGGTTCATAGTTCATGTGTTTACACTAGTTTGCCTATTTGTCCCTGTGCTTTTTCCAATCATGGTCTCAACAATTCTCACTCATACAATCCCTCCTCTTTCTTGCCAATTGGACTTCTGGATTCCACCTGGGGTATGGCCGTGGATCTCTGCATCTGCTTCCCTCAGTCATTAGATGAGAGTTCTACCATGACAGTTTGGCCATCTAATCACCAGAGTAGATCAGTTCAGGCTTTCTCTGGACTATTGCCCATAGTCTATTGTGGAGTTATCTTTGTGGATTTCTGGAGACCTCTCTAGCACTTTGCTTCTTCCTATTCCCATGGGGTCTTCATTTATCATGATCTCTTTTTCCTTGTTCCCACTCTCTGTTCTTGATCCAGCTGGGATCTCCTGCTCCCCTAAGCTCTCTTTCTCTCCCTTCATTACCCTTCCCCCCAAGTCCAGTTTGCCTATATAGATCTCATCCATTTCTCTGTTCTTGGGCAATCCCTGTGTCTTTATTAGGGTCCTCTTTACTAGGTAGTCTCCTTGGAGTTGTGAGTAGCAGTCTAGTCATCCTTTGTTTTACCTCTAATATCCACCTATGAGTGAGTACATACCATGTTTGTCTTTCTGAGTCTGGGTTACCTCACTGAGTCAGGATGATTTTTTCTAGATCCATCCATTTGCCTGCAAACCTCATGATGCCATTGTTTTTCTCTGCTGAGTAGTACTCCATTGTGTATATGTACCACAATTTTTTTTATCCATTCTTCAGTTGAAGGGCATCTAGGTTGTTTCCAGGTTCTGGCTATTACAAATAATGCTGCTATGAACATAGCTGAGCATATGCCCTTGTGGTATGTTTGAGCATTCCTTGGGAATATACCCAAGAGTGGGTCCTGGAGGAGATTGATTCCCAATTTTCTAAGAAAGCACCATATTGATTTCCTGAAAGATAAGGCATTTGACAAAATCCAACATCCCTTCATGATAAAGGTCCTGGAGAGATCAGGAATACAGGGGACATACCTGAACATAATAAAGGTAATTTACAGCAAGCCAACAGCCAACATCAAATTAAATGGAGAGAAACTCAAAGCAACTCCACTTAAATCAGGAAAAATGCAAGGCTGTCTGCTCTCCCCATACTTATTCAATATAGTACTTGAAGTTCTAGCCAGAGCAATAAGACAACACAAGGAGATTAAGGGGATACAAATTGGAAAGGAAGGAGTCAAGCTTTTGCTATATGCAGATGACATGATAGTATACATAAGTGACCCCAAAATTCAACCAAGGAACTCATACAGTTATAAACACCTTCAGCAACATAGCAGGCTACAAAATCAATTTAAAAAAAAATCAGTAGCCCTCCTATATACAATTGACAAACAGGCTGAGAAGGAAATCAGAGATATATCACCATTTACAATAGCCACAAATGATATAAAATACCTTTGGGTTACTCTAACTAAGCATGTGAAGGACCTATTTGACAAGAACTTTAAGTTCCTAAAAAAAGAAATTGATGAAGATGTCAGCAAATGGAAAGATCTCCCATGCTCATGGATAGGCAGGATTAACATAGTAAAAATGGCGATCTTACCAAAAGCAATCTACAGATTCAATACAGTCCCCATCAAAATACCAACACAATTCTTCACAGATCTGGAAAGAACAATACTCAACTTCATATGGAAAAACAAAACAAAACAAAAACTCAGGATAGCCAAAGGAATCCTTTACAATAAAACATCCTCTGGAGGCATCATGATCCCTGACCTCAAGCTATACTATAGAGCTACAGTAATAAAAACAGCTTGGTACTGGCATAAAAACTGATGTGTGAACCAATGGAATTTAATTGAAGACCCTGACATTAATCCACACACCTATGAACATATAATTTTTGACAAAGAAGCCAAAACTGTACAATGGAAAAAAGAAAGCATCTTCAACAAATGGTGCTGGCATAACTGGATGTCAATGTGTAGAAGGCTGCGAATAGATCCATATCTAACATAAATCCTGTTATTCTGAACCTGATAGAAGAGAAAATAGGAAGTACTCTTAAATGCATTGGCACTGGAGATCACTTCTTAAATATAACACCAGTAGCACAGACACTAAGAGAAAAAAATCAATCAATGGGACCTCTTGAAACTGAGAATCTTTTGTAGAGCACAGGACACAGTCAACAAGACAAAGTGACAGCCTACAAAATGGGAAAAGATCTTCATCAACCCCACATCTGACAGAGGACTGATATCCAGAATATATAAAGAACTCAGGAAATTAGACATGAAAATGCCCAACACTCCAATTAAGAAATGAGCTATAGAGCTAAACAGAGAATTCTCAACAGAGGAAGCTCAAATGGCAGAAAGACACTTAAGAAATTGCTCAACATCCATAATCATCTGGGAAATGCAAATCAAAATTAGTCTGTGATACCACCTTACACATGTCAGAATGGCTAAGATCAAAAACACAGAAGACAGCTTATGCTAGAGAGGATGTGGAGCAAGGGGAACTCTCTTCCACTGTTGGAGGGAATGCAAGCTTGTACAGCCTGTTTGTTTTCTAATAACAGAAAGAAAGACAATAGATCTGGAGGAGGTAAGATGGAGAGCAACTGGGAGTAGTAAGCCAGATGAATCCATAATCAGGAAATATTATATGAAAAAATCTATTTTAAATAAAAGAAAAAATGCATTGAGTATGTTTGTATATTCAGTATTTGGTAAATATTTGAAACATGTTGCATGCATTCAGTTAAGTGGATATGTCAGGTAATAAATGGAATCTCTATATAATATGGAAATGTGTAAATTCCATATATTTTAAGTATTGGTTTTATCATTAGTAAAATAGGATTGCTGGTAATAGAATTGAGAATATTTAATAACAAACAAAGCATGTCAGTTCCTTAATATTCATTAGTGAGATATTCAGGGTATCATGTATATTTCATTTCATATTACTTGATTTCTGAATTTTTCTTTATTCTGTAAGAAATACTTTATTAATGTGGAATGTCCTGTCTATGTCATCAATATAATATTAATTACACTTTAATTCTTTACTTTCTTTACTTTTAACTTTCCTCAATCTCAGAAATGAATTTTGAGTGCTCTTTTAAAGTTACATTCTAGAAAAGTGACTTTTACCTATTTAGAAAATTAAATAATCAGAGATTCCTTCTAATGCCTGTTACATGGATCATTTAGGAAGAAGTACTTATGCATGCAAAACAATTATGTTAAAGCAAGCAAATGCTATAAAATTGTAAAGAAATACCATCGGAGGATCAGATTAATTTTGAGAAATTGATAGCAAAATGATTGCATATGAATATTAGGTATCTACTTAGACTACAGATTTCATCCTTAGGACCAGAGGCAATAGTTTTCCCTCAATGTGTCCTTACTCTTGTCATTTTTGTCGTAATGTGTCTTCAACCCCTCTGAAGAGGTGATCCCAAAATCTATTAAACAGCTCTCATAATTTACATTTGCACCAACAGTGTTACCTCTCTCTGTCTTCACCATCAATCATTGAGAAGTCATTTTAGCAGAACTTTGTGGTGTCTTATTGTCCTTTTGAGATACAATATTCCCGTGAATAGAAATACTGGCTACATTTGTTACATTTTTGTTGTTGCTGTTGCTGGAATAAATGACCATGACAAAGGTGACTTATGGAGGGAAGAGTTTATGATGGCATGAAGTTTCAGAGGCACAAGAGGCCAGGTAGGGAAGGCACCAAATGGCAGCCAGTGCAGCTGGAGCAATCCTGAAGCAAACCCAGTCAAGTGGAAGTGTTGTGTGGCTTCCAGCCTCAAAGCTGCCTCCATGATGTGCTTCTTCCAGCAAGGCTACCACATGAGGACCAAGTGATCCAATACTGAGCACTAGAGGACATTTGTTATTCAAATCTCTATATTTGACTCTGTGGACCCCAATGTCTCATTTCTTTGTCATGATGTGTAATACATTTTGCCCACAGTCAAAAGTTTCTGTAGTTTTTCTACCTTAAAACTGTTTTAAAATAAAGATTCTCTTCTGAGACTTAAGGCAATCTCTGTATTATAACCACTTATAAAATCCAAAAACAAGTTACATACTTTTAGTGGATAGCCATCCCAGCATTGGCCTGGAAGTTCCAACCCCCACTGAGGCTTCAGTAATGATCACGCCTACAAGGCCGGGCAGAGGAGGGAGCAGAAGACCAAGGAGCAGGAGGAGGTGGCTCTCTTGGTTCCGGGACGCTGGACGCTGGAGGTAGACCGAGCAGAGTTCTCCAGAGAACACCGCTGGACTGCCCTATACCTTTGCCAGACCCTGCAACCTACCCCTTCATTTGTAAGTTACCACACAAAATAAACCTCCCTTTTAACTACATGGAGTGGCCTTAATAATTTCACCAATATCTGGCGCCCATTTGATGTGAGACACAATTGCTCCTGGCAGCACCAATTTGATCCCGAGAGAATGTTGGGCTTCTAAGACATTTCCATTTGGAAGTTTGTCTTCTTGGCACAAAATGGCCTACTGGGCAAAGAACTCCCCTTGCCTCAACTGCTGACAGTACAAGTGCTGTCCTTTCTGGACAAGCGAGACACAAGGAAAGCGACCACCATACTTTGCCAAGACAGGGTAAGATGGTCTTTCAGAATTCCTGCTTCTGAAAATGGTCTGTCAGATACTCTAGGCCTGTAGCCAATTTGAATGCACCAATGATACTGAGAAACGTTAGGTGACTGTCCAGGCTGCTAGCTGTCTCTGTCTACTCTTGCAAGACTCCCGAAAGTTGCTTGAGTCCTTCTCCCATTTCTCAGGTATTATTATATTCCTTCTCAGGTCTTTGATGAGGTCAGAGATTAGCAGTTATAGTTACAACTTAGTATATATACATATATAATATCTTAGATAGAATATATTATGTATTAGACCCAGGTTCTTTAGGATAGGATACCTTTTGGAATGATCTTTGTAACATGCCACCTACCCATGCTCTAGACTTCCCTGGATTTTACTATGTGTTTTTTGCTTGATATTGTTTGCACTTATTGTAATTCCAACTTATCTAAGTCATTATCCCTCATTACTCCTGGACAATATTTGATAACCATCTCTTTGTGTATAGTCTTGTATTAGGTTAAAACTTTCTTATTTAGACAAAAGGGGGAGATGTAGTGGATAGCCATCCCAGCATTGGCCTGGAAGTTCCAACCCCCATTGAGGCTTCAGTAATGATCATGCCCACAAGGCGGGGCAGAGGAGGGAGCGGAAGACTGAGGAGCAGGAGGAGGTGGCTCTCTTGGTTCCGGGACACTGGACGCTGGAGGTAGACCGAGCAGAGTTCTCCAGAGAACACCGCTGGACTGCTCTATACCTTTGCCAGACCCTGCAACCTACCCCTTCATTTGTAAGTTACCCCACAAAATAAACCTCCCTTTTAACTACATGGAGTGGCCTTAATAATTTCACCAATACATACTTTCAGCAAATAATGTCAAACAATGTACAACACCCCTCCAAAAGGTAGGAATTGGACAGAGACATAATATAGAGTTTGACTTCTTCCTTTCCAAATTGTATCCCCTTGATCTCCTTTTGTTGTCTTATTGCTCTAGCTAGAACTTTGAGTACTAGATTGAATAGGTATGGAGAGAGTGGACAGCCTTGTCTTATTCCTGATTGTAGCAGAATTGTTTTGTCATAATGTGTCTTCAACCTCTCTGAAGAGGTAACCCCCAAATCTATTAAACAGCTGTCCTAATTTACGTTCGCACCAACAGGTCTCAGATGATGAGGATGAAAGACCTGGTTTCTGAACTGATCTGGGGTTTTGGTAAAACATAGCCCACTGCAGAACTTAACCTCTGAGTTTGCATTCATGACCAGTAAGTAGTTACCCATATGTTTGAAACCATGAACCAGGAGTTTTTTATTCCAGTAACATGATATTTTTTTCCCTTAAGAACAAAACCTTGCATCATTTCCATCTATTACATACATTTGCTATATCAAGCTGGGTTAGGAGATTAAGCACAAGCAAGACCACAGTGACAGATATGTATTAATTGGTCTCTGTGTTCCACTGTGTGAGACAGCCAAAAATGGGTAGAAACATATTTTTTTCTTTTTTTGGTTAAGAAATTTTCTACTCACTCTACATACGACCCACAGATTCCCGTTCCTCCCTCCTCCTACCTCCAGCCCTCCTTCCCAAGCCACCCCACATCTCCACATCCCCCAAATCAAAGTCTTCCATGGGAACCTGGCACACTGAGCCTAGGCAGGTTCAAGCCCCTCCCCACTGCACCAAGGCTGAGCAAGGCATCACAGTGTAGACACGTGGCTCCCAAAAGCCGGCCCATTCACCAAGGGTGGATCCTGATCCCCCAGCCTGAGTGCCCCCCAAACAGTTTGAGACAAATAGCCGTCTTCCATACACAGAGGACCTAGTCCAGTCCCATGGGGGCTCCACAGCCACTAGTGTACAGTTCATGGACTTCCACTAATGTGGCCATTTTTACTGCATATAGTGATACAAACATATCAATCAATATGAAAATATTTTGCCTTCTCTATAATTCACTTGGTTTTTAGAAAACATGTCTTTAGCTGCTATATGTCTTATACTAAATTACCATGTGGACCTTCTATGTAGATAGAAAGAACAAAGAAACAGAAAGAACTCTTTTTTGTGTGCACTATTGATATAATGCTATGATGCAAAATGGTGTCCCCTATCTAACATTTTTAATTTAACTGTAGGTAAAAGATTCTGTCCTGCAAGCTGCTCTTAAGTGACTGCACAGAGGCTTAATATTAATTATAAATGATTAGCCAACAGCTCAGGCTTGTTACTAGCTAACTCTTACATTTAAATTAACCCATATTTCCTATTTATGCTTTGCCATGTGGCTCTGTATTTTTTCTCAGTACAGCATGCCCATCTTGCTTCTCTCTTTATCTAATGGCAGTTCCCTGACTCTCGGCCCTTCATTTTCCCATCATTCTCAGTTTGGCTTGTCTGCCTAATTTTATCTTGTTCAGCTATTGGTCAGTTACCTTCTTTATTAAACCAATCATATGTGTGTGTGTGTGTGTGTGTGTGTGTGTGTGTGTGTATGTATATATATATATATATATATATATATATATATATATATATATATATATATATATATATGTAAGTATATGTATATATGTTCACATAGTGTAAAGGAATATTTCACATTTAGCTATGGAAACTATTGTGAATTATAGCCATAAAAATCATTACCATTTTCATAATATTTAAAATTTTGCTACTCCTTGCTAGTTGTTAATTCTCCAGTTTAAAAAAAAAAACACTCCAGAATAAAAAAAGGAATAAACAAGGAAAGCCTAATTTCATTTTGTACTCAACTGAATATTCATGTGTAGTTCAAAGTTGAAGTTTTAGCGAGTCTCTCCCAGAGTTCCATTTTAGCTCCTTACTGTGTACTTGTTGACTTTTATTTATTCTAAATTGTCACTATTTATCTTTATTGTTTCTCATACCTTTCTTAGACTGAAAGGAGTCTGGGAAATATATTATGATATATCTTAAACTTTACTTCGTTTTATTTTGCTTTTATTTGATTACATGAGTCAATGAAGTGGCCATGTGAATGGAGAAGTAGGAGCAGAATAAAAATCACTCATTTTTCTAAGATTGTACTTCTGTATACTGCAAGAGTAAAACACAGGAGTCATTCTTTACTTCTTTTGTAATGGTAACTAAAGGAAAGCTATGTTGCCAAATATAATATGAAGTTCCAGAATTGAGTCATAACAAATATCTGCATGATGGAAAAATTCTTCTGTATTTGAACAATTTTTGATATTGTTCCTGGTTAACTGAAACAAAATTTTATTTTTTGTCTCAATGTGCAATCAATACATAAATGGAATAATTATTAAAGGGACTTTCAAAAATCCAGAAACACATTTCCTGTTTTAGTAGCTAGCTGTTCAAATATTATGAATTTGCCTCTCTCGTTCTACATATTTTTGGCTTCCATTTTGAAAGTGACAGTTGGGCCCTCTGATGCATTGTTCAATGAAATCTTTGTACAGATATTTTGCTTACTTGAACATCTCACTATTTTTTTTTGTGCCTCATTCACAATTTTCAAATTTCACTTTCAGTCTTTGAACATAACATTTCCTATAATTTGTTAAATTCAAATAGCTATATATCAGGCATAGATTTTACTTTATTTCTAGAAACTTTACCTTAATTTTGCACAAAATTTTCAAACTGCTTTTAAATAATAGAATTA